>NC_088216.1:21029861-21197361 GCF_036934945.1 Oncorhynchus masou masou
TGGCGCTGGAGAGGTTGGCTTATTTTGTACATAATGTTGCTGCTACCATCTTGTAGCGGTATTTATTAGAGAGGGGTAAAGAAAGATTTTGTTCAGGCGCCAGGCAGGTATTAACCATGCCGAAAGGAAAAGAGTAGAATAGAGAGAGTACCACTACCAGACCCACACACATCAGCAGAAGAGACTGCCTAGAGTGTAGCCTGTTTACCAGATAGCCAGTGGAGAGAAAAGAGAATACACACCATATAAAACCCACATCACAGCACAGGGGTAACCCCAACAAGAATACCTCATACAATAATACTAATACTAATAATGGCAGCGCAATTAAACAGCAACTTCATACAAGAACGAACCCAGTCATCAACAGAGGATTTGCAATAATCTGTATTATTTTCTAGTGGATGAGTGCAGAGGGTATGAATGTGGGGGGTGTTCATCGACACAACAAAGGCCTTAAAAATGTCCACAGACTTCTCGGCCACATGTCATTAGTACACCTCACCTCAATACAGTTCACATTACAATACACAACTTGCAAGCAACCTCCCTTTTAACTAAAATGTCCATCAAAATACTTCTGGCAGAGCAATAATAGTCCAGCTCTAATGAACTTCAATGGGAAGTGCATTTGAAAAATAGAGAGTCTGTTGCAGGGTAAAGCACTGGAACGAGAGGGAAGAGAAAGAGAGAGAAAAAGAGAAATCTTAGCTGTGGTCTTCAGGCCTGCCGGTGTACGGTCTGACTGTCCGATGGTTTGTTGGTTTGTATGTTAAAGCTTCGCAACAATGTTGCTACTAATCCATGCAATCCATAACGGGCGCGGTCCCAAACAAAAACAACCACGATCTAAAGCGATCACACCGATGATTGAGTTAAATACTTTATAAACTACAAACGCTGAAAACAAACAAAACTTCTGCAGCACAGCACATACAATCAAACTGTCGCGCCAGCCAAGAGCCCCTCCCTAAAGAGCTGAATGAGCTCTCTTTATCTCCTCCTTCCTTACTGCTCATGTGCTCTTTAAGTGGCAGTGCACGGTGAAGGCTCCGTGCAGATTTCGCCACAATCTCTTAGGACCGAAAAGAGCTTCTGGAAATCAGAACAGCGATTACTCACCTTGAACTGGGTGAAGAATTTCTTTTTAATGAGTCGGACGAGAGATATTTACTCCAGACACGCAAACAGGCCCTCGTCCCCATCATTCGCACGAAGAGATGGCAAAGGAAGAGACGGCAAAGATAATGCAGAAAGAGATAGGGGTGCCTTGTGAGGATGGCTAATCTGCCCTTGCCATCCGTAGTACTGGAAAATAAATTGGATGAGCTAAAAGCACGTATATCCTAGCAACGGGACATTTAGTAACTGGGATACCTTATGTTTCACTGAGTCGTGGCTGAACGACAGCATGAATAGAAGAGTATCTCATGATAAGCTGTAGACCACACTATCTACCTAGAGTTTTCATCTGTATTTTTCATAGCTGTCTATATACCACTACAGATCGATGTTGGCACTAAGACCGCACTCAATGAGCTGTATACCACCATAAGCAAACAGAAAAACGCTCATCCAGAAGTGGCGCTCCTAGTGGCCGGGTGACTTTAAAGCAGGGAAACTTAAATCCGTTTTTACCTCATTTCTATCAACATGTTAAATGTGCAACCAGAGGGAAAAGAACTCTAGACCATCTTTACTCTACACACATAAACACGTACAAAGCACTCCCTCGCCCCCCATTTGGCAAATCTGACCATAATTCTAAATTAAAGCAGGAAACACCAGTGACTCGGTCAATAAAAAAGTGGTCAGATGAAGCAGATGCTAAACTACAGGACTGTTTTGTAGCACAGACTGGAATTTGTTCCGGGATTCTTCAGATGACATTGAGGAGTACATCACATCAGTCACCGGCTTCATCAATAAGTGCATCGATGACGTCCCCCCCACAGTGACCGTACGTACATATCCCAAACAGAAGTGATGGATGACAGGCAACAGCCACACTGAGCTAAAGGGTAGAGCTGCCGCTTTCAAGGAGCGGGAATCTAACCTGGAAGTTTATAAGAAATCCCGCTATGTCATCCGACGCACCATCAAACAGGCAAGGCGTTAACTTCTTGAAACTCCCCATCCCGGATCCGGGTTTGTGACTAAAGCCTCAGGCTCATTAGCATAACGCAACGTTAACGATTTCTGAAAATCGCAAATAAAATGAAAATAATGCGTCTGCTCTCAAGCTTAGCCTTTTCTTAACAACACTGTCATCTCAGATTTTCAAAATATGCTTTTGAACCATAGAAATTGACTAATTTGTGTAAGAGTATGCAAAGCTAGCATAGCATTTTGAGTAGCATTTAGCACGCAACATTTTCACAAAAACCAGATAACCAAATAAATAAAATAATTTACCTTTGAAGAGCTTCTGATGTTTTCAATGAGGAGACTCTCAGTTACATACCAAATGCGCAGTTTTTCCTGAAAGCGTCTGTGTGTAGGAGAAATCGTTCCGCTTTTCTACATTGCGTCTGGCTACCGAAACGAACCGAAAATTCAGTCACCTACAACATAAAACTTTTTCCGGATTAACTACATAATATCGACCGAAACATGGCAAACGTTGTTTGGAATCAATCCTCAAGGTGTTTTTTTCACATATCTCTTCATTGATATGCAGTTCGTGGGAAGCTTGCTTTCCTCTGTATCCCATGGAAAAATACTGGCAGGTGACTTTTACGCACCAATTTCGCGCAGGACACCGGGTTGACACCTGGTAAATGTGGTCTCTTATGGTCAATCTTCCAATGATCTGCCTACAAATACGTCACAATGCTGCAGACACCTTGGGGAAACGACAGAAAGGGCAGGCTCATTCCTATCGCATTCACAGCCATATAAGGAGACAATGGAAAACAGAGCCTCAAAATCCTGCTCATTTCCTGATGCCATCTCATCTTGGTTTTGCCTGAAGCTCACGTTCTAGGGCACGCACAGAAAATATATTGGTAGTTCTGGACACGTCAGAGTGTTTTCTTTCGAATGCTATCAATTATATGCATAGTCGAGCATCTTTTTGTGACAAAATATCTTATTTAAAACGGGAACGTTTTTCATCCAAAAATGAAATAGCGCCCCCAGAGCATCAACAGGTTAATACAGGACTAAAATCGAATCATACTACACGGGCTCTGATGCTCATCGGATAGACATGATCACTCCTTGCTGTCCCCAGTCCACCTGGCCGTGCTGCTGCCCCAGTTTCAAATGTTCTGCCTTATTATTATTCGACCAAGCTGGTCATTTATGAACATTTGAACATCTTGGCCATGTTCTGTTATAATCTCCACCCGGCACAGCCAGAAGAGGACTGGCCACCCCACATAGCCAGACGGATTACCAGGATGTGTACTCCAAGCATGTGCTGTCCAACTGGCAAGTGTCTTCACTGACATTTTCAAACTCTCTTTGTCTGAGTCTGTAATACCAATATGTTTCAAGCAGACCACCATCATCCCTGTGCCCAAGAACACTAAGGTAACCTTCCTAAATGACTACCGACCTGTAGCACTCACGTCTGTAGCAATGAAGTACTTTGAAAGGCTGGTCCTGGCTCACATCAACACCATTATCCCAGAAACCTCAGACCCACTCCAATTTGCATACTGCCCTGACAGATCCACAGATGATGCAATCTCTATTGCACGCCACACTGCCCTTTCACACATGGACCAAAGGAACACCTATGTGAGAATCCTACTCATTGACTACAGCTCAGTGTTCAAAACCATAGTACCCTCAAAGCTCATCACTAAGCTAAAGACACTGGGACTAAACACTTCCCTTTGCAACTGGATCCTGGACTTCCAGATGGGCCGCCCCCAGGTGGTGAGGGTAGGTAACAATACATCCGACACGCTGATCCTTAACACTGGGGCCCCTCAGGGGTGACGCTCGGTCCCCTCCTGTACCCCCTGTTCACTCATGACTGCACGGCCAGGCACGACTCCAACACCATCATTAAGTTTGCGGATGACACAACAGCAGTAGGTCTGATCAACAGCAACGACGAGACAGCATATAGGGAGGAGGTCAGAGACCTGGTCGTGTGGTGCCAGGACAACAACCTCTCCCTCAATGTGATCAAGACTAAGGAGATGATTGTGGACTCCAGGAAAAAAGAGGACCGAGCACGCCTCCATTCTCATCGATGGGGCTGTAGTGGTGCAGGTTGAGAGCTTCAAGTTCCTTGGTGTCCACATCACCAACAAACTAACATGGTCCAAGCATACCAAGACAGTCATGAAGAGGGCACGACAACCTATTCCCCCTCAGGAGACTGAAAAGATTTGGCGTTGATAAGAGAATTATGTTCTCCAGTTACATAACCCAATTTAATTATATTACTCTGTCTGCAGACCAGAATTTGTAAGATCCTGGTTTAAAGAAACAGACGGAGGCCCAGATAAATAGTCAAAAAGGTTTATTCACGTGAACGTTCTCCCGTCAATACAAAACAATTCATTTTATACTGACTTCTCACGCCCACACATACACACAAACATACGCACACACAAACATACGCACACACATGTCCTGCTACGCACACACTGTCTGTCTCACTACCCAGCCGACAGAGATAGTGACCTTGTCCTTGAGACGTACTCTCCGTTTGTCACGACCTGACCTTACTTCCTTTTTAATGTCTCTATTTTGGTTTGGTCAGGGCGTGAGTTGGGGTGGGCATTCTACGTGTTTTTTCTGTTTTCTATTTCTATGTGTTTGGCCTGGCATGGTTCCCAATCGGAGGCAGCTGTCAATCGTTGTCTCTGATTGAGAACCATACTTAGGTAGCCTTTTCCCACCTGTGTTTTGTGGGTAATTATTTTTCTGTGTGTTTGTGTGCACCTCGGTTGCGTCACGCGCTTTGCTGTTTACCTGTTTGTTTTTTGGTTATTTCGGTTTCACTTTCATTAAAAGATGTGGAACTACATGCACGCTGCGCCTTGGTCGATTTATGACAGGGAGTTTGAGGATAGCCAGCGTGACACCGTTCTCTCCCAAATCTCTAGTCAGGTCGGCACCAAGCTCAGACAGTCTGTGTTTAAAATACCATAAAGACATATTGTTTTACCCTAATTCTGACTAGGACTACACATTTATTGATTATGATTTTATACATTCTAATCAACTCCATACAATTATATGTTTCAGGGCGTAATATTCTAATCATTCAATTAACAGACAATTCTCACCTATCAGGCATAGGTCCTCAAATCCTCAAAAGGTTCCATAGCTGCACCATCGAGAGCATCCTGCCTGGTTGCATCACTGACTGTTATGGCAATTGCTAGGCCTCCAATCGCAAGGCACGACAGAGGGTAGTGCGTACGGCCCAGTACATCACTGGGGCCAAGCTTCCTGCCATCCAGGACCTCTATAACAGGCGGTGTCAGAGGAAGGCCCAAAAAATTTCAGACACCAGCCACCCTAGTGAGACTGTTCTCTCTGCTACCCCCCTCTTTTACACTGCTGCTGCTTTCTGTTATTATCTATGCATAAGTCACTTTAACCCACATGTGTGTATATATTACCTCAATTACATCGACACCGGTGCCCCCGCACATTGACTGTACCAGCACCCCCTGTATACAGCCTCGCTATTGTTATTTTACTGCTGCTCTTTAATTATTTGTTACTTTATTTCTTTAGGTATTTTTCTTAACTGCATTGTTGGTTAGAGGCTTGTAAGTATGCATTTCACTGTAAGGTCTACACCTGTTGTATTCGGCGCATGAGACAAATACAATTTGATTTAATTTCAGTGGTTGACTGTTTCTTTAAATTAGGGTCTCTTTTTTTAAGGTATGGTTTTATGGGGGAAAGGTGCAGGTAAGGGGAAATTGCCTTGTGGCCTTTTAGTGTTTGACTGACTCAGTTTTTAGAGAATATATTTACAGTATCATGATTTGAAATTTAATTCAAGTTTAGGTAGTGATTCCCTTGAACCAAAACCTGTTTTTGTTTGTGTATTTCACTGTGTCACCATGTGTACTCTTTGACCAGGCTTAAAAGATAGTCTGAGGTTTTGAATAATGGTGAAGGAGAAAATAATACAACACTTTGACTTTATTTATCCACTCAACCCAAACTTTAAGAACCTGCATGTGTGTTAGGCATAGCTCCCCATGCGTTTGTTTAAACCTGGAGTGGTGTAGGTTCTGCTAAACGTATTTCTCTACTGCCTCACAGACCTTCCACTTTATGGGAACTTTTGACCTCGAGCTTCATGTACATGAGGAAGCAGAGTCAACTATAGACGTATCTCAAGTAGGATACGTTAGGAACAGGAGCTCAAGCAGTAGAACATGTGAGGTGCAGCTACTCAGCTCCAGTGAGCTCCTGCCCAAGTCAAGCACTGCAGTTGATACAGGTATGATCATGGGAATTCACATGACGATATTGGCATTCAGTAGATTTGTTCTTCGCATGTGTTATCACCTGTATCTGTCTTGGCGTTCTTGCTCGGGCACAGATCAACGTCCGTGCGATGAGCATGTGAGCAAACCTATCTGTGGGAACACCAGACAACTGGCTATGGTGAACATGACACGCCCACTAACCAATGAGCGGCTATCATGCATACTGAATGTGCACAGTAGAACACAGGGCTATACCACCTGCACCACAGTATGCTAAAAACCGAATGTTCTTCCTGCCTTATCGTCACAGTAGCTATTGTGTGAGACCTAATGGTAGTAGCATGTTATTGTTACCATGTTTAGCCTATTGTGCTTTTTATTGTTATTCGCTCTTGTCATTGTATATTTTATTTATTACAATGTATACCATTCAATGCAGTTGTAGTGATGCTTTGGCAACATTAGCTCAATGTTTGTCATGCCAATATGCCATTTTGAATCTGAAAATGCCTCATGGGAAATCTTGTAAATTAATTAACTATTCCCCCAAAAAACTATAACACCCAATTGGTGGAGAAACATACTTTTCCAAATAAAACCAAGACTACATTTATCTCTTTCGTTAGTCAATGGATGACTAAAATCGATTTGGACTTTAGATTTTATTAATTCAAAAGCACACATTCTTGCTTAATTTTTGAAAATGCTTCAATATGTTCCTTTCTTCCATGTTTTTGATTTTATTTTCTCTGAAATTGTTGATCAACTATCATTTAAAAAGCAGGGTAGAAGACAGTTTTCTTACAAAGTTCTCAAGTCTGCTACATCCTTCTGTGGCTATCAGAGTAAATCCAGAGTAAACTGTACTTCGTTTGAGTAAATTCCTTTGCTGTCTGTAGAAAGATTCTACTACTGACATACATCTAAAACTACTGGCAGTGGTGGAAAAAGTACTCAGTTGTCATACTTGAGTAGAAGTAAAGATACTTTAATAGAAAATGACTCCGGTAAAAGGGAGTCACACAGTAAAATACTACTTGAGCAAAAGTTTAAGTATTTTGGTTTAAAATATACATAAGTATCAAAAGTAAATGTACGTTATCAAAAGAAAAAGTATAAACTATTTCAAATGTCTTATATTAAGCAATATTAAGCAAACCAGATGGCGCCATTTTTATTTTTTATTAGTGGATATCCAGAGGGACGCTCAGACATAATTTACAAATGAAGCATTTGTGTTTAGAGAGTCAGATAAAAGGCAGTATGGATGACCTGGGATGTTCTCTTGATATGTGTGCGAATTGGACCGTTTTCCTGTCAAAATGTAATGATAACTTTTGGGTGTCAGGGAAAATGGATGATGTAAAGAAGTACATTATTTTCTTTAGGAATGTAGTAAAGTAAAAATTGGCAAAAATATAAATCATATAGTACAGATACCCAAAACAACTACTTAAGTAGTACTTTCAAGTATTTTTACTTAAGTACTTTACACTACCGGATAGCAGGACAACACCAGATAATAGTATATATCATTATGTGATGCCATGAGTAGAATAATAGAATATTCCATGTTTTTGATCATACCCTCACATTAACAATGCTGTTCAAACAAAAGCTAACAATGTATGGAAAATGACTTGTGTCCCACAATAGGGAACTAAACACAAGCTTTTATATGGTCCTGTGGGGTATGAACTGGTATTAGCTAGCTTTAACTGTTTTTGTACGGCTGTGCCTCCTTCTCCTAGGTGCAGTTGGATGCCACGTAAAGCCCATTACTATTGTATAGGCAAGACTCAACACAGGAAGGCAGGCCAGAGGATGCCTAAACCTTATGTACTATGGTAAAAGTCACATGTGACTAAGGGTATATAAGATGACAGCATGTGTACTGGTATAATTCATTATAAAGTAATGGATTTGGTCTATAAATAATATTGTTAAATACAGAGATGCCAGTCACATCACTGTGATTCCCAAGTGGAAACAGTGACTCATTAATCTATGAACAAATATTTCAAAGAATAACTCAGATCATTTGAATGAGCTGAAACTATTTTTGCATCTCAGCTGTGGGAATTTCAGCTGTGTCACTCTGGTTAGAGACAGAAAACCACCTCATCCTGTCCAGACAACTGCAAATAGACATATCAAACCTCTTCTTGCTCTTGGGACAATGGCGAGGGGGAAATGGGAAACCTGTTACATCAGTACAACAGAGAAAGGAGTGCAGGTGCCTTCACAGGGAGGGGCCTAGCTGATGGCAGATGACGTGACCTTGCCTTTGCGTTCTACCATTCCACATCCCCATAGACTGTTCTTGAAGGGTTGAGTGAGCATCAGAATCAACAATATTCCAAAAGTACCTGGAGAACTATTTGCCATACATTTTCAGCCTTATCATCATTTGAGCTCATTGAACTTAAACTTGATTTAATCAAAGACTGCCTACGAGAAAGAGGAGAGTTTGGCAACGCTGGAGTGTATCAAGAGAAGTTGAAGAAATATTTGTGATCGTCCATTTGTTGCCTTGTCATCATTTGAGATGATTTCACCACCTGCATACTTGGAAGAGGAGAAAAGCCTATTGTGGCGTAAGTAGGCCTTTTTTTTCAGTTACTTAGATGATTGATTTCTGACTGTCTATTTTGTTAAGTCTTTTTCAGGCACTCAAACCATTGATGTTTCATTATAAAGCAGTGGGAGATTGATTCAATTGTTTAGTCAGTACTAATTGTAAACAACATCTTCATTTACTTCTTTGTCTACATTTTATGAGTTGCAAATGTACACAGACACAGGGCTACAAGATTTCTCCTACATCAAATGACTGAGTGCTTTTCACATTTTGGGCCCGGTCACATGTTTTGTTGTTGTTGAATTCAAACATTTGCCTCCGTGTTTTCCCACCGATTTGAATACTTCAGAGGCAGCACTATCAAATTGCTTTCAAACAACTGGATCCATCTTTTTTCTATAGATCTCAATACATTTAAAAAAAGGCGCCACCAGCAGACAATTCAGGATGGATAAGTTCCGTATGATGTTCTAGTTCCTCCGATCCAACCAAGAGTCCTTTATGAATGGCATCTGTGGTATCATGGCCCTAACTAGCGCCCAGCTCTACTCAGCCTTCGAGTTTAGCTGCCCTTGTATCCCGGAGTACAACTATGCCTACGGGATTGGACTACTGGTTATCCCACCGATATGGTTCTTCCTACTAGGGTTCGTGTTGAATAACAATGTTTCGATGTTAACTGAGGAGTGGAAAAGACCGACAGGGAAGAGGGTGAAGGATCCGACGATCCTTCGTTACATGTTTGTTTCGATCACGCAGCGGTCCTTGATCGCGCCCATGGTGTGGATATCTGTGACTCTTATGGACAGGAAGAGCTTCCTGTGTGCGTTCAGCATCAACTTGGACATTCGTCAGTTTGGGAATTCTACCCTCATTGAGGGAATGACGGAAGTGGAAATTGTTAAATTGTTAGCGAAGATTCCATGCAAGAATATCTTCGATCAGCCCGAGGTGATATCGAGAGAAGCGGCATCGAGATATGTCAAGTGTATATCCCAGGTAAGTTGTCGTTGGTAGTTTCCATATTCACCTAGTTCACATTTAGGTGCAGACAATCTCTTTCAAAATAACTGTTGTGTTAAATCCATTGTACATCAGTTGTCCAACCTAAGTGTAAACCGGGCCATTGGTTCAAAGTAAGTTAGTTGTAGTGGTAAAGCAAGGTCTTTGTTTACGTATCATCATCACGTGTTTCCCTGTAGGCGTTTGGCTGGGTATTCCTGCTGCTGATGACCTTAGCAGCCTTCATGATACGAGCCATCCGACCCTGCTTCACCCAAGCTCCCTTCCTCAAGACCAAATACTGGTCTCACTACGTCGGCATCGAACGCAAGCTCTTCGACGAGACGTGCAAGGAGCACGCCAAGACCTTCGCTAAGGTCTGCATCCAGCAGTACTTCGAGAGCATCAGCGGCGACATGCGCAGCTTCTACAAGCACCGGTCAAGCAAAGACCAGAGCGATGACGATGATGATGATGACAAGAAGAAGAACGACGAGGACAAGCTTCTCGGGATCCACGACCAGGACGATATGAATAAAGTTCTGTGGAATTGGCACACGTGTAAGCCGCCTCTGGCACTGAGGAAAGAACATCCGGATGGAGAATCACATGAAGGGCTCATACCAAATGGAGACGTCCATGGAGTCAGTGGAGGACCAAATAAATATGCTAAAAGTCACGGTCCTGATTTGCCTAAGAAGGAATGGGCGGTATACTACAGCAAAGTTTGAACATTTCAAAAGAGGAAAAAGCACCATTCACTGTAGCATGGGATATTAAGCACTGATTGACTATTTAGACTGATAAGACTGTGGTTTAAAGATAGAATTGAAGTCCTTTTTGTGGTGTGATTATTTATCGTAATTCATATTTTGATGGAGGGCTTAGTTGGAAATGTTTCCTGGCATCCATCATCAAACACTCCCACATTGGCACTTTTGTTGTTCCTTGGTTTCAGGATGGTTAACTGTATTATTTGTTAGAGTACCCAAAGGGGGAACCTTACTTGAGTTGTTGTACATGATGTGTCAGATATGTCATGAGGATGTACAGTCTGTGTGTTGTTATTACTGCTATGTGTAGACTTTTGAAAAAATCTTTATCAATTAAACCAAACATCAAATGGCTCCTTGTAGAATCAACATACATTCATAACTTTTTTATTCATCCTAGCTTACATAAAAAGCATAATTCTGAGATCAACCCCCCCAAAAAAAATGTGTTTAAGATTTAATTTAGTTTTCCTACCAGGAAATACAGTAGAAGTCAGAAGTTTACATATACCTTAGCCAAATACATTTAAACTCAGTTTTTCACAATTCCTGACATTTAATCTGAGTAAAGATTCCTTGTCTTAGGTCAGTTATGATCACCACTTTATTTTAAGAATGTGACATGTCAGAATAATAGTAGAGAGAATGATTTATTTCAGCTTTTATTTATTTCATCACATTCCTAGTGGGTCAGAAGTTTACATACACTCAATTAGTATTTGATAGCATTGCCTTTAAATTGTTTAACTTGGGTCAAACGTTTTGGGTAGCCTTCTACAAGCTTCCCACAATAAGTTGGGTGAATTTTGTCCCATTCCTCCTGACAGAGCTGGTGTAACTGAGTCAGGTTTGTAGGTCTCCTTGCTCGAACACACTTTTTCAGTTCTGCCCACAAATTTTCTATAGGATTGAGGTCAGGGCTTTGTGATGGCCACTCCAATACCTTGACTTTGTTAATAATAATAATATATCCCATTTAGCAGACGCTTTTGTCCAAAGCGACTTACAAGTCGGCTGGGGCCACTAATTTTACATATGGGTGGCCCTAGCGGGAATCGAACCCACGACGCTTGGCGTTGCAAGCGCTGCAAGCGCCATGCTCTACCGACTGAGCCACACAGGACCCTTAAGCCATTTTGCCAAAACTTTGGAAGTATGCTTCGGATCAATGTCCATTTCGAAGACCCATTTGCGACCAAGCTTTAACTCCCTGACTGATGTCTTGAGATGTTGCCTCAATATATCCACATAATTTTCCCCCTCATGATGCCATCCATTTTGTGAAGTACACCAGTCCCTCCTGCAGCAAAGCACCGCCACAACATGATGCTGCCACTGTTGGGATGGTGTTCTTCGGCTTGCAAGCCTTCCCCTTTTTCCTCCAAACATAACGATGGTCATTATGGCCAAACAGCTCCATTTTTGTTTCATCAGACCAGAGGACATTTCTCCAAAAAGTACGATCTTCGTCCCCATGTGCAGTTGTAAACCGTAGTCTGGCTTTTTGATGGCGGTTTTGGAGCAGTGGCTTCTTTCTTGCAGACCGGCCTTTCAGGTTATGTTGGTATAGGACTCGTTTTACTGTGGATATAGATACTTTTGTACCTGTTTCCTCCAGCATCGTCACAAGGTCCTTTGCTGTTGTTCTGGGATTGATTTGCACTTTTCGCACCAAAGTACATTCATCTCTAGGAGACAGAACGCGTCTCCTTCCTGAGCGTTATGACGGCTGTGTGGTCCCATGGTGTTTATACTTGCGTACTATTGTTTGTACAGATGAACGTGGTACCTTCAGGTGTTTGGAAATTGCTCCCAAGGATGAACCAGATTTGTGGTGGTCCAGAATTTCTTTTCTGAGGTCTTGGCTGAATTCTTTTGATTTTCCCATGATGTCAAGCAAATATGCATTGAGTTTGAAGGTAGACCTTGAAATACATCCACAGGTACACCTCCAATTGACTCAAATGATGACAATTAGCCTATCAGAAGCTTCTAAAGCTATGACATCATTTTCTGGAATTTTCCAAGCTGTTTAAAGGCACAGTCAACTTAGTGTATGTAAACTTATGACCCACTGGAATTGTGATACAGTGAATTGTAAGTGAAATAGTTTGTCTGTAACAATAGTTGGAAAAATGACTTGTGTCATGCACAAAGTAGATGTCCTAACCGACTTGACAAAACTATAGTTTGCTAACAAGACATTTGTGGAGTGGTTGAAAAACGAGTTTTAATGACTCCAACATAAGTGTATGTTAACTTCTGACTTCAATTGTATGAATGCAACATTGGTGTGATCAACTTGGCTATGAGAGGTTCCACGACAAAGATATTGTAATTCCAAATCCAATGAGACGTCGAGCCAGAATTATCCTGTTGGGTGCGTCTCATGCTTGTGGAATCAACTTTTGTCTTCCTTAAAAGCATTGTTGTTTCTTTGCTAAACCCTTTGTAGAATACCAAACAAAGAGTGTGAAGGTGAACGGAAAGGCTCTGGAGCAACGAACCGCCCTTGCTGTCTCTACCTGGCTGGTTCCCCTCTCTCCACTGGGATTCTCTGCCTCTAACCCTATTACAGGGGCTGAGTCACTGGCTTACTGGTGCTCTTTTATGCCGTCCCTAGGAGGGGTGCGTCACTTGAGTGGGTTGAGTCACTGACGTGATCTTCCTGTCTGGGTTGGGTTGTGCCGTGGCGGAGATCTTTGTGGGCTATACTCGGCCTTGTCTCAAAATGGCAAGTTGGTGGTAGAAGATATCCCTCTAGTGGTGTGGGGGCTGTGCTTTGGAAAAGTGGGTGGGGTTATATCCTTCCTGTTTGGCCCTGTCCGGGGGTATCATCGGATGGGGCCACAGTGTCTCCTGACCCCTCCTGTCTCAGCCTCCAGTATTTATGCTGCAGTAGTTTATGTGTCGGGGGGATAGGGTCAGTTTGTTATATCTGGAGTACTTCTCCTGTCTTATCCGGTGTCCTGTGTGAATTTAAGTATGCTCTCTCTAATTCTCTCTTTCTCTCTTTCTTTCTCTCTCTCGGAGGACCTGAGCCCTAGGACCATGCCTCAGGACTACCAGTCCACCTGGCCGTGCTGTTGCTCCAGTTTCAACTGTTCTGCCTGCAGCTATGGAACCCTGACCTATTCACCGGACGTGCTACCTGTCCCAGACCTGCTGTTTTCAACTCTCTGGAGACAGCAGGAGCGGTAGAGATACTCTTAATGATCGGCTATGAAAAGCCTACTGACATTTACTCCTGAGGTGCTGACTTGCTGCACCCTCGACAACTACTGTGATTATTATTATTTGACCATGCTGGTCATTTATGAACATTTGAACATCTTGGCCATGTTCTGTTATAATCTCCACCCGACACAGCCAGAAGAGGACTGGCCACCCCTCATAGCCTGGTTCCTCTCTAGGTTTCTTCCTAGGTTTTGGCTTTTCTAGGGAGTTTTTCCTAGCCACCCTGCTTCTGCACCTGCATTGCTTGCTGTTTGGGGTTTTAGGCTGGGTTTCTGTACAGCACTTTGAGATATCAGCTGATGTAAGAAGGGCTATATAAATACATTTGATTTGATTTGATTTTGATCAGAATGCCCTGAATGCTGGCTTAAAAGCTACCATGAGTAGTACGGTTTGTATTAGTGGCATTTTGCAAACAATCAATGATTTAAACTTCCTTTCATACTCTAATGCTGACCCATAGTGTTAGATTGTTGTTCTGGAATGTTCTTTGACACACTCAAAATTAACTTTTATTGATTGTCACAATTCTGTAAAAAACAGAATTTACAAATTGAAGAACATCTGTCAACTGTAACCCAGATACTAAAACATCAGCATACTGTGTGTAATTCCATATGGTATTTACAGTTGTGACTCAATTAAGAATTCCAATCCATCTCTCAACCATGACAAGTGTCCTCATGACATGATTATCCATCTCACTCAGTCATTGCATGTAAACGGGACACACATACACACACACATACACACACACACACACACACACACACACACACACACACACACACACACACACACACACACACACACACACACACACACACACACACACACACACACACACACACACACACACACACACACACACACACACACACACACACACACACACACACACACACTTTTGTCAATCAATGTTTACTTCACTTTAACTGTCACAAAGCTTGTAAAATAACATTTCTTAAAATGCCATTTATTTAATTACATATGCATGGCAATAGATGACATTTATCCTCATATATCAGTGAGTTGTTGACGGTTTGACATAATACTGCTCTCCTATAGCATACCACTAGAGGGTAGAAAAACTACAAATACCAAATCTAACCACCCAAAGCTGCTTGTCAACACCATTGAGGTACAAAAGAATGGTCAACACCCTGCTCATTTTTAAATCACAGGACACCAGATACAAGCATTTTGCTGCACCTACAATAACATCTGCTAAACACGTGTAGTTGACCAATGAAATTTGATTTGAGGATGTTAATGGAGCCTTGGACATCCTTATAAATCAAAAATGTCCATATCGACTGAACATCTTCATCTTGTTTTGTACTACACTCTCGTGGAAGCGTTGAACAGAGTAGCTGATTTGGTTCTGGGAGCAGAGATTCATCTTGGACCGACAGACAATACAGCTGTGCTGGATAATGATGATGTCATAATTATAGGATGATGAGAATGTAATGAATCCCCCGGATCCCGCGGAAGCCTCTACTTCCTCATGATAGCAGCTCGTCCCAGATCAGTTTGGGCTGTATAGCCAACTGGTATGACCATAGGGCTTAGCTATAGAGCAGATCTGGGAACAGGGTATCCTCCCACACACTGGTCATTTTCATTAGTAAGAAAACAACAGTTTCTCATTAGATAGGTTCAGGGAGTCACTCCCTCCCTGGTATGCTATGGGAGAGCAGGGTATCGTCAGACAGGGCCACAGTGTTCCCCGATGTACGGGGGAGTTAGGGTCAGTCTGTCCTATCTGGTGTATTTCTCCTGTCTTATCTGGTGTCCTGTGTGATCTTAAGTATGCTTCCTTGAATTCTCCCATCTTTCTCTCTCTCTCCTTCTCTCTCTCTCTCTCTCTCTCTCTCTCTCTCTCTCTCTCTCTTCCTCACCCTTCCCAGAGGACCTGAGCCCTAGGACCAGACCATGCCTCAGCACTACTTGGCCTGAGGATCTTGGCTGTCCCCTCCCTAGTCCACCTGGTCATGTTGCTGATCCATTTTCTGCTGTTCTGCCTGAGGCTATGGAACTCTGACCTGTTCAGCGGACATGATACCTTATCTTGGATCTTCTGTTTTGACCCCCTCTCTCTCTCTATACTGCACCTGCTATCTCGACCTCTGAATGCTCAGATATGAAGAGCCAACTGACATTTACTCTTGAGATGTTGACCTGTTGCACCCTCTATAACCATTGTGAATATAATTTGACGATGCTGGTCATCTATTAAACTTTTACATCATCTTGAAGAACAATCTGGCTATAATGGCCATGTACTCTTATAATCTCCACCTGGCACAGCCAGAAGAAGAGTGGTCACCACTCAGAACCTGGTTTCCCTCAAGGTTCCTGCCTTTCTAGTGAGTTTTTCCTAGCCACCGGGCTTCTACAGCTGCATTGCTTGCTCTTTGGGGTTTTAAGCTGAGTTTCTGTAAAATCACTTTGTGACATCTGCTGATGTAAGAATGGTTTTCTAGTAAAAAAATATGACAGAAAAACACATGTTTTTGGAACACTGCATGTGATCACGTTTTCACGTGTAGTTTCATGTTGTCATATGTTAACACATTAACTTCACATAAGATCACATGATAACATGAAAACGTGTTTTTGGAATACCTCACATGTGAAATGAATCTGTTTTTTCCCCCATAAGGGCTGTTTTAGTCTATTTTCTTCCGTTTGGTGCCAAATGAACATGGCCCAGGAACCTTCACATGTGAAATTAATTTGTTTTCTTCCCCCATAAGGGCTGTTTTAGTCTGTTTTCTTCTGTTTGGTGCCTAATGAACATGGCCCAGGGAACCAGGGTGCCAGGAAAGCATATATCCTCCTTCCTAGCTCCCGACCCTACAGCCCAAAACCTGCAGCTGTCGTCTCCGAGGCCTGCTGGCCTGCTGGTCTGGCAGGACTGACGTGTGGGGGTGGAAGGATGGATGTCTCTGGCCATCTTTCACTCTCTAGTATTTGTCTTTCTTTCTGCTTTCTCTTGATCTCCCTTTCTCTGTATTTCCCTCTCTCCCTCCCTGCTCCTGTCTCTCTACCAACATGATAGCAACATGTTTATATATAGACTATAGATCAAGAGAAACAAAACTGGAAAATAATCAGGGCTTTGACTGATAGAGCTAGCTTCCCAATCCCCCTATATGGGTTGGCTGTGGTAGCCATGTTGGTTTTGTTGCCCAATGATAGTTTTGTTGTTTTGAGTAAAAGGGCTGGCTGCTGGCCTTTCCCTCACCCTGCCTGGCTTTGCATTGCTGGGTTGCAACGTACATATGGGATGTTGTTTGGTTGTCTGAACAGCAGCAGTGCACATGTCACTGACTGGGCCCTCCCTGTCTTTCCTGCAAGACTCCAACACACACAGAGGGAGAAACTCACAACCCTCACACCATATCCAGTCGTCTCATTCGTCTATGTCTAAACCCCTCTGCCTACCCTCCTGCCTATGCCTGTTTTCATCTCTCCCAGGGAGAGAGAGAGAGACAGGGATTGGAGGACGGAGGGAGAGGGGGAGGGTCCAAAGGAGAGGGAGGGGGGGAGGGAAACGAGAGTTGCGAGGCAAAGGACTGGTCACATGACCAACAGCCAGAGCTCTGTTTACAAACCAAAGAGAGCGAGAGAGAGAGAGACCCTTGTATTGAATTGAGAGAGGCAGAGGCAGAGGCAGAAATATAGGAACAGCAGCAGCAATAGCAGAAGCAGCAGAGGAGGATCGAGGGAGATTTCTAGACCACCATTATGGATTGAGACGAAGAGGGAACCCTGCCACCATGACCAGGCCAGCTGGAGGTGGGAGACTGTCTTTATCTCAACATTTTCCCCTATCGAAGCAGCAGATGGTTAGAGGGCGAGTAGGAACTTCCCCCTCCTAAATACACACACAGACACGTACACACACACAGACACGTACACACGAGCAAAATACCCCAGCTAGAAGACTGTTCTTTGTGTTTTGGGGGAATCATGTTTTTCCTGCTGTGAAGAGTACGCTCTACCCCCCTAGTAGATCAGAGCCCTGAAGGAGTAGAGGAAGAGGAGGAGAAGAGAGGGCAGACAGAGGGGATAAGGCTTGTGAAAATCCCTCTGTTCAGAAAGATTTGGAGGGGGACAAAGCAGGGACTAATACCTCCCACACTGGAATAAGAGCAGGGACTCTGTCGTTTGGAATGGTTTTCTGTCACTGTGATGAACTGGATAGTTGTTAACCGGATTGCAATTTATGGGGCTGTTTTTCTCCTGAATGCAAGTTGTTTTGATTGGGAGGAAAGGAAATGTGTGTTGTGTTGATTGGGAGGAAAGGAAATGTGTGTTGTTTTGCTCAGTGTCGAGAGCAGATTTCACCACTTCAACAGTGGACATTGACATGAGGTAAGAGCCATGTGACTAAACTGATTTCTTCGTCTCTCTCTGACAGTCATCACTTGGACGTCAATGTCGAGAGAGGAGAAGGAGCACACACGAGGACTGCAGCACTCCCAATCCCACATCTCCCAATCCTAACCCTCGGGAGCTAATCCAGATTTGGGAATGTCACGCATGGATTGCTGAGTGGACAAAACCGCACAGCCAGATTCTGCACAATCTTCTTCTCGGAATTCTGATCATCTTCATGGTTTTGTTTTTTGACGATCCACCACGACCTCAAACTACCCCATCGACTCGTTTGTCTTCTTTTAGCCCCAGTTTAGAGACTGATTTTGGGCTTCCGGGCGTCGGGGTAACCTGGTAGTTTGGCCCTCACACAGGTCCAGCCTTCTCCTGACAGGGCCTGGATTTACTGCTGCAGTCCTGGGAGTCAGATTTCATGCAACCATTCCAATGGTGTAACGGTGAGTGTTTTCCCCCAACCTTCTGCCAAGTCAATGTAACGCAGTCTGTAGCTTACACAGCCTGTGTGTTCCACTATAACTCTCCCCCTCTCTTCAGCTCTTTACTTACTGCTAACAGGGCTTCTGTAATTGATATGCTTGAGAAATGACGAAATTGAATGTGGGTTCAGTTGGGTTTTGTCGAAAGGGTGAAACGGCACTCAAAATAATTAAATTTTCCAGGGTGATGTTAAGTTAGTTATATATACCGTGGGGCAAAAAAGTATTTAGTCAGCCACCAATTGTGCAAGTTCTCCCACTCCCACAAAAATATGAGAGGCCTGTAATTTTCATCATAGGTACACTTCAACTATGACAGACAAAATGAGAAAAAAAATCCAGAAAATCACATTGTAGGATTTTTAATGAATTTATTTCCAAATTATGGTGGAAAATAGGTATTTGGTCAACTACAAACAAGCAAGATTTCTGGCTCTCACAGACCTGTAACTTCTGACTAAATACTTTTTTTGCCCCACTGTATATAGGCTACATAGCAACCATCATGTAACTGTAACTAACGGTACGACTCGAGGTTGTTTAGCTATTCAATACCTAGCCGGTCTCTGCATATGGTCCATTCTACATCTGAGAAAATAAACTGTCTATGTAACCATGTTTCAATTCTAAGACCCCCTACTCCCATTCCCTTTACCCCAATGTCAAATGAATGACCCCACCCCCCCACTGGGCTCAAGCTGTACCCGTTCTATCACTCCAAATTAAGTGACACGGTCATGGCCGTTAAAACAGACTGGCAAAGAGAGGGGGGTGAGGGGGCATCTCGTCCGTGGTGAGGCAAATTCACAAGAACAGAACACATGGGGCATATGGGTGGAAGTGATGCTTCCTGGTTACCATTGTCTTGCCAAATGGTGCCTTAGTCCCTAGAGTGTTTTGTGTCTGTTCATGAAAAGGCTAGCTAAAGCCCCCAACCAACCCCCACCCATGACACACACACACAACCCACAGGCCAGCCACCTAGTCTGTGAAGGGGAGTCTGTGGAACAGATGGCCCACCGACGGAAATGGAGCCACCGTACTCCATGTTGGTTTAGTTCACTGCCAATTACGTGCCTCGGCTCCAGTCAGAGCAGAGCAATACAGAGCAGTACGGGTGGGATGGGAGCCAAATACCAGGCAGTCACTTCCCCCTCCCTCCCCACCAAATATTGACCTTGTCATTTGGATTGTCAATACAAGGTTTACTAGGCTTTCTAACATGAAGCCCTAGATAGTAAAACACATGTCGGTGGCTCTTGTGTCCTACATGGAGGGTATAATGGAGATGTCTAAGGGAGGAATACCATACAATAAGCAACGCAGTTATAACGAGAGCCCTATATTTAGACTGAAATATATTAGTCCATATCTAAATATGTCTCTAGTTATAACACCTACGTGAGAAGTGAACCAGCGAGAGATTCTGCGTTCCATTTTAGTGTCTCTCCTGTTTTAAAAGGTGTGTAAACAAGAAGCTGTGAGCCGTTTGAATGTGGGGGATATGTCCCCGGCTCCTCTGTTTTGAGAGGGGAAAACATATTAGTATTTACAACACTTTCATTATGTGGTAAGTGAGGTAAGCTGGGACATGTTTTCGTTCATGTCCCTCTATTGTTTTGACAACCTCTTTCATGACAACAAGCTGTGTGCAAATATATATTTTTCTTCTCAGGATGCCTGTGGTTTAGGTCTCCAGCACTTTGAGAAGTACTGTGGACTTAGCAAGATGGATACCACTTACCACCTGCCACTCAATGTCTACGTGATAGTGCTGGGCATCGGCCTGTTCGTTTTCATGCTCAGCCTCATCTTCTGCTGCTACCTCTTCAGGTATGTAGGGTTATCACTAGCTGGAACAACCACAAAGTGATGAACCCTGCCTATTTCTACAATTTAACATCTGAATTTAAACCTAACATTAACCATACTGCTAAACTTATGCCTAACCCTAACCTTAAATTAAGACCGAACAGCTCCTTTTTGTGCTCAATAATTTTTACGATATAGTGAATTTTGACTTTGTGGCTTGGAAACCATAGGGGGAAGGACCCAAACAAAGATGGCTGCTGGCTGGTTGCCATTGCAATCAGGATATTAACATGTAGACTTATCCACATGGAGGCTTCACTTACTATGCTTCAAGAGCATAATTATTATGAATTATGTATTATATCATAGGCCTATGATATTATTTATATACAGTATCAGTCAAAAGTTAGGACACACCTACTCGTTCCAGGGTTTTTCTTTATTTTTACTATTTTCTACATTGTAGAATAATAGTGAAGACATCAAAACTATGAAATAACACATTACATGATTCCATGTAACCAAGAAAGTGTTAAACAAACCAAAATATATTTTATATGTGAGATTCGTCAAAGTAGCCACCCTTTGCGTTGATGACAGACATTTTAAAGTGATGCCAAATTGTGTACTACGTCATCCATTTCATGTACGTTATCCCCCACCCAAATAAGAAATGTTATGAATTCCAATTCACACAATATGTTTCAAATTTGTAAATCAAATCAAAGTTTATTTGTCAACTTAAGTGCTTCCCGGACTCCATCTTTAAACACGGCCCTTTTGTATTGGTCTCTTTGTAGGTTGAAACAGCAAGGGACGAGGGAGCAGTTCAGCTACAACGAGGTAGGCCTATCTCTACACGAGCACATGTAGCACAAGGGTCTGACCAGGGTTCAACTACTACTACAGTATTTCACACTGTTGTCGTCAGCGTGCGTTGAAACAACGCCCACTACTCTTTATAGTTAACCTTCCATTACGTCAACCTTGGATTTGTACCAATACCTGTGTGTGTGTCAAGTAGCTTATAGCTCCCTCTAACATATGTACAAACTGCTCTTTTGTTCTCAATAGGTGGTTCTTAAAGGGGCAGGCAAGAAGCTGAGCCTTCTAGGAGTAAGTCGTGTTATTCTGTGTGACGTTTTTATTTCAATATGCAGATCGTTTGGAAAATAATGTAACATTTTCTGACCCATTTCCGTGTGGTTCGTGTTGGCGATGCCTTTCATTTAACCTGGTGTTGAGTGTTTGAACTCAGATGATGTATTTAACTTCGTGCTAAGGGCGGGTTGACTCGATCATTGTTCTTGTAAATGTGACCACACACACACTAACACAATTTTTTCTTCTTGCCCTTAAAGCAAACGTGTGCAGTATGTTTGGAAGAGTTTCGGACCAGAGATGAGCTCGCCGTGTGTCCGTGTTCACACGCATTTCACAAGAAGTGAGTTAACCGTCAGGCTCACCTTGTAGACAGAGCTTACAAAATGTCAACACGTCTGTGGTCATAATGACGTTCAAGAGGCAGCTGAAACTAACATGATTACATCCTAAATCCTTCTGGTCCCCCCTTTCCTTGAAGTTAACATCCTTGTCAGATCAATGATTAGCTCTTGGAAAAAAGGAAAAGAAAAAGAAATGAAGAACAGACAGAATAAATGAAGGATGCATCTCTATAATATTTGAACAGGTTATGCACTTTGAGGAAAATCGGTCTATTTTGTGTGTCCCATCCAGGTGCCTGCTGAAGTGGCTGGAGATCCGTAGCGTGTGCCCCATGTGTAATAAGCCCATCCTCAGGCTTCACCCAGACCCCACACAGGGAACTGAGGGGCCCCAGGACCCAGAGGAGGTGTGAAGGACCCTCAGGGGCCACCACGACCGCCATACGCACCTGTACGCATTTACATGGAATTGATGGTCATTTTATGGACATCACACAGAGTCGATTGTATTCTTAAAGTGGCTTCCATGGTGTTAGTCTTTGACTGAGCATTAATCAATATGGCTGGGGTTTGGGTACTGTATATGGATGTTGATTACACCCGTCCAGGCCTTTCAGATCATCAAGAAAGTCAACGATGACCGAGGGGGCAGGGCGCAAGAGTGTGTTTCAGGATCGGGCCCTACTAGTTTAGCAATGGAACCTGAAAACAAAATGATAACTCTAACCTTGAGGGATGTGGCGTTTGGAATTTGGCCATACTAGCATGCCAATGGGGCTTCACACAAGAAATGAAGTATAGGGTGGGGGATCGGGTGCAGCAGGTCAGTTTGGGATTGGGCCCTCCTAGCTTAGCAGTGGAGCTTCATAAAGCTGCTGTCTAGCCTCCCCCTTTAGATCAGTGAGAATGAGTAAAGGCTATACGGACACTCCTGACCCAAATATTCATTTTTTAGCAGGGTACTAATGGTATCTCCAGTGAGAATGAGAGGAAAGTGACATAGGAACGGGAGCCACTTTAGAATAGAGTTCTCCCCATCATTGGACGATGCCTGGTACAACACTGCCAGAAACAGCCAATCACAAACGACACGTCAGGCATTCTGAGAAGGTCATTGGTCGAGTATCAGGATGGATGTAAATGGATACCTCTCATACCTCAGGGGTGTTACAATACAAGCCAGCACAAACATGCCATTCAATACCATGTGCCACACACAGAACATGTCCAATACTGCCAACTCCAACCGAGGTCAACACGATACTGAGGTCGTCAAAACATTTGTCACGTTCCAGGCCGACGACATTGCAGTCGTGCCACACGTAGCAAATGGTTCTGCGCCACATCATAGACTGCGCAGTCGTATGCGGTTAGCTGATATGTGAAACACTTATCCAGGCGTGGAGATCTGGCAAGCGACTGCAATGTCGTCAGTCTGGAACGCAGCCATTGAGATCTGGCAAGCGACTGCAATGTCGGTCTGGAACGCAGCCAAATGCTGGAATCACAAAACCAGTCCCAATACCAACATCACAGCAGCTCTCTGATGTACAGAACTATATATCCAGGATTGTCTGAAATGGCACCCTATTCCTTACACAGTGCACTACCTTTGACCAAAACCCTATGCAGGCCCTGGTCAAAAGTAGTGTACTATATGGGGAATAGGGTGCCATTTCTGACACAAACCAGGTCCATAACCTCGAAGACTGATAGACAGCTAGTCTTGCCTGTATGTATGTATGTATGTATGTATGTATGTATGTATGTAAGTAACGTTGTGACCCCCCATCTTGTAATTTTGTATCGTTTGTCGCTTTTAAATAAAATATGTATCCTCTCTGTGGTGCATCTTCTGTGGATGATTAGTAGATGGTATATAAGACAATCAGGTTATTTAGTATAATTTATTTGATTACAAAATGATTGTCATTCTACTCAGTCAGGACAGTGTGATTTTTCATCCTTACATACACACAAAAAGTACATTTTAAATTATGCTATTTATACAAAATGGGTTAAAACGACCAGGTAGAATGACCTCCCACATTTCAAAGTCCATATCATGTGTCACCATTTGAAAGCTTTCACGCAATTAACAAAATCTCTCCTCTGAATATCCAACAGCAGGGTGTGTATCTGTGTGGCTACATCTGTGTGTGTCGAGGCTGTTACGACACTCAGGTCAGGCTTCCCCCCTGAGCTCTTTGCCAGTTTGCTTCTTTTCCCACAGTTGCACAACAGCTGTTGGAAAATACCCAAAACATGACGTGTGTGTGTGTCTCTATCTGGCGGCCTCTGTCCCTTTAGACTCCACGTACTCCAGAGCCTTGCCCTTGACAGCCTGGATGCTCTCTGGCGTGCCGCTCTTCTTCTCATACTCCAGGTAACGCTTGAAGAAGAACTTGATCCGCTTCACCGCCACACTCAGGTGGATCACACGGTCAAACACAGCCCTGAACACAGCAAACAGGATATTAGACCAGGTCACATAACAGGAAACACCTTGCTACCAATGACGGTGCATTCGGAAATTATTCAGACCCCTTGACTATTTTCACATTTTGTTACGTTACAGCCTCATTCTAAAGTGAAATAAAAATCCCTCAATCTACACACAATACCCCATAATGACAATGTTTGCAAATTTATTTAAAAATTATTATTATTTTTTTTTAAATCACATTTACATAAGTATTCAGACTCTTTACTCAGTACTTTGTTGAAACATCCTTGAATCTTCTTGGGTATGTCGCTACAAGCTTGGCCCACCTGTATTTGGGGAGTTTCTCCCATTCTTCTCTGAAGATCCTCTCAAGCTCTGTCAGGTTAGATGTGGAGCGTCAAGGCAAAGCTATTTTCAGGTCTCTCCAGAGATGTTCGATCAGGCCCAAGTCCGGACTCTGGCTGGGCCACTCAAGGACATTCAGAGACTTGTCCCAAAGCCAATCCTGCGTTGTCTTGGCCCTGAGCTTAGGGTCGCTGTCCTGTTGGAAGGTGAACCTTCTCCCCAGTCTAAGGTCCTGAGTGCTCTGGAGCAGGTTTTCATCAAGGATTTCTCTGTACTTTGCTCCCTTCATCTTTCCCTCGATCCTGACTAGTCTCCCAGTCCCTGCCGCTGAAAAACATCCCCACAGCATGATGCTGCCACCACCGTGTTTCACCGTAGGGATGGTGCCAGGTTTCCTCCAGACATTCCGCTTGGCATTCAGGCCAAAGAGTTCAGTCTTGGTTTCATCAGACCAGGGAATCTTGTGCCTTTTACCTTCAATGCTGCAGAAATGTTTTGGTTCCCTTCTCCATATCTGTGCCTCGACACAATCCTGTATCGGAGTTCTACGGACAATGCCTTTGACCTAATGGCTTGGTTTTTGCTCTGACATACACTGCCAAGTGTGGGACCTTATATAGACAGGTATGTGCCTTTCCAAATCATGTCCAATCAATTGAATTGACCACAGGTGGACTCCAATCAAGTTGTAGAAACATCTCACGGATGATCAATGGAAACAGGATGCACCTGAGCTCAATTTCAAGTTACATAGCAAAGGGTCCGAATACTTATGTAAATAAGGTATCTGTTTTTTAGTTTGAATAAATGTGCAAAATAAATTCCAAAACCCTGTTTTCGCTTTGTCATTATGGGGTATTGTGTGCAGATCGAGGATTTACATTTTTTAAATCCATTTTAGAATAAGGCTGTAACAAAATGTGGGAAAAGTCAAGTGATCTGAATACCTTCCAAATGCACTGTATATGGTAGTTAGCATATGCCCCTAATAACACCTAAAT
Organism: Oncorhynchus masou masou; assembly: GCF_036934945.1. Lineage (NCBI taxonomy): Eukaryota > Metazoa > Chordata > Actinopteri > Salmoniformes > Salmonidae > Oncorhynchus > Oncorhynchus masou. The sequence goes on from NC_088216.1 coordinate 21,055,812, forward strand.
TCATGACTAGTTACAAAAGTCAAATTTATTTGTAATTTATTTTACCTTTTTTTAACTAGGCAAGTCAGTTAAGAACAAATTCTTATTTTTAATGACGGCCTAGGACGGCCTTGTTCAGGGGCAGAACGACAGATTTGTACCTTGTCAGGTCGGGGACTCGATATTGCAACCTTTCGGTTACTAGTCCAACACTCTAACCGCTAGGCTACCCTGCCGCCCCCAAATTAATGAATACAAGTTTGTTAGTTGAGGTGGTGAAGAACTTACATGTACATACTTTCCTAGACTAAAGTTGATCATATTTCATATTCAAATATGACATGTTTTCATAAATGAAATATTACTGGGTCAGCCTGGTCCCAGATGTGTTGGTGCTTTATTGCCAACTCCTATGGTCATTGTCATGCCAAACAGACCTGGGATCAGGCTATTCCAACGTCATTTCGTAAACAAAACAAAACCAAACCAGCGAGGCGCCGTCGGGCCCACTCACCGGACTTCCTTCTGGGAGCCGTGTTTGACCATGAGGTCTATGAAGACGGACCACAGATCGGTGCGTTTGGGGTAGCTGGTCAGGATCCTGTCCAACATGGCCTTTCCTCGCTCTACGTCTCCGTAGCGGAACTCCAGCTGGGCAAACTTCGCTATCAGATCCACATCTGAAGAGGACAACGGAGAAGGTGGATGGTTATGGTGTTAGTACCTTTTTGACTCTATGACAAAAAGGTACTAACTAAGAGCCGTCAACCTGGACAAATGACTTGGTGAGGAGATCTGTTGAAAGATAAACGGACTGAGTAGAATCAGGACAGGAAAGATTGGCGTAAGCAATACAGCCAAAATTCCACAAGATAGTGCTATTTGCCATCTTGTTTATATCAATCCAACCCAGTGTCCAATAGGAGCTAGAGGTCGAATAGGGAATGTGTTGAGGTATGGGGCTCCCAAAAGGTGTGTACGAGTCCTAAAGGCGATAACAGGGGCCTTACTGTCTTTGTTCGGCAGGCTCTTGATGGCCCTCTGTAGCAGGGCGCTGGCCGCGTCACTCTGACCCTGCTGAAGCAGGAAGGTCCCGTAGCTCAGCCACACAGCCTTCTCCTGACGGAACCGCTTCACCATGGTCTTGTACAGACCTTCCGCCTCCTACACACACACACACACAATTGATGAGAACCTACTCCAAACCGCACCAGTAAAAACAGCGAGCTAGCAGGACCATTCAACAGAAGAAAACGTACAAGAAGCTCAGAAAAAAAAAAAAAGTTCCCAATACAACATCTAACGTGCTTTAATACGACAAAGTATAAATACGCGAAGTATATCACCTTTTGTTCATTGAGGAATGTTAGCCGTTGTAATGAATGTTTGTGAGCCCTGGCAGTAAGCTACCTTAGTCTTCTGACACTTGGCGTAGATGTCAGCCAGCTGCTGGTAGACGGGCATGGGTTCACAATACTGCACGGCTCGCTCAAACACCTTCTGAAGACTCTCCTCTGTCCCATACAGGTTCTCCAGGTTCAACAGAGCCACCCACACATTCAGCTTCTCCTGCTCTTCTCTGAGGGAGAATACACACATGTTATAGAATACATACGTTATGCACCCTTTCCCTCTTTTTTTTTTGTGATACATTTTTGTAAGAATTATTTGATGACAGACAGGATACAGACATGACACACAATCAACATTATTTTTGATAGATATAAATAAATATTAAAAAATAAAAATAATTTTTAAATTTGAATAATAAAAGTTGTAAATGTGCTTTATGAGTAGTGCGTGACCCTAGAGTGGCAACACATACATCCTACGTGATTTCAACTGGGTCTTTCTGCATTCTGATTGTTTAATACTGTTCAATTCAACCAAAAATATTTTTCTACATTTTTTATAAATCTCTGTATTTCCTGCTCAAATTTGAGATAATTTCCATACTGGGCTGCACGATACAGGCAAACAATCTAGGCCTTATTTTTAACCAAATGTTGCAACTGCGATTTGACTTGCAATTCAGAGCAAAACACTTGGGTGAACTGTTGGAACCATGGAAATAGAATGATTATTCTAATTCTATAGTTGGAATGTAATAGTGGGCACTTTGAATAGTGTTGTTTGACATGACAATGAATGAAAATGCCAGGGAGGAGTTATTGAGACAGAGTAGCAACCAAAGGGTTGACAAGTGTTTCCTTGGGGACCCTATAATCTTTGGCTACGTTGAATGTTTTCTTTAAGCTACTTCATTTAGCTAACATATTCATGCTTTGCGTATTCGTCTGATTTAGAAGATACACGTATTATCAGGCTGTATAGCTGATTACGTTTGCTCTGACTCAGTACATTTATTAGCTAGCTAGCCAGCTAACTAGGGATTAGCGGCAAATAAGTTTAAGGCCCAATTTTTCTAAGAAAATACTAATTAGCTGTTAGCAGATGTAGGAAACAAAAATTAAGTGTAATTGTAGAACACTAGTGGATTTATATTAAGAAGCAAAGTGAAAACGGCATCATTGTCATCAACATTGTTGCATTTCAACCATGCAGACTGAACTCAAGTGTCTCGCGGTCGAGGAACAACAAATGCGCTCCTTGAGTGACGGGGGGCGGGGCTCGGTGTGTGTGGAAACAGGCATGAAGTGAGAGAGAGAGAGCAGAGAGATGACCCAAGTAGCGAAGTAAACTATAAAAATGGATGTTACATACAGGGTATCACATTTAACAAACCAAACATTCAAATACCGTTTTAGAAGGTCAAGTTAAAAAAATTAAAAACGGTCCGTGCATCAATACCGGTACATCATAAAATACAGTACACTGCCCAGCCCTAATCAACACATTCATATCCCCCCACGCCAACCTACCCACAGGACCCGCTTTCCTCTTCGTGTTGTCCGCCCCCCAGCCTAGCTGCGCTGGTAGAATCCCCCCCAGTAGGACTGAGGGTTGCCAGAGCAACAGTGGGGCTGGGCGGGGCAGGTAGACTGCTCTCACACACCAATGACTCAAGCACCTCCAACTGTACAGCCAGAAAGCTGCTGAGGGCCTCCAGGCTGGAGTTGCAGCACTCAGAGAGCGACGACAGCACCAGCACAGGAGAACCCTCCAGAAGTGGATCTAAGGAGCGTGTTATGAACACACACACACACACACACACCTGTCCCCACCACACCACTAACCTGAAGGAGATGGTCTTCAGAGCCCTCTCAGCCACCCCTCGAGCCTGTTCTATCTGTGTGGCCTGCAGGTGGAAGGCCATGAATTGCAGCCAGAGCAGAGAGCTGTCAGGCGAGCCGAGTAGCAGGCGCTCAAAGCTAGCCGCCGTCTGGGGTCGCAGGCCTGGGTCCATCAGCTCCGTCTCCAGCTTGGTCAGGGCCTTCTCAGCCTCCCGCTTCTCCACCTCCTGCTCATGGTGAGACTTCTTCTGGGGCTGGGTGGACGAGGGGGATGAAAGAAGGAAAGAAGAAAAGAAAAAAGGAATGAACGAAAGGATTTAGGAGAGTGGCAGCGAAAGATAGCTAGATAAAGGTCATGCAAGGTCATGAAAACAATACCAGTACTATAAATAATCCAAGGGAGAGGTCAAACATACACCTCCATGAACATTTGAGGCTGTACAGCCATTCTAACCCTCATAGCAAATGCAAAGCAAACATTCCTTTACTAAGTGATTTCCTTTAGTAGGTGCCACTCATAGTACAACCCCAGCATTACTCGTTACCTTAGTGTTCACCTCGCCGTCCTCCCCGTCGCTGGAGTCCTCTCCCCCCAGGGCAGCGGGCGCTGGTTTCAGGGCGCTCAGCGCTGCATCCCAGGGGAACCCTCCTGTCACCTGCAGTCTGGCCGGCTGCACTGGGACGGGCTTCTCTACCTCCGCAGGCTCACACTTATTTTCCTCCTCTTCTTCTCTGAAGTACACCTCCACTCCGCTGTCGCTGTCCTCTCCTTTCCCCTTCGTCTTCTTCCTCAAAATATTTTCTGCAGTTCCCTGCGTTAAGACAGAAGATAAGTGATTATATGGATTAGACATTCCAGTCCCCGGTCAAACTGCTAGGGCAACCCAAGTTATACAGTGATCAGTGCTTCCTCTATTCTATGTAGTAGTATTAGTATCAGTGACATCATGGAAGAGGACAGGTTTTCTTTTAAAATAGCTAATTATTTGAAATTGTATTACATGTATACATTTTTCTTAATAAAAAGCACTCACATCTCAGTTATATTGTTGCAGGTGTCTTGTCACTTTGTTTATTCAAACTAAAAACGATTAGCTTGTATTTCACCCTCAGTGGGGTCACCAGAAACATCTGGTTTTCAGGGATACAGCATCTCCAACGTAGCTTCCTTTACCTCTGAAAACTGGATGTGATGACCCCGCTCAGACGCCTGCTACGTTAGATGACCTTGTATTAACAAAAGGGGGACAAATAGACACCTGCTTGCTCTCCGACTCCGTGCGTTTCCTCTTCTTGGTGGCGTCACGCTTCTCCTTGGCCTCTCCCGTCAGGCGCAGGTTCAGCCCCAGGGATTCTGGGAGCACGTCTGGTCTCCCAGTGTCCTCTTGGAGCAGAGACAGATCCACCAGCCCGCTTTCTTTGTCGACGCTGCGAGGAACAACACAGTGATAAAAAAATAATAATTTAGAAACCTAAAAACTCCTACACATTGGTTTGCTCCATAATAACCCTGTGGGTCACAGACATGTTCAATATAACAAATAAATCTAGGTTATTACCCAAAAATATGACTAACTTCCTCCTTGTTTTATGGAACACCCCTATTCTAGAATGAGATGGTCAGGAAGGGCCGACCTATTCCCCTAGCAGTGATGGTGGGGTTGTACCAAATTATTGTAGGAGGGGGGGGCCTTACCTGAGGATCTTGGTGGTGAGCAGTTTGGCCTGCGGTACTTTCTTGGCATAGTCTTGGTGGCTCGCCACAAAGTACTTAGTGGCCTTCTGGAACTGGGCTCTGCCCTGTATGGATCTAGACAAACTGTCAAAAACAAAAAGGCAACATTTTCAATTAGCTATATTACCATAGCAACAGCTTTTCTACATTGGGTTTTCAAAATCACAATCGTTCTTCAGGAAAAAGCTGCATGATAATTCCATATCTTCCCAGACCATTGTACATGTATACTAAAGGGACGGTGAATCTGAGATATATTGTCTAAGTATAAAACAGTAGTAATGAATACCGTACATGTATTTTCGATTCATAGTTTCATATCTTTCCAAGACATTGTAAAGGTATGCCATTGTTTTTAAATAAAAGGGTTGGTTTCTATAAAGGGATAATGGACTGAGTTACCTAACAAAGACTCCATGTGCATTGACAGTCCTCACATAGCCTCTGACGATCTGCCCCTCTGACAGGTCTTCGAGAGACACAATCTCTGGGTCCTGTACTACCAAGGCCTTCTCTGGGTTCGTCCTGAAAGATCATTCAAATGATTCACTTAGAATATGCCCTTTTCCAGTGCCTAACATAGATATATGACAGTTAGAACGGAGAGAGTGACATGTATAGGGTTGAATAGGGTGTCGTTATTGCTTTGGGAGTCATTTCCTAATACTCTTGAACTCTTTAATTCATTTTGGGGAATCGTACCTCGAAGAGCGGAGGGACAACTGCCAATTGCTCGTCGCCTCTCCTACAATGCAGCACCTAGAAAGAGAGCACAAAACATTAACACATTACTTAGTATAATCTTGAAATAACTTGAATTACATAAATAAGACCAGCTTTAGAGAGTTAACCATTTTAACTTGACTAACTTTTAGACTGGTCCAGTTAGCCTTTAACCCAGGTTTAAAGTGTGCCACTGACCTGACCAGCTGGTCCAGTTAGCCTTTAACCCAGGTTTAAAGTGTGCCACTGACCTGACCAGCTGGTCCAGTTAGCCTTTAACCCAGGTTTAAAGTGTGCCACTGACCTGACCAGCTGGTTCAGTTAGCCTTTAACCCAGGTTTAAAGTGTGCCACTGACCTGACCAGCTGGTCCTTGCTGTACCGCTCCAGAGGTTTTGGCTTATATTTGTCGGCTAGGTCCTCCATGGCAACCGTTCCCATGGCGTTGAATGGCAGCTTCACCAGCAGACCCAGGTTTGGATCGAGCTTCTGCACCAACCCCATGATTACATGGCCCTTCTCCAACTTGTGTACACCTGACAGCGATTGACAACCAACACTACGAGTGAGTAAATGCAACCACAACATAGCGAGACAGACCATTATATGGTGAGTCGACATGTCTGTATGATGGTTCAAAGGTTAAAAGTTGGTTATGCGTTGATAGTTCTGTACTGGTGGTTAGAAGGGCCTATTTTCAATGTACTGATGTTTAGAAGGTTCTATGTAATATTCAATGTACTATTGATGGTTGGGTCTTATATTCACTGTATTGATGGTCAGAAGAGGGTTGTGTTTCTTGTGTTTATTTTGTGTCCTTACCATTGAGGGACAATGAGAGGCGTGAGGGCTTGGAGGAGTTGACTGTCACCACCTTAGCACTGACCGCCTGGCCCAGCTTGAACAGCTTCTCTGGGTGTTTGGCACCCTGAATAAGTACAATTACAAATGATTTTCGTGAACCTATTAGGGTGAACACAGATCCATACAGTATAAGGGATATCACTATCTTCATTTGACCGTATTACAAAAATGTCGAGGTCTTTGAGGGAATTCCCCATAGAATTAATGGGAAAAACATTGATTTAAGTGTATATAAAACATACTTCAGGGTCAGACGTCATGGCCAGTTGTTCAACAGTTCCAGTTACTGAGGGACCAGTAGTCACTTCTAGACACTTCCTCTTTGGAAAGTACTGAGGAAGAAATACACATTTAACACAACTTAGTACTACTACTAAACATGTTTCACACATTCTGTATAACAAGTCACTTAACATTTGTTCAAACTCACCTTTGACACAAAGCAAATGACGTCGTCGCCAACCTGATAACGCTTCAGCTTCTCTTTGGTCTTGACAGGCTTAACATCTGCGTCTTCTTTCAGGTTCCTGTGACCAGAGAGGGAAAGATTATCTAACAAGAAACCAAAAAGGCACTATAATAACAGAATACGTTCTTCTAAATGTTCAGAACATTTACCTGGGAAGAAGTGAGAGTTCAGGCATGGAGTACGTGAAGTTGGGATGGGAGAACGGCAAGAACCTAAAAAGAAAAAAGACAATATATATTAGCAACTCTAAAATAACGCAGATATTACAAACAGAATACCTGTAATTCAGAAATATCCTTCAAATTATCAAACTATATAACAAAATGTGGCTACTTAAATCTGTTACTATATTGTTATCCTTACCTGTGACTGTTGCCCTCCCGTCCTCCGATGACCCGGGCTGTGACCTCACTTCCTATCTTGAGGAGGGACGTGGGGAACGTTCCCACGCACACCACTTCCTGTATCTCGGACACGTGCACGCACCCCGTGCTCCCGTCCTCTAGCTTCACCAGCACACACGTAGGCTTCACTGTCTTCACCTTCCCCTTTACCACGTCGCCGTAGCGATACGTGCCCTTTGACCCCTTGGAGACGGAGATTAATCTTTTGCTCATGGGCGGTGCGAGTTTCCAGGACACTAGGGGGAGCCCTTCTAGTTCCTCGCAGCTGGATTTGGTGACGGTGATCGTCAGGGTTTTACCAGCGGTCAGTTTCTCAGAGTCAAAGCGGAACGTTTCGTTGAGGTGATTGGTGGTTTGGATGACCGTCAGTTGGGCCGTGTCGCCCAATGAGATGACGGCAAAGTCGCGGTCGGCGTGTTGCACAGTGGCAGTGTGTGTGGACCCTGCCTCTACCTATAAGGACACAGGTTATGAACTATCAAGATTTGAAGGCTTTTCAAAGTGGGAAAAAATGGTTTCGTCCATAAGGGTGCAGGGAGTTTCAACTTGAGGGATAATACAGATCTATTGCATTGAATAGTTGCTCATTTAATTAAAATTTTTAAACCAAATTAACCACTATTGACTTCTCAGCCACCCAACCACTCATAAAGAAGCTTCACGTAGTCACAAACGATGCTAGCTATAGTAGGGCAGTGTTCCAAACACACTATATAGGAACTAGGGTGCCACTTGAGATGCAGCCTTGTACTCACCGCTTTCCTCTTGCCGGTCAGTTTAGCCAAGAGGGACACGTAGACTTCAGAGGTCACGAGGTCAACGTGGAGGATTACCGGCATGCACTCCTGTCCAGTCGCCAACTTACCTGAAACATTACACACATTTAGTTTACATTATAACTATGACGTAGCGAATCAAAACATTCCCCAAGTGTCACACTCAAAAGATTCCGTGTGTTGTGTCTGGTAGAAGTTCCACTGGGTACACAGTCAATTCCATGTAAATTCAGTCAATGCAGGAGTTACAATTGTAATTTCAATTCACTTCCTGAATTGAAAGAGGATTGAGCACAACCCTGATTGGACATATAGTGAATATTCACCCGGCGCATGGTCCTTGGTGGCCAGTACGGTGGCTGCGCTGAGTTCGTCTGACTTGAAGGTGACACTTCCATCCTCCCTCACCTCGTCTACGCTCATCTTCATCCTCTGGCCTATGGTCACCGCAGACAGCTGCTTGAGTAGGTCAGAGTCACCTGTCAGAGACAGAGGGAGGAGAGAGGAGGAACAAGAGAAAGGAGGGAGTTAAAGGTAACTCTTACCATAATCATTTTGATCAATTTAAATGTATTGGAATAGCACTTTTGAACCTACTAGGAAAAGGGAACTTAGCAAACGGAAGAAAACTCATATTTCCTAGAACAGTGGACAACAACGTTACAACTCAACCCACGTACCTCTGCTGGCCATCATCTCCATCACCTCCTTCCTCTCCTGCAGGCCTCGGATCAGCCTGGCCTGGCCTTCTCTCTCAGGGGAGGGGACCTCTGACACCTTGAGACTGACCAGGAACCTGCGCTTCTCCTCATCCAAGTTGGTCACCTTGGCAAACACCGTATGGCCCAGCTGGAAGTGAGATGTCGTGTCACTGACGAACTTGTCACTCATGGCCTAGAGGGGAAAGAGTATGTCAATATAAATTATTCTATAGTAATGGCTTTTAGACAATGTTATTGATGATTTGAAGGAGAAAGGAGAGGTGAGCTGAGCTGCACCTTTTCAACAAACTGCATAATATATTCTTAGCTTACTCCCATTGACCCCTACTAACTCCCATTGACCCCTACTAACTCCCATTGACCCCTACTAACTCTTAGTAAATTCCAATTTACTCCCACTAACTCAATTGGAGTTAGTGGGAGTAAATTGGAATTTACTAAGAGTTAGTAGGGGTCACTAGTAACTCCTTCCCTACCAACTCACCGCTTTAGGGGCCAGGCCAACCAGACCATAGGGGAACTCCACAAACACTCCGTAGGGCATAATGTTCTTGACCCAGCCAATCAGCTGCACCCCAACTGTGATGTCAGAGAACTCCTTAGCCACCACGCCCCCCTCCTCCAGGAATGACTTCAGAGTGGGCTTTTTAGTCAGGGTCTTGAGACAGGCAGGGTTAAGGGAAAGAGGTACTGTGTAGTCGTACTACAGTAAAAAGTGGTTACGATGTCCTTTAGTAAGAGGTAGTCGTTTCCTTGGTATAGCCACTACATTCTAAAACACAACCACGACAGCCAACCGCAATGGTGAGACGAACACAGCATTCAGCCACACCGATGAGCGTTCTGTTATGTGTCTGAAATCGATGTGTGGAGGTAAGTGAGCCATCTGAAGTTCAAAAGTATGAAAAGGATACAATATTCGGTTTCTTCTCGCTGAGGCAGACAATGTTGGAGATGATGTCACCCTCTTCCAGCCCCTCCCACAGCAGTAGACAGTTGGACACGTGGTCGGAGAGGTGCATCACGGGTAGAAAGGCCGTGGTCTCCTCTGGGAGAATGGACACCTCCAGACCGGTAAGGACTTTACTCACCACCTTAACCTCCACTTTCTAAAACAATAAAAAAGACAAAACAGAAAGCAAAGAACAGTCTAGACTCCAAGCCAACAACAGAGATTAACCCAGCACATTTAATAACTGCATAGAACATGCAACTATAGAAAAGAGACACCATCTTTTTTTTTTTTTTTTTTTTACAAATTCAGAAATTATTATATGTGTTAACAATATGAAAGGATGTGCTGCAATTTTCTTACCTTCCCAACCTCAAAGTCAAACTTGGGTTTAGGCGGTCCCTCAGTGTCTCCTCCTGCCACTGCCTTGAAGGAAAGAAGGAGCTTCTCCTTCTCCACGTCACAGTTCAGCACTTTAGCCTTCACCACCTGAACAGAACAGAGAACCAAGGTAGCCGTTAAGACTGCGGTTAGAAAGGCAGCCCAATTCTGATATATTTATTTTACAATAATTGGTATTTTGACAATTAACATCAGACCTTTTCACATCAGATCTTTTCCAGATGTGATTGGTCAAAAGACCAATTAATGAAAAATAAATCCAAATTGGGCTGTCTGTCTAAACTAAGACTTCCCTGTTTTGATACAGAAGTTTACAAAAATAACCTTTTCTGACACCGGCAAGACAAACTGGTGGAAGAACTTCAGTTAAAGTGACTCTTATGTGTCAAAGTTCAATAACTATCAGTAGGCTACTTCAAAGTTATTCAAGAGGACAATTAGCCTATATCGCAAGAACACAGAAAAACAACGGAAAAATACAACGCATAAGAATTATCAAGATACAGAAAAGTTCCAGGCAGCCATTTTGTTTCCCCTCACCTGTCCAACGTAGAACATGTTCTCAGGAACTACCACTGGCTCCGTGCTGAGCTCGTTGGGGGGCACCAGCCCCTTGACTTCGCCGTAGAAACGGACGATGCAGCCAAAGTCCTTGACACAGACGATGAACCCGTGGGAGACGCGACCGCGGCGGGCATCTTCGTAGGTCAGGAATGGGGGTAGGGAGGAATCTATCAGGGCCCTTTTCCTGGTTAGGATCAGCTTCTTCTCCTGTGGGTCCACTGACAACACCTGAGACAGAGGGATGGAGGGAAACAGTTTTAAACTAAGAGATTAAACAGCAAACCAGACAAGCAAGCACAGAGTATGTTAAAACCTCTTAACTTCTTTGGGACTGGGGGGCAGTATTGACTTCCGGCGCCGACAGAGATGGCCGCCTCGCTTCGCGTTCCTAGGAAACTATGCAGTTTTTTGTTTTTTTACGTGTTATTTCTTACATTAGTACCCCAGGTCATCTTAGGTTTCATTACATACAGTCGAGAAGAACTACTGTATTTAAGATCAGCGTCAACTCACCATCAGTACGACCAAGAATATGTTTTTCGCGACGCGGATCCTGTGTTCTGCCTTACAAACAGGACAACGGAAGGGATCGCATGCAGCGACCCAAAAAACGACTCCGAAAGAGGGAAACGAGGCAGTCTTCTGGTCAGACTCCGGAGACGGGCACACCGTGCACCAATCCCTAGCATTCTTCTTGCCAATGTCCAGTCTCTTGACAACAAGGTTGATGAAATCCGAGCAAGGGTAGCATTCCAGAGGGACATCAGAGACTGTAACGTTCTGTGCTTCACGGAAACATGGCTCACTGGAGAGACGCTATCCGAAGCGGTGCAGCCAACGGGTTTCTCCACGCATCGCGCCGACAGAAACAAACAACTTTCTGGTAAGAAGAGGGGTGGGGGCGTATGCCTTATGGCTAACGAGACATGGTGCGATGAAAGAAACATACAGGAACTCAAATCCTTCTATTCACCTGATTTAGAATTCCTCACAATCAAATGTAGACCGCATTATCTACCAAGAGAATTCTCTTCGATTATAATCACAGCCGTATATATCCCCCCCCAAGCAGACACATCGATGGCTCTGAATGAACTTTATTTAACTCTTTGCAAACTGGAAACCATTTATCCGGAGGCTGCATTCATTGTTGCTGTGGATTTTAACAAGGCTAATCTGAAAACAAGACTCCCTAAATTTTATCAGCATATCGATTGCGCAACCAGGGGCGGAAAAACCTTGGATCACTGTTACTCTAACTTCCGCGACGCATATAAGGCCCTGCCCCGCCCCCCTTTCGGAAAAGCTGACCACGACTCCATTTTGCTGATACCTGCCTACAGACAAAAACTAAAACAAGAAGCTCCCACGCTGAGGTCTGTCCAACGCTGGTCCGACCAAGCTGACTCCACACTCCAAGACTGCTTCCATCACGTGGACTGGGACATGTTTCGTATTGCGTCAGATAACAACATTGACGAATACGCTGATTCGGTGTGCGAGTTCATTAGAACGTGCGTTGAAGATGTCCTTCCCATAGCAACGATTAAAACATTCCCTAACCAGAAACCGTGGATTGATGGCAGCATTCGCGTGAAACTGAAAGCGCGAACCACTGCTTTTAATCAGGGCAAGGTGTCTGGTAACATGACCGAGTACAAACAGTGCAGCTATTCCCTCCGCAAGGCTATCAAACAAGCTAAGCGTCAGTACAGAGACAAAGTAGAATCTCAATTCAACGGCTCAGACACAAGAGGCATGTGGCAGGGTCTACAGTCAATCACGGACTACAGGAAGAAATCCAGCCCAGTCACGGACCAGGATGTCTTGCTCCCAGGCAGACTAAATAACTTTTTTGCCCGCTTTGAGGACAATACAGTGCCACTGACACGGCCTGCAACGGAAACATGCGGTCTCTCCTTCACTGTAGCCGAGGTGAGTAAAACATTTAAACGTGTTAACCCTCGCAAGGCTGCAGGCCCAGACAGCATCCCCAGCCGCGCCCTCAGAGCATGCGCAGACCAGCTGGCTGGTGTGTTTACGGACATATTCAATCAATCCCTATACCAGTCTGCTGTTCCCACATGCTTCAAGAGGGCCACCATTGTTCCTGTTCCCAAGAAAGCTAAGGTAACTGAGCTAAACGACTACCGCCCTGTAGCACTCACTTCCGTCATCATGAAGTGCTTTGAGAGACTAGTCAAGGACCATATCACCTCCACCCTACCTGACACCCTAGACCCACTCCAATTTGCTTACCGCCCAAATAGGTCCACAGACGATGCAATCTCAACCACACTGCCCTAACCCATCTGGACAAGAGGAATACCTATGTGAGAATGCTGTTCATCGACTACTCGGCATTCAACACCATAGTACCCTCCAAGCTCGTCATCAAGATCGAGACCCTGGGTCTCGACCCCGCCCTGTGCAACTGGGTACTGGACTTCCTGACGGGCCGCCCCCAGGTGGTGAGGGTAGGTAACAACATCTCCTCCCCGCTGATCCTCAACACTGGGGCCCCACAAGGGTGCTTTCTGAGCCCTCTCCTGTGCTCCCTGTTCACCCACGACTGCGTGGCCACGCACGCCTCCAACTCAATCATCAAGTTTGCGGACGACATAACAGTGGTAGGCTTGATTACCAACAACGACGAGACGGCCTACAGGGAGGAGGTGAGGGCCCTCGGAGTGTGGTGTCAGGAAAATAACCTCACACTCAACGTCAACAAAACTAAGGTGATGATTGTGGACTTCAGGAAACAGCAGAGGGAACACCCCCCTATCCACATCGATGGAACAGTAGTGGAGAGAGTAGCAAGTTTTAAGTTCCTCGGCATACACATCACAGACAAACTGAATTGGTCCACTCACACAGACAGCATCGTGAAGAAGGCGCAGCAGCGCCTCTTCAACCTCAGGAGGCTGAAGAAATTCGGCTTGTCACCAAAAGCACTCACAAACTTCTACAGATGCACAATCGAGAGCATCCTGGCGGGCTGTATCACCGCCTGGTACGGCAACTGCTCCGCCCTCAACCGTAAGGCTCTCCAGAGGGTAGTGAGGTCTGCACAACGCATCACCGGGGCAAACTACCTGCCCTCCAGGACACCTACACCACCCGATGTTACAGGAAGGCCATAAAGATCATCAAGGACATCAACCACCCGAGCCAATGCCTGTTCACCCCGCTATCATCCAGAAGGCGAGGTTAGTACAGGGGCATCAAAGCTGGGACCGAGAGACAGAAGCTGTTTTTCAATCTCAAGGCCATCAGACTGTTAAACAGCCACCACTAACATTGAGTGGCTGCTGCCAACACACTGACACTGACTCAACTCCAGCCACTTTAATAATGGGAATTGATGGGAAATGATGTAAATATATCACTAGCCTCTTTAAACAATGCTACCTTATATAATGTTACTTACCCTACATTATTCATCTCATATGTATACGTATATACTGTACTCTATATCACCTACTGCATCCTTATGTAATACATGTATCACTAGCCACTTTAACTATGCCACTCTGTTTACATACTCATCTCATATGTATATACTGTACTCGATACCATCTACTGTATCTTGCCTATGCTGCTCTGTACCATCACTCATTCATATATCCTTATGTACATATTCTTTATCCCCTTAGACTGTGTATAAGACAGTAGTTTAGGAATTGTTAGTTAGATTACTTGTTGGTTATTACTGCATTGTCGGAACTAGAAGCACAAGCATTTCGCTACACTCGCATTAACATCTGCTAACCATGTGTATGTGACAAATAAATTTGATTTGATTTGAGTAGCTTGGATTAAAAAGGTGCCCAGAGTAAACTGCCTGCTACTCAGGCCCAAAAGCTAGAATATGCATATAATTAGTAGATTTGGAAAGAAAACACTGAAGTTTCTAAAACTGTTCGACTGATGTCTGAGTATAACAGAACTAATATTGCAGGCAAAAACCAGAGAAAAAAATCCAACCAGGGAGTGGGAAATCTGACGTTTGTAGTTTTTCAAGTCATAGCCAATCGAATATACAGTGTCTATGGGGTCATATTGCACTTCCTTAGGCTTCCACTAGATGTCAACAGTCTTTAGAACCTTGTTTGAGGATTCTACTGTGAGGGGGAGAGAAAGAGAGCGATTTCAACCAGGTGTCTGTCAGAGTGCCACAAGCTGATCACGTGCACCTGTGAGAGGTAGCTGCGTTCCATAGCATTTCTAAAGACAAAGGAATTCTCCGGTTGGAACATTATTGAAGATTTATGTTAAAAACATCCTAAAGATTGATTATATACATTCTTTGACATGTTTCTACGAACTGTAATATAACTTTCTTAACATTTCGTCGGAACAAGTGATTGTGCATTTGGATTACTGGGCTAAACACGCAAACAGTATTTGGACATAAATGATGGACTTGATCGAACAAAAAAAACATTTATTGTGGAACTGGGATTCCTGGGAGTGCATTCCGATCAAGATCATCAAAGGTAAGTTAATATTTATAGCTCTATTTCTGACACCTCGCCTTCTTTGGAAAATGGCTGGATGTTTTTCTGTGACTAGCGCTGACCTAACATAATCGTTTGGTGTGCTTTCGCCGTAAAGCCTATTTGAAATCGGACACTGTGGCTGGATTTACAAGACGTTTATCTTTAAAATGGTTTAAAATACTTGTATGTTTGAGGAATTTTAATTTGGGATTTCTTTTGTTTTGAATTTGGCGTCCTGCAATTTCACTGGCTGTTGGCGAGGTGGGACGCTACAGTCCCACATATCCCAGAGAAGTTAAGGATCTCTACAGATCGGTGTTCCACCCGCGGGACGGTTGAGCTAATGTGCGCTAATGCGATTAGCATGAGGTTGTAAGTAACAAGACCATTTCCCAGAACATAGACATATCTGATATTGGCAGAAAGCTTAAATTCTTGTTACTCTAACTGCACTGTCCAATTTACAGTAGCTGTTACAGTGAAAGATACCATACTATCATTTGAGGAGCGTGCACAGTTATGAACTTGAAAAGTTATTAACCTCTTGAAACTCTAGGGGCGCAATTTCATTTTTGGATGAAAAACGTTCCCGTTTTAAACAAGATATGTTGTCACAAAAAGATGCTCGACTATGCATATAATTGGTAGCTTTGGAAAGAAAACACTCTGACGTTTCCAGAACTGCAAAGATATTTTCTGTGCGTGCCCTAGAACGTGAGCTTCAGGCAAAACCAAGATGAGACGGCATCCAGGAAATGAGCAGGATTTTTGAGGCTCTGTTTTCCATTGTCTCGTTATATGGCTGTGAATGCGAGAGGAGTAAGTCTGCCCTTTCTGTCGTTTCCCCAAGGTGTCTGCAGCATTGTGACGTATTTGTAGGCATATCATTGGAAGATTGACCATAAGAGACCACATTTACCAGGTGTCCGCCCGGTGTCCTGCGCCGAAATTGGTGCGCAAAAGTCAGCTGCAAGTATTTTTCCACAGAATTCAGAGAAGAATGCAGGCTTCCACGAACGATATATCAATGAAGAGATATGTGAAAAAACACCTTGAGGATTGATTCCAAACAACGTTTGCCATGTTTCGGTCGATATTATGGAGTTAATTCGGAAAAAGTTTGACGTTGTAGGTGACTGAATTTTCGGTTCGTTTCCGTAGCCAAATGTGATGTACAAAACGGAGCGATTTCTCCTACACACAGACGCTTTCAGGAAAAACTGCGCATTTGGTATGTAACTGAGAGTCTCCTCATTGAAAACATCCGAAGCTCTTCAAAGGTAAATGATTTTATTTATTTGGTTATCTGGTTTTTGTGAAAATGTTGCGTGCTAAATGCTACTCAAAATACTCTTACACAAATTAGTCAATTGCTATGGTTCAAAAGCATATTTTGAAAATCTGAGATGACAGTGTTGTTAAGAAAAGGCTAAGCTTGAGAGCAGGCGCATTATTTTCATTTTATTTGCGATTTTCAGAAATCGTTAACATTGCGTTATGCTAATGAGCCTGAGGCTTTAGTCACGATCCCGGATCCGGAATGGGGAGTTTCAAGAGGTTTTAATCAACCAATTAGGCACATTTGGGCAGTATTGACAATTTTGAACAGAAATACAATGTTTCATTGGATCAATCTAAAACTTTGCACATTCACTGCTGCTACCTAGTGGCCAAAATTTTAATTGCGCCTGGGCTGGAATAATACATTATGACCTCTCTCTCACACTTCAAAGACGACGGTACAAAACGCATGTTTTTTTCTTTGTATTATCTTTTACCAGATCTAATGTATTATACTCTCCTACATTAATTTAACATTTTCACAAACTTCAACGTGTTCCCTTTCAAATGGTATGAATAATATGTATATTCTTGCTTCAGGTCTTGAGCTACAGGTAGTTAGATTTGGGTATGTCATTTTAGGCAAAAAAAAAAAAAAAAAGGGTCAGATCCTTACAAGACACTTATTAGGTAGATTAACCTACACCTAATATTTGCTAAAGAGAATTATGAGTAGGTGTTTCATCAATGATTGGTTCCCCAAGGTTAAAGGTCACCACAGTTGACCCTTTCTAAAGGTGAGCGGTTACATAGTACTACTGACCCGGCACTTGATGGGCATGCCCACTGTGTACTTCTTCTCTGGGTTCTTGAGGATGATGTCAGAGAGGTGTGTCCATGGAACCAGGCCTCTGATGTAGTCGGTCACCTTCACCATCATGCCATGGCTCTGGAGGGACGTCACCATGCCCTGGGAGAGAGGGAGGACAAACTGGGTTAAACACATGCCACTAGCAATGCACAATTTCCTGTTGGAAGGTTCCTGGAATCAGGAGCAAATCATCCAGAATCCCCCAACCTGGATTTCTAGAAAACGTTAGCGGATTTTTGCCACCCTGCGCACACAATCACAATGACGCTTTAATGGGCTAATGTGGTATCTTTTTTTGAAGACCTTTCAGGTGCTGTGCGAGAGAGTGACAAACTAAAAATATAAAATATCTTACCTGAACAATCTGTCCAGGTTGGATGTCATGGTATCTTCTGAAGAACGGGGCATCAACAATGCTCCTATAGGAGAGACAGCAAGGTTACAAGCT
This sequence comes from Oncorhynchus masou masou, assembly GCF_036934945.1. Taxonomy (NCBI): domain Eukaryota; kingdom Metazoa; phylum Chordata; class Actinopteri; order Salmoniformes; family Salmonidae; genus Oncorhynchus; species Oncorhynchus masou. The sequence goes on from NC_088216.1 coordinate 21,073,697, forward strand.
GGAACAAACATACGTCCTTTCCAAGCTGGAACAAACATACGTCCTTTCCAAGCTGGAACAAACATACGTCCTTTCCAAGCTGGAACAAACATACGTCCTTTCCAAGCTGGAACAAACATACATCCGAGAAATCTGGCCAAGAAAATTAAAACATTTGAATACCACTGCACTACAGGATCCCCATCCACACACACACCACACTTACTGACGCAGGCTGACCAGGTGCACCTGCTCCATGGGGATGAAGTCCATGATCCTACAGGTGTGTTCAGGCTTGGCCATGACACGGTTCAGGTTGAACGCCTCCATGGGCTCCTTCATGTGGTTCCTCTGGAGACGGGAGAAACGGACAGATCAAATCAAACCACTGCCACTAGGCCAGTCACAGACCACATTAGTCCACTTTCACTGGGCCAGGTCAAAACAACCATGGGTTTGAGGTTTTGTATTGTTTTTAATGTTGGCTCGTCACATGATCCAAGGGGCATGGGCTCACCATTATGTTCTCACCATAGCCGAAGAACTTCCTCATTCAAAACCCATCACAATATTCTCTACAACACTGTCTTTGTCCTAGAGTGGCTGATCCTTAGCATTTTGGCAGTAGTAAGGTGCTCCACCAGGTCTACAAAGAGGGCCTTGGCTGTAGTTAGTATGGTACACCAACAATATGGTCTACCAACAATAGGAACTAACATGTACGAAGACCCGAGTTGGTACTCACAAGACGCAACGCAAGTATGGTCTAACAACACGGACTTACATGTACAAACACCACAGTCTGGTCAGGCAGCTCCAGCATGGCTCCAGACAGGTGATGGAGAGCGGTCATCTTGCAGCCATGCGCCACCTCCCCTATCCTCTCAGTGGCCACCAGGTCCACGACGCCCCCTGGCTGCAGCAGGTGGCTGCGCAGGGACAGGCCCACCAGCCGGGTGGACGGCTCCACATAAAGGATGCAGGCCTTCACCTGGAAGAGAAAGGGGTAAGAGGTCAAAGGTCAATGAAGGTCAACTGAATGTAATGTCTAAACTAGATTACAGTCATAATTGGCCAATTTGAAATTCTCGTGAATATCTTGTTTTTTGTTTTGTTATTTGAGGTAGAAATAAGTACAACTCTTGCATCGAGCCCAATAGACTGTAAATTCTTACGCTGTCTCCCTCGTTGAATGTGGAGGCCTGTTCTGGTTCCAGGTGCATAAAGTCCACCAGGCCGGTGAAGGAGGAGAGGAACTCCAGAATCAGACCACGTGGGGTCACCTAGAACCACAGGGTCAACCACAATGAAACAGGACATCAACATATTATTGACTTTATAAAAAAAGAGACCTCTCAGGATATACAAAATTGCAAGTTCTCTCGTTGCTATCAATATTACAAAAAGTTTATACGTCAAGCAACAAGAGACATTTGCCAACAATACTAAACCACAAAACGGTGTAATTGTTCATTTATAATCATAGGTGTAAGCCAACACTTCTCTGTGCTTAGACTTAGACTACTAATATGTAGAAGATTGTTATTAGAATACAAGAGTATTCAGTCAATGTACCTTTTTGATCTGGGCCTTGACCAGTAGACCAGGCAGCAGGCTGGTAAGGGTCCAGCCGTGCGCTGTGTCTGCAACGGCCTGGGCCACCGCCGTGGGGCTCATGGACAGACGGACCACACGCCCATCGTTCTTCACCTCCTCCAACAGAGAAGTCACATACTGGCCCACCTTCAGCTCTGCAAACACCAGGGTGGTTGTGTTCGTTAGGCATCAAATGGAAGAAAACAGACTGAAACGGGAAGGGGCTACCGGGACTTGTCCCACAAGAAATACTCATTCATATTTTCCGTTGCAAAACATTTTAAACTTTTTCAATTGCGAGCCACAATGAACATGACCCAGAAAAGTCACATTCAACACAGTTAATAACACATTAGTCATTTTGACGTCTACAGAGTACATTGAAGAAATGTATCAGACTTCTGGAGAACCTAACAGCGTGACATTGAATGGAAAGCGTACTATATTTGATGTGAAAGGGGACTCTTTAGATACCTTTCGGACTATTCGTTTTGTCTTTGGCTGCCTGCTTGGGTAGGAAGGCCTTGGTTCCCTTGATGCCGAGGTCAACCAGGTAGCCGTGATCCTCAATACTCTCCACACAACCACTCAGGATCTGAAACAAAAACGTGACACGTCCGTCTTAGCCTAAAACATGACCTCAAATCATAAACAGGATATCACAACTTTTCTTTATTTTTCTAGCTCTTCTTAGACAAATGCCTCTATGTCTTCAACTGAAGAGACACTGCTCTGGGGAACTGAACCCAGAGACACAAAACATGACTCTGTATATGTACTAATCAGAATACTATTATGTTACTGTATATGTACTAATCAGAATACTAAATGTTACTGTATATTTTATGTATGAATTTTCTTATCTGATCACAGTACTGAAAATAATGTGTGTGAATGTGGTCAAGAGTTTCGTAACAATGACTGTCTGTTCCTTGGTACAAATGAATCAGACTGGCTAGAATGCTTATCTACACAAGAAAACCTTGACTCGTAATTATATTAAATTGGTAGGGAGACTGATGTGGGAAGGCTTGAGACACAGCCTTTGTACTGGAACGGAGATGGCACGGGATAGTGTTAGAACTAATGACGTCATTTTCAGTTTATAACCTGTGGTAACCTGTATTGTGGCAGTACTCTCTTGAATAAAGGCTGTTACTTGACTTTAAGACCGGGCTCTGTCCATTCCTATAAAATAAGGGTCTTACAAATCCTTATGAATTGACAGAGTGTTTAATTTTAATTGGGATTTAAAACAGAGAAATTAAATTCATTCAACAATCACATATACTGTAGGTGTTGACTCACCAAGCCAGCCTTCAGAGAGCCAGTACTCAAGCCCTTGTTGACCTCTTTGGGGTTGATTGACAGCTGAATGCTGACCGATCCTCCTTTGGCAGTGTCCAACCTGGCTACCAAACACCTGACCAACATGCCCGGGGAGAAGAGACTGTGGAGAGAGAAGATCTCCTGGAGAGAAAGAGCAAAGTGGATCCGTTAGGATGTGTTGTTCACACCTCATTCGTACAGTATCAGGAATTGTCTCCTGAGCTCTGTGAGGTCAGGAGCCCCACGGTGCACTAGCAAAAAAAAAATAATTAAAGCTGGATACGGTTTTTTGAACTCAGAGCAAAGTTCTTCTAAATATTGTATAATACGAGGATAAGACCTCACAGGCCGTGTATAGACTACAGTTAATTAAGTTTTTGTATTCTGATCGAGGAGTTTTGATCATGCAACTACGCCACATTTAAACATGGTCTACCGTGTCCGGATTCCCTTCCCCGCACCATATTCAAATGTCAGTAAGCATTCTGCAAAACGGTGGCATAGGCAAAAGATGATAATAGCACAAGAACTTGATGGCAGTAGCAAAACACTGTAACTAGTCAACTAGCCCCTGTAGCTAGCCAGCAAGCTCGGAACGCTAAAGGGGTTAGCATAACCATCTCTAGCACTCTAGCCAAAAACAGTTGTGTTTTTCAAAATATTAGCCAGCTGGGTTGCATTTATGAAGCCAGCAAACACGATCCTCACAATGCGTCCCTGAGGTGATCAGCCTTATATGAACCCAGTGCGACTTTTGTGCGCCTAGAACTGTCTTTTCAGTGATTATCGTATTCGGATAGCAGAAGTAGCATCTATGTGTCAAGTGTAGACATGCCCTTAGAACTGCCTTATTAGACATCTCAGAAACTAGTGCATAGCCTTTTACCTAGATAAGACAGAACAATCCCCTAGGTAGGAGTTACATTAAATGTGTTACCTCTGAAGAAGCAGAGTCCAGGTGGCCACTCAGTATCTTGGTGTACGAGTCCGAGATATTGGAAATGTTCAGGTATCCCAAAAGGCCGCTGGGCAGGTTAATCGTCACCTCAAAATCGGCCACCTCCTTCACACAGCCCAGCAGTAGGGTACCCACCTTCAGGCTCTGGGGGTAAAAAAAAACAGGATTGTGTTCATTAGTAATCAAACAGAAGTAAATGTACTGAAACTGACGGACTCCCTGGACTTGTCCAATAAGAAACGCCTTTTTACCCCTTTCCCTGTTACCCAACCTCTAAAAAAAATTGCAACGTTATAAAGTATGTTGCTGATTGAACTTACTTTTAACTGTAGGATATCTACAGAAGTTGTTGTATTGAGCTTCAGAGCCTCCTCTTTGCTCATCCTTTGCCTCTTAGCTTTCTTCAAGGCACCCTCTTTCTGTCCCTTCCTTTTCTTGGATTCCTCTGCTGTATGTGTCTGAAAGAGTCAACCACAATAGTATCTTTACTGACAGACAGAATACTGTTTGAGATGCACTTTTGAGCTTAGCTCTGGTCCAGAGTGCCAGCCGGCTGCACCGCCGCCAGAGTGCCAGCCGGCTGCACCGCCGCCAGAGTGCCAGCCGGCTGCACCGCCGCCAGAGTGCCAGCCGGCTGCACCGCCGCCAGAGTGCCAGCCGGCTGCACCGCCGCCAGAGTGCCAGCCGGCTGCACCGCCGCCAGAGTGCCAGCCGGCTGCACCGCCGCCAGAGTGCCAGCCGGCTGCACCGCCGCCAGAGTGCCAGCCGGCTGCACCGTCGCCAGAGTGCCAGCCGGCTGCACCGTCGCCAGAGTGCCAGCCGGCTGCACCGCCGCCAGAGTGCCAGCCGGCTGCACCGTCGCCAGAGTGCCAGCCGGCTGCACCGTCGCCAGAGTGTCAGTCGGCTGCACTGCCGCCAGAGTGTCAGTCGGCTGCACTGTCGCAAACTAATCCCTGGACCAGAGCTAATTTGAGTTAAAACAGCAATAAGGTTCGTATATCACCTTGATGATTGACAAGACTCGTGTTTTTACCTCGAACAGATTGTCCACTTCTGTATGCCTTCTCACAGGTTCTGCTTTACTTTCAGTGGTCTGCTTGGTTTTACCTCCACGAGGGAAGTCCTCCTCCGTTGCTGCCATGGTTGTTTACTGAATTAAAGGTCTACAGAGACAAAAAAACACAGTGAATGTTATCAATCAGAGAGAAAAGGGGGTGATAAGGGCTCTTTTAGAACACATGCCAGTGGTGGAAAAAGCACCCCATTTTCGTACTTGAGTAAAAGTAAAGATACCTTTAAAGACATTGACTCAAGTAAAAGTTAGTCACCCTGTAAAATACGACTTGAGTAAAAGTCTAAAAGTATTGGGTGTTAAATGTACTTAGGTATCAAAATTAGAAGTATAAATCATTTAAAATAGCTTATATTAAGCAAATCAGACGACAGTGTTCTTGTTTTTATTAGGATAGCCATGGGCACAGTTCAACACTGGCATAATTTACAAACGAAGCATTTGTGTTTAGTGAGTCTGCCAGATCTGAGGCAGTAGGGGTGACCAGGAATGTTCTCTTGATAACTGCGCGAATTGGACAATTGTCCTGTCTTGCTATGCATTCAAAATGTAATTTGTACTTTTGGGTGTCAGGGAAATGTATGGAGTAAAACGTACATTGTTTTCGTTAGAAAAGTAGTCAAAAATATGAATACTAACGTAAAGTACAGATACCCAAAAAAACGACTTAAAGTACTACTTAAAAGTATTTTTACACCACTGCACATGTCAAGCAATGTATGATTGCACAGTTTCATATATCTACTATTTCTAATACAACTATAATAAAGCTTTTGATTGTGTACACTTTGGCATTGCTATATGCGTATTGAGTGTATTATTTACCTTCTGCTTCACAAAATATTTAACTAGAATCTCGATGGCTTGTTAGCTAGCTAAATCCCCACTAGCACATCCCAAACACATCAGCAACATTGCTAACGTTAGCTAGTAAGCTACAGTCCATTAGCATGCAAGCTATACGTACCAGACAATCGGTTAAAACACAAAAATACAACAATCAATACGTGCCACCATTTTCCTCGATTGTACATGTTTATAAAATGTAACATCCACTAGCAAACTCTACCTTTTTCTTTTAAATATCCAGTTCATAAGTTGGTATGCAAACTCACATGTGTGGATCAGAAGCACACAATGTTTTCAAACAGGAAACGGTCTTGAGTAGGTGTTCCCCTAAGTGTCCATTCACGTCCATCTTTCAAGTGATTGACGTTTCAACAAACCTGTCACTGTTCAATTCTACTTGAAAAAGGCGGGGTTATTAATTGATTGACGTTAGCTTCGTCCACAAACATTGGTTCACTAAATACTAACCACTGAACATGCGCTGTAGAGAGTAGGCGGGATTTCCTGATACTTTTAGCATTTCGGCCTCTCTCGTTGAAGGACACTTGTACAATTCCGTGCACAAGGTAAGAATAGTGACAATCAATATAACATCTAGCTTTATTAATTTTCCCACGTTTTATAACAGCCTTGTCCAGGACGCTGTTGCTTGTGGTGTCTCTAAAATGCCCGTTTAGTTTGTCAGTACCAACTAATCTTGCTAGCCAATATTGCTAACGTTAGCGAGGTAGCTCAAGACAAGCCAGATTGTTTTCTAACGTTAACCTCTAGCGGTAGCTAGCTAGCTACTGCCTTGCCAGCTACTGTTTTTGAATGAAAGTGAACCAGCTAACAAACAATACCCACACGAATATAGCATTCCGCTTTGGGTTGAATGGTACCACACAATTACATTATACAATTACTGTAACTAGCTAACGTTGTTAGCCCATTTGTTTCCACTGTTGTGGGATGAAGCTGTCTGGCTTGCAGGCCGTCAGGGCTAGGGCTACGTCAACTAGGGCTACTGAGCGTCAATGTTTGACAGGCAAGTTGTCTTGAGTAATAATTTTTCCCCCCAATACAATAAGTACACAATGAGTACTGATAACTACTTGCTCGTGGGTGTTTAGAAATAGGCCTATCCATCATTTGTGGTTGGCATTACTTTTTACTTGCCCTCTGTCATCCTCAATGCATTGTAATTGACTGAGTAATCTATTTCTCTCTGGACCAGCTACTATCCAACATGGGCGGACACGACGCAGGAACCAGTCACCAGTTTACTGGTTTTGCCAAGTACTTCAATGCATACACAATCACAGGCAGGAGGAATGTAAGTTCATGCATGAATTACTGTGCAAGATGGTGTACAACCAGTTCACATTCTCAGAAAGGTCACACGTGTGTTATTCTGTCCACAGTGTGTCTTGCTCACATATGCAAGCATAGCCACCATTGCCCTCTTCTTCAAGTTGAAGCCCAAGAAACAGGCGGCTGTCACGGCAAAGTGATGTGAGTGTATTGCATAGGATACCGTCAGTTTCTCGTACCCATTTTGTCTAGCAAACTTACCATTTTATAATTGTGTTAAGACTGCACTGTTTTATTCAGAAATGTGTATTTGACTATAATCAGGAGTCTTTGTATGGACAATACATGTTTCTGGTGGAAAGCTAACTGTATATATCCTATGTGTTCTCGTTTCCCCACAGGTGTCCTGACTGTTCTGTAGTATAGTGGTTGGAAGCTTGACGGCAGCTGGATGTGCTTGCAAGAATTAAGGCCATATTACTTGGCATCGCCGTGTTATTAACAATAAAAACAAATGTAAATTTTAACCCACCAAGTCAATAAAAAAGTGTTTTATTTACACAATATGCACCGTTATAAAAGACTATAGCATGACAGCCACAAACTGTGTTTGTGGCAGTGAAAAAAAAGTCTCTTTAATAGGCTAGTAATGGCACTCTTTAGGTGAGCAAGTTGACACTGGTCCTGGGTCAGTTTTGTGAGGACAAGCTTATCCTGGATCTGTATCTAGGGGCAATTTCACCCCAGATTAATTTTAGGCTGGGTGGGCTCAATCAGATCCTAGATCAGCTTTTGGAACAAGCAAGGTCCTTAGGTCTGCATCACAGTTGATAAACTTCAGTTAGCCAATTCAACTGGTTGGGCATTTTGCTTTGATCCACTGTGTAACTGTGGTTGGATAAGACTTTTGTAATTTCTCATCTCACACAACCCTAGTCTTTTTTTTTAGCAGGGGCTTCTTTGAATGTCCTCATGGGTTGTAGGCCCCTGCAGCCAGCAGTAGGTTCCTGCGGGTGAAGTGCAGGTGAATGACAGGGGTGGACTTGGTCATGTAGGTGCCTAGCAACAGCTCCTGGGAGTTCTCTGGTAGATGGATGTGACCTGTTGCTGCGGTGAAGTCATCCAGCTCCACGTCATCAAAGGCCTTCAGTGTATCCCACAGTTTAACAGTGTTATCCATTGAGCCTGGAAAATATTATATAATAAGTGGAGTGGTGGAAAACTACAAGCATACATTTCTTGTAGACCCAATATCCCCCTAAACCATACTGTGCTTGCTCAGATATTTTCTTTTCGCATTGTCCTTTCAAGTATGGGGGGTGCATGACCAGGCCAGCACAAAGGGCTCAGTAGTGTGAAAAGGCTATTACATGCCAGTTAGACTAAAGGGGCACCAACCTGAGGCTAGTATCTCTCCGTCCCTGCTGAACTTGAGGGCGTAGATGGTGTCAGTATGTCCCTTCAGCTCTCCGACCATCAGGCCGTGACCAACATCCCACAGTAGAACCCTGCCGTCAGTTGCTCCCGAGGCCATGAACTTCCCATTGGGGGAGAAGGCCAGGGAATGAATGGGACCCTGGGAACCAAACCGGTTTATTGAGATGGAGGTTCAGTAACATCACACACGCTATTGATGTGTACAGTATGCAACAAGCTACTTTAAATCATACATACAATATACACTGCTCAAAAAAATAAAGGGAACACTAAAATAACATCCTAGATCTGAATGAATGAAATATTCTTATTGAATACTTTTCTTTACATAGTTGAATGTGCTGACAACAAAATCACAAATTATCGATGGAAATCAAATGTATCAACCCATGGAGGTTTGGAGTTGGAGTCACTCAAAATGAAAGTGGAAAACCACACTACAGGCTGATCCAACTTTGATGTAATGTCCTTAAAACAAGTCAAAACTAGGCTCAGTAGTGTGTATGACCTCCCTACAACGCCTGGGCATGCTCCTGATGAGGTGGCGGATGGTCTCCTGAGGGATCTCCTCCCAGACCTGGACTAAAGCATCCGCCAACTCCTGGACAGTCTGTGGATGGAGCGAGACATGATGTCCCAGATGTGCTCAATTGGATTCAGGTCTGGGGAACGGGCAGGCCAGTCCATAGCATCAATGCCTTCCTCTTGCAGGAACTGCTGACACACTCCAGCCACATGAGGTCTAGCATTGTCTTGCATTAGGAGGAACCCAGGGCCAACCGCACCAGCATATGGTCTCACAAGGGGTCTGAGGATCTCATCTCGGTACCTAATGGCAGTCAGGCTACCTCTGGTGAGCACATGGAGGGCTGGGCGGCTCCCCAAATAAATGCCACCCCACACCATGACTGACCCACTGCCAAACCGGTCATGCTGGAGGATGTTGCAGGCAGCAGAACGTTCTCCATGGCGTCTCCAGACTCTGTCACGTCTGTCACATGTGCTCAGTGTGAACCTGCTTTCATCTGTGAAGAGCACAGGGTGCGAGTGGCGAATTTGCCAATCTTGGTATTCTCTGGCAAATGCCAAACGTCCTGCACGTTGTTGGGCTGTAAGAGCAGACACATGCACATTTGTGGCCTGCTGGGGTTCATTTTGCAGGGCTCTGGCAGTGCTCCTCCTTGCACAAAGGCAGAGGTAGCGGTCCCGCTGCTGGGTTGTTGCCCTCCTACGGCCTCCTCCACGTCTCCTGATGTACTGGCCTGTCTCCTGGTAGCGCCTCCATGCTCTGGACACTACGCTGACAGACACAGCAAACCTTCTTGCCACAGCTCTTATTGATGTGCCATCCTGGATGAGCTGCACTACCTGAGCCACTTGTGTGGGTTGTAGACTCCGTCTCATGCTACCACTAGAGTGATCCTATACACATGATCCTATACACATACACATTCTATTGGGAGAGAACAGACCACCAGGTGCCCTACGACCTTGAACTCTTCGTACCTTGTGACCCGTGAGGATGCGGACACAGTTTCCAGTCAGGACATCCCAGAGGCGGATGGTACGGTCAGCTGAACCCGTGGCCACGTAGTTGGAGTTAGGGTGGAAGAGGGTGCACGTGATGTCAGCCAGGTGACCAGCAAACATACGCAGGGGCTGGTAGTGGTCAGTCGCCCACAGACTGCGGAAGAAGACGACACAAAACCTCAAGACCAGTGGCTGTTTTCTTGCGACCCATCAGGTAAACAAAACCAAATTACAGTCAGGCTTTTTCTCTAGACATAAATTAAGCCTTGAAAGTCCTGTCCAGGAAACAGGCCCAAAGAATGCCATTCATCAATTGCATTGAAACAAATGGAACATTAGGTGTTAATGAGGGTTCTTACCGAGCGACTCGGTCATGTCCCCCAGAGATAAAGTAGTAACCATAGGGTGAGAACTGAGTGTCCCAGACAGGGTAGTTGTGTCCTTTATACCCCACCAGACAGGTGAACGTCTGCAGACTCCACAGTCTGACCGTACCGTCCTCAGAACTGGACAACAGGTAGTTCCTAAAAATACATGATTCGAGGAGAATTGAAGTTAACCGTAGAAATAAGAACACTAGACAAGACAGTAACTCTAGTGTTTCAAATCTCTATGAGGTTCATTAATTCAAACTATGCATCCTTGCCTCCTCTTTAACATTAGTCCAATACGCCACACTACATGATACACCCAGGACCAGTTCTCCACACACAGATTAAACATCGTCCTGGACTAAAAAGCCCTTAGACCAGGGGTGTCAAATAAAAAATAAAACCTGTTTCTTGACTGTCCAGCTCGCTAATTAACCACTAGACAGTCAGGGAGCATAAAAAATTCCATTAACGATGTATAGTGGACTCCTTTTTAGAAAAATTTGACGATAAGGAAATAAGACAGTTTCAGTGCGGCCTTCCAGACCTCATTGAAGATCGAATGCGGCCCCGGGGCAAAATCAATTCGACACCCCTACCTTAGGCATTCTTCATAGTCCAGGACCAGGTTTAATCTGAGTTTGGAAAAGTGCCACCCCAATGATCACTTTATAACATCTTACCTGTCAGGGCTGAAGCTGATGCCGTATACTGGTCCACTGTGTCCGTACAGGATCTTAGACTCACTGGCCGTCTTCTCATCCATGATCCTCTCCAACACGTCATCAGACTCTTTATCAATATTACTCAGGTCTACAGGGAGACGAGAGAGAGAGAGAGAGGGAGCAGATTTAAAGTCATGGTTACTATCAATTTATGTGCAAGCTTATGATCTCAAGTTCAACAATGGTTATAGATGGCTTGTGGAATGCTGCTTTCAGCCTTTGTCCTAACATGTGTTTGGATGTGTGCATGATGTATTGTATATTATCTCTGTGGTCACCATTGTCATTTACCTGCTGCAGATTTGACCCGGCGTAGTTTCTTGGGTGTGACGCTCCACACCCTAACGGTGGAGTCAGCGAAGCCCCCCGCGATCAGACTGGAGTCATCTGTGAAGTCCACCGCTGTCAGACCCTACAGGTCAAAGGTCAAGACAAGACAGAATACTGTATGTTACCGCATTGTTTTGTGGTAATACTGTGAATAAAAGTTTTATTCACAATATTAAAAAAATGATGCTTTAGAAGCTTCATGTTGATAACACTGAGCTCATCACAAAAATATGAATAAGGTTTTGTCAACATTGAAATCAAGTACTAATACTTGATAAATAAATACTAATAAAGTTATCATTCAAATATTCAAAATCCATATCCAAGCATGGCTGACCTGGTAAGCGTTGAGGAAGGAGTAGAAACAGATGGAGGGTAGGTTGTCTGGGCCCAGACGGATCTTCTTAGTGGCCTCCTTCATGTTCATGATCTTGTCCAGCTTGTCAGAGTCCTTCAGCTCGGGGAGGGGGATTCTTGGATATTAAAAATTAACACGGTCAATTTATACATCATTCATAAGTCATAGTCAGGCAGTAACAGTTGTTTCAATGGGGAGGGACTGCAAATGCTAACAAGGTTCGTGGCTAACTCTAGTGCGAGAATAGAGTACAAATGTTGTTTGTGGTCTCTGAAACGCAAGGAAATCTGGGCTGTGTTCATTAGGCACCAAATGAAAACGGACTGAAACAGGGACTTCCTGGACTGGTCCAATAAAAAATAAAACATTTCCCTAGCAAAACGGTTCGCTAGGGCGTGTGCACTAAGGAAAACAACACAGTGGTGACGTACCTAGTTTGTTGGGGTGCGTTGGGGTCCTGTTTCTTGCTCTTGGAGCCCATGCTGTCCTTCTTCGGTTTCTTCTTCTTGGGTTTGCCCTCCTCGTTCTCTGCCTCCTCATCCTCATCGTCCAGAGGTACCTCGATCTCTGGCTCCTTCAGAAGACCATAGAACACCTGCACAACAGCCATGAGTGGTACAATAACCGTAGGCAGTACAGATAGTTTTAATCTCTCAAATCAGAAAATACAGTAATGCATATCTAAAATGAAAAAGTATTGCTCACTGGCTTGCTCACACATACATTGATAACACTATCACTTTAAAACAAACCAGCTATAACAGATTTTTGCTTCTGCATCACTCACATCGACAACCTCCCCCCCCCCCACACACACGCACACACACACACACACACCCACCTTGGCTTTGTTGGCATCTCTCTTGCCCTCCCCAGCCAGACTGCCCGACATGGCATCAATCTGACTTTTACTCCGAGGCATCCCGTCAAAGATATCAATATAGAGATGTTCTTGTATAATATTCCAGATCTGGTTGTTCTGACGTTCCTGCAGGTGCCTCTTCAGTAGCTGGTAAGATAACATACGATACATTATTGTCAACTGCCACAGAGACCTTGACATTTCTGGTTTCTCCTCCCCCCCTCAGTCAGTGCTGGGATTTGAAGTTGCTGGCCCACCAAGGCTACTTACCTGGTAGGAGTCTCGGGAGATGCGGAGGACAAACTTGCTGGTCCTGAAGTCCAGCATGGTCTCGTTTCCCTTCATGTGTTCCTTCTTGGACATGCTGGAGAGGATGCGGAGGTCCTCCTCGTAGTAACACTCCTGGTCACCGCTGAACCTGAGGTAGGGAGAGACAGCAGGGAGCAGAGTCCGTGGATCTAACGTCTACATAACGCACGCATAGTGTCACATTACACTGAGTTAGGCAGCTACAAATAGAACAGGTTGTTACCCATTTCATTGTGGAACTCCCTAAAAGTCCCTGACAAATCAATACACCAGTTGGACCTAAAATCAATAAAAGACATGTATTTGACAGGCAGGAACTTTGGAGACGCTACAAGGGAGCAACAGCACTACCAGTCCACAACACTTACTTTTCAAAAAACTGCTTAGCCTCATTCTCGTGGTTGTTGTAGACCAGCTCCAGGTACATGTGGACAAACAGTGGGTAGAAGACCTGGGAGAGTTCAGCTCTGTGGCAGTCCAGGACAGACTCTATAAACTTCTTCAGGCCGTTATAGTAGAGTGGGTAGAGGACAGGGTCCCCCTGCTGGCTATAGGCCGACAAGACAACGTTGACATCTGGTTGGTCTTCACCACCTGATGCTGCCACCACTGTACAAGCACAGTACTAGTTGTTAGAAAAATGAATATATTAGAGTAGCTAACTAATAGTTTTGGGGTTGGGGTGCTGCAACTAGTAAAGGCCCAGTGCACTACTTTTGTGAAAACAGAAGCTAAATCTATGTTGAGTGTTTACCTGCGTTTGTAACCCGAGTCTGATACAAAACCGTTAACTTGTGGAACATAAAAATACTTGCTTGATATATGTTTTCCAGTTTCTTGAAATACTAAAAAAATGCAACATATTTCTTTGTGAAAACTGAAATAGTCTGTTATTTCCTTTTCCATTTTAGTAGACGTTCTTTATCCAGAGCAACTTACAGTAGTGAGTGCATACATTTTCATACTGGCCCCCCGTGGGAATCCAACCCACAATCCTAGCACTGCAAGCGACATGCTCTACCAACTGAGCCACATCAGAAACCACTTGATGTCTCAATGCTCTCAATTACTATATTGTGCAATGTTGTTCTTCATGGTGATGGAAAGTCTACAGGTACAAACCTAGATGACCAGCCTATGTACAATACAGTAAATGTACATTTACATTAAGTGGTTTGTAAGGATGGTAAATTGTGGTTTTTCAATTTTATTTGGTCAAAATATTTAATTTGAACTGGATGTTTTGTCTTTGCCCATAACTTTCTACCTTTTGATGTAAATGATTGAGGACAGGGTTTTGTTCTTTGTGGATTCCATTAGAATGACAATCTCAGAGAAAGGGACAGGGCAACAACTCTTACAACTCCAACTATTGAATCCTGCAATAATACAACTACCTTTTTTTTTTTTTTGCCAAAGCAGAGAAGCTGGAGGGAAAAAAGTGCTTCGCGGTAACATACCACTATATCAGTCCGCTTATACTAATAAAGGCCGAGCGCACTACTTTTGGGAAAATATTTTTTCCAAAAATATTACTATTTTGCATTACTATTTTTTAAATGTTTTATTATGTTTTTTTTCAGGCGGTGCTGCACAAACTCAGCACCCATACTTCACGCGGCTATGGTCTTATCGCAAGAACTGTTTTCATACATCTACCAGCAACAGTATGAGGTACAAAAACAGCAGTTTCAGGATTGGCTGTCAGGCTCCCTCGTGTCTCATTCATTCAACAGTAAGCCAACTGGCAATAACAAATCAATTGCATTGCATGCTCTTGTGAATATGCATAATATCATGCATTTTGGTATCTTAGGTGGGTAGCTAGCTAACAAGGCAAATCAAAACAATATACGCATGACTTTTGAATGTGATCGCACGAGACCTTTTGGGGGTGCGGTGGCCGGGGGTGCGACGGGGGTGGCGATTGACACTCGGCTGAGGAGAGAGTTGGCATCCCCCCCATCAGCACTGACATTTAGGACGCCACCCGATCCAGCTCCCGCCGAATCGGATACAGGGGAATCATCTGCATCTGCAGATAAGCCCGCTTCTCGCCGCAAAATGTCGACCGACTCGGTCAATTTATTCCTCTTGAGAAATTGCAACACCGCGAGTAGTGTCTGTTGATCTTCACCCGATCCCGCTGGAGATTTCGATTTACCGCCTGAAGACGTAGAACCGGGTGACGAAGAGTTTGCATTGATGTTTCCAGACCCATCGTTTGTTATTTCTGTTTTTATGTCTTTTTCGACCTCCATATTGAGCTGACCATCTTGCACAGCCGCCATTTTCGAAATGAAGTGCGCATGTACGGGTAAAAAAAAAAAACGTGGACCGCTCAATATCTAAAATTCTGATTGGTCCTCCCAAAGAAGAAATTGTAGTTTCGTTGGTTCTCAGTGGTGTAGGCGAATTCTTAGAGGACCGTCATTCCTGTACAGCAGCCAATCAAAATTCGAGTTTATATTTTAGAAACGATTTATTATGGCCAAATCATATTTCTTGCATGTAGAAATATTGTGCTATGATGTTTACATTTTTGTATTATATGAAAATCTTGTATTTGTAATTTAACATTATTGAAGAGTACAGCTAATAGCTTAGAGGTAAATATTTTTTGCATTACTTGTATTGCTTTTAGTTTTAGTTAGTATATATTTTTCACCTGCTGACAAAAATATACAAAAAATGATTATCCTTGACTGGGGATCTGTGATCTATTTGTGCCAGTCATGTGTCAGTTGTACCAGTAGGTGGCGCTTTGTGCCCACTCACTTTCCCTGACGTTTGAGAGATCAAATCTCCTTAAAGGGATTCGGCAATACCAGTATATTTGTTATTGCTGATGTTTTCAATTAAATTGTGTAAAAAAAGACAGAAAAGCAATACATTTTTATATTCTAGTCATTTTAGCAGACACTCTTATCCAGAGTGACTTACAGGAGCAATTAGGGCTAAGTGCCTTGCTCAAGGGCACATCGACCAATTTTTCACATAGTTGGCTCGGGGATTCGACCAAGCAACCTTTCGGTTACTGGCCCAATGCTCTTAATCGCTAAGCTACCTGCTGCTCCTTCAGCAATGCTGTGCTGTCAATCTATTCTACGAGAAAGACATGTTGAGTACGGTTACATGCACACAATAATACAATAATGCAATTTTGATTTTATTACTGGGCATAGTCAGATTAATATAATAGTTTGTTTAAACTGTTTACATGCTTTGCAAGAAGAACGATTTTCCTAATAATCCAGTTGACATGGACACATCTGAAATCAGGCTACCTGATCGGACAATAAGGAGAAATTTAGGTGAATAAGTAAACATTTCCTGACTCAAACCTATAGTACTTTTGACCAAAATAGCTAATTCTGCCAGAGGCTTTCAATAAAACAACATTTCACAGATTTCTGAATCATGAATTCACTATATATGAAAAAAAAAATATATATATATATTTTACAACGTTAACAGTGAAGCGACGACGACTCTGGGATGCGGCCCTTCTTTTACAACGTCAACAGTGCTCTCACACTCGCCACGCGCTCTCACCACTGGTGTCCCCCAGGGCTCTGTTCTAGGCCCTCTCCTATTCTCGCTATACACCAAGTCACTTGGCTTTGTCATAACCTCACATGGTCTCTCCTATCATTGCTATGCAGACGACACACAATTAATCTTCTCCTTTCCCCCTTCTGATGACCAGGTGGCGAATCGCATCTCTGCATGTCTGGCAGACATATCAGTGTGGATGACGGATCACCACCTCAAGCTGAACCTCGGCAAGACGGAGCTGCTCTTCCTCCCGGGGAAGGACTGCCCGTTCCATGATCTCGCCATCACGGTTGACAACTCCATTGTGTCCTCCTCCCAGAGCGCTAAGAACCTTGGCGTGATCCTGGACAACACCCTGTCGTTCTCAACTAACAACATGGCGGTGGCCCGTTCCTGTAGGTTCATGCTCTACAACATCCGCAGAGTACGACCCTGCCTCACACAGGAAGCGGCGCAGGTCCTAATCCAGGCACTTGTCATCTCCCGTCTGGATTACTGCAACTCGCTGTTGGCTGGGCTCCCTGCCTGTGCCATTAAACCCCTACAACTCATCCAGAACGCCGCAGCCCGTCTGGTGTTCAACCTTCCCAAGTTCTCTCACGTCACCCCGCTCCTCCGCTCTCTCCACTGGCTTCCAGTTGAAGCTCGCATCCGCTACAAGACCATGGTGCTTGCCTACGGAGCTGTGAGGGGAACGGCACCGCAGTACCTCCAGGCTCTGATCAGGCCCTACACCCAAACAAGGGCACTGCGTTCATCCACCTCTGGCCTGCTCGCCTCCCTACCACTGAGGAAGTACAGTTCCCGCTCAGCCCAGTCAAAACTGTTCGCTGCTCTGGCCCCCCAATGGTGGAACAAACTCCCTCACGACGCCAGGACAGCGGAGTCAATCACCACCTTCCGGAGACACCTGAAACCCCACCTCTTCAAGGAATACCTAGGATAGGATGAAGCAATCCTTCTCACCCCCCCCCGTAAATGATTTAGATGCACTATTGTAAAGTGGCTGTTCCACTGATGTCAGAAGGTGAATTCACCAATTTGTAAGTTGCTCTGGATAAGAGCGTCTGCTAAATGACTTAAATGTAAATGTAAATGTAAGCGGCAACTCTGGGATGCGGCCCTTCTTTTACAACGTTAACAGTGAAGCGACGACTCTGGGATGCGGCCCTTCTTTTACAACGTCAACAGTGAAGCGACGACGACTCTGGGATGCGGGCCTTCTTTTACAACGTTAACAGTGAAGCAATGACTCTGGGATGCGGCCCTTCTTTTACAATGTCAACAGTGAAGCGACGACGACTCTGGGATGCAGCCCTTCTTTTACAACGTTAACAGTGAAGCGGCGACTCTGGGATGCGGCCCCTCTTTTACAATGTCAACAGTGAAGCGACGACGACTCTGGGATGCAGCCCTTCTTTTACAACGTTAACAGTGAAGCGGCGACTCTGGGATGCGGCCCTTCTTTTACAATGTCAACAGTGAAGCGACGACGACTCTGGGATGCAGCCCTTCTTTTACAACGTTAACAGTGAAGCGGCGACTCTGGGATGCGGCCCTTCTTTTACAACGTTAACAGTGAAGCGGCCACTCTGGGATGCGACCCTTCTTTTACAACGTTAACAGTGAAGTGATGACTCTGGGATGCGGCCCTTCTTTTACAACGTTAACAGTGAAGCGGCGACTCTGGGATGCGGCCCTTCTTTTACAACGTTAACAGTGAAGCGGCGACTCTGGGATGCAGCCCTTCTTTTACAACGTTAACAGTGAAGCGATGACTCTGGGATGCGGCCCTTCTTTTACAACGTTAACAGTGAAGCGATGACTCTGGGATGCGGCCCTTCTTTTACAACGTTAACAGTGAAGCGATGACTCTGGGATGCGGCCCTTCTTTTACAACGTTAACAGTGAAGCGGCGACTCTGGGATGCGGCCCTTCTTTTACAACGTCAACAGTGAAGCGGCGACTCTGGGATGCGGCCCTTCTTTTACAACGTTAACAGTGAAGCGACGACTCTGGGATGCGACCCTTCTTTTACAACGTTAACAGTGAAGCGGCCACTCTGGGATGCGACCCTTCTTTTACAACGTTAACAGTGAAGCGATGACTCTGGGATGCGGCCCTTCTTTTACAACGTTAACAGTGAAGCGGCGACTCTGGGATGCGGCCCTTCTTTTACAACGTTAACAGTGAAGCGGCGACTCTGGGATGCGGCCCTTCTTTTACAACGTCAACAGTGAAGCGGCGACTCTGGGATGCGGCCCTTCTTTTACAACGTTAACAGTGAAGCGATGACTCTGGGATGCGGCCCTTCTTTTACAACGTTAACAGTGAAGCGATGACTCTGGGATGCGGCCCTTCTTTTACAACGTTAACAGTGAAGCGGCCACTCTGGGATGCGGCCCTTCTTTTACAACGTTAACAGTGAAGCGATGACTCTGGGATGCGGCCCTTCTTTTACAACGTTAACAGTGAAGCGGCGACTCTGGGATGCGGCCCTTCTTTTACAACGTTAACAGTGAAGCGGCGACTCTGGGATGTGGCCCTTCTTTTACAACGTTAACAGTGAAGCGACGACTCTGGGATGCGGCCCTTCTTTTACAACGTTAACAGTGAAGCGACGACTCTGGGATGCGGCCCTTCTTTTACAACGTCAACAGTGAAGCGACGACGACTCTGGGATGCGGCCCTTCTTTTACAACGTCAACAGTGAAGCGACGACGACTCTGGGATGCGGCCCTTCTTTTACAACGTCAACAGTGAAGCGACGACTCTGGGATGCGGCCCTTCTTTTACAACGTCAACAGTGAAGCGACGACGACTCTGGGATGCGGCCCTTCTTTTACAACGTTAACAGTGAAGCGGTGACTCTGGGATGCGGCCCTTCTTTTACAACGTTAACAGTGAAGCGGCGACTCTGGGATGCGGCCCTTCTTTTACAACGTTAACAGTGAAGCGACGACTCTGGGATGCGGCCCTTCTTTTACAACGTCAACAGTGAAGCGGCCACTCTGGGATGCGACCCTTCTTTTACAACGTTAACAGTGAAGCGGCGACTCTGGGATGCGACCCTTCTTTTACAACGTTAACAGTGAAGCGATGACTCTGGGATGCGGCCCTTCTTTTACAACGTTAACAGTGAAACGACGACTCTGGGATGCGACCCTTCTTTTACAACGTTAACAATGAAGCGGCGACTCTGGGATGCGGCCCTTCTTTTACAACGTTAACAGTGAAGCGATGACTCTGGGATGCGGCCCTTCTTTTACAATGTTAACAGTGAAGCGGCCACTCTGGGATGCGGCCCTTCTTTTACAACGTTAACAGTGAAGCGGCCACTCTGGGATGCGGCCCTTCTTTTACAACGTTAACAGTGAAGCGGCGACTCTGGGATGCGGCCCTTCTTTTACAACGTCAACAGTGAAGCGGCCACTCTGGGATGCGGCCCTTCTTTTACAATGTTAACAGTGAAGCGGCCACTCTGGGATGCGGCCCTTCTTTTACAACGTTAACAGTGAAGCGGCCACTCTGGGATGCGGCCCTTCTTTTACAACGTTAACAGTGAAGCTGGCGACTCTGGGATGCGGCCCTTCTTTTACAACGTCAACAGTGAAGCGACGACGACTCTGGGATGCGGGCCTTCTTTTACAACGTTAACAGTGAAGCGATGACTCTGGGATGCGGCCCTTCTTTTACAACGTTAACAGTGAAGCGATGACTCTGGGATGCGGCCCTTCTTTTACAACGTTAACAGTGAAGCGATGACTCTGGGATGCGGCCCTTCTTTTACAACGTTAACAGTGAAGCGACGACTCTGGGATGCGGCCCTTCTTTTACAACGTTAACAGTGAAGCGATGACTCTGGGATGCGGCCCTTCTTTTACAACGTTAACAGTGAAGCGATGACTCTGGGATGCGGCCCTTCTTTTACAACGTTAACAGTGAAGCGGCCACTCCGGGATGCGGCCCTTCTTTTACAACGTTAACAGTGAAGCGGCCACTCTGGGATGCGGCCCTTCTTTTACAACGTTAACAGTGAAGCGATGACTCTGGGATGCGGCCCTTCTTTTACAACGTTAACAGTGAAGCGGCGACTCTGGGATGCGGCCCTTCTTTTACAACGTTAACAGTGAAGCGACGACTCTGGGATGCGGCCCTTCTTTTACAACGTCAACAGTGAAGTGGCCACTCTGGGATGCGGCCCTTCTTTTACAACGTTAACAGTGAAGCGGCGACTCTGGGATGCGGCCCTTCTTTTACAATGTCTACACTGTATTTCTGATCAATTTGATGTTATTTTAATGGACACAAAATGTGCTTTTCTTTCAAAAATAAGGACATTTCTAAGTTACCCAAAACCTTTGAACGGTAGTGTACATTTCATCTTGATGTTCTAATGCCAGTCGGTCAATTTAAAACATTGATTGGGGACTTAGTTGAGGAATGTTTTTTTTCTGAGTGATTTGTGATGTTATATTTGCGCTTCCCATGACTATTTTTGTATTTTAATGTCGATACAGTACCAGTCAAAAGTTTGGACACACCTACTTATTTCACTGTTTTTCTTTATTTTGACTATTTTCTACATTGTAGAATAATAGTGAATACATCAAACCTATGAAACAACACATTTGGAATCATGTAGTAACCAAAACAGTGTTAAACAAATCAAAATATATTTTAGATTCTTCAAAGTAGCCACCCTTTGCCTTGATGATAGCTTTGCACTCTTGGTATGCTTTCCCAACAGTCTTGAAGAAGTTCCCACATATTCTGAGCACTTGTTGGCTGCTTTTCCTTCACTCTGAAGTCTAACTCATCCCAAACCATCTCAATTGGGTTGAGGTCGGGTGATTGTGGAGGCCAGGTCATCTGATGCAGCACTCCATCACTCTCCTTCTTGGTCAAATAGCCCTTACACAGCCTGGAGGTGTGTTCAGTCATTGTCCTATTGAAAAACAAATGATAGTCCTACTATGTGCAAACCAGATGGGATGGCGTATCGCTGCAGAATGCTGTGGTAGCCATGCTGGTTAAGTGTGCCTTGAATTCTAAATAAATCACCCATAGTGTCACCAGCAAAGCACCCCCACACCATCACACCTCCTCCATGCTTCACGGTGGGAACCACACATGCAGAGATCATCCGCTCAGCAAAAGGGAAGTCAAGGCAGGCAAAGATTCGTAATCCAATTCAGAGTCAGGCAGGTATAGGACAGCAGGCAGGATCAGGACAGGCAGAAAGGTCAGGACTGTGACAACTAGGAAAACCAAAAACTAGCGCACAGGAAACACTGGAACCCGCTGGGATGAACTGGCAACAGACAAACAGAAAACGCAGGTATAAATACACAGATAATGGGGACAAATGGGAGACACCTGGTGTGTGTGTGTGGGGGGGGGGGGTGAGAAGCACTAGACAGGTCAGGGTGTGACAATATACGATACCATTTTGGATGCACCTTGTGAGTTGGTGGACCTCTGTTGTTCAAATGTGATTTTGGATGCACCTTGTGAGTTGGGGGACCTCTGTTGTTCAATGTGATTGGTGTTACAGGGAGGAGAGAAGAGAAGAGGGGGTTATCAGATCCCCTTCTGCAGCACACCTGCTGAGCTTGCACTGCAGTTCTTCGTACATAATCCCCCAGACACCTCAGTATGGGCTGTACACCAGACCTCATTATCAATTACATAGACAAAGTACAGAAAGACTATGCACAATTTCAGTTGAAAGGCAAACTAGTATGTTTCGTATACAATATCATAGCGGGAAGTCTTGTCAGCATAAAGTTGGAAATTCAATAGGTTTCTGTTGAAAGTTATACTCTGTGGGGACCGGTCCATCCATTTGACATTTTAGTCATTAAGCAGACACTCTTATCCAGAGCAACTTACTGGAGAAAGTAGGGTGGAGTGCCTTGCTCAAGGACACAACAGCAGATTATTCACCTAGTCAGCTTGGGGATTTGAACCAGCAACCTTTCGGGTACTGGACCAACCTCTTAACCCCTGCATCTATTATTATTAGAATAAGCAGTTAGTGAAACACGAGCGTTTAACATTTAGACTGTCTGCTTCTGGATCACACAACAGAGAGATTGTCTGGGGGATGAAGATGAGAGTACTAGAACGGACTTTCAGTCCCACATCTGCTCCTGCATGAGTGTATTTGATAGGTGAGAAACCACATAAAAAGATCACAAGTTATGTGGAGGAGGAACAGCATGTGTGTATGTGTCTACAGTGCTAAAGCCCTGTGAGTCCACACGCATGGCCACCAATGCTCGACATGGACTGAAATAGGTGCCGGTACTTTTGAGCTAATATTCTATATGAGGAACAGGAGCTCAAGCAGCAGAACATTTGAGGTGCCGCTACTCAGCTCCTGGCCAAGTCAAGCACTGATGGACAACACCCTGGGCTGGGTAATGCTAACGTCTGTGCGTTCCCCCCTCCTCGCCCCC
Source organism: Oncorhynchus masou masou (assembly GCF_036934945.1). NCBI lineage: Eukaryota > Metazoa > Chordata > Actinopteri > Salmoniformes > Salmonidae > Oncorhynchus > Oncorhynchus masou. Next base: position 21,096,717 of record NC_088216.1, read on the forward strand.
ACACCGCCCTAGACTGCTGCAGCTGTTATGCAACAAACGCAGTGCTCCAGCTACACCTCCTCCTCCCCTGTAAAAGGACCCTGGTCCATGTAAAACCTGGTGCTGGAATGTCAGTGTAATGACACCCTGTAGGTAGGAGGAAGCAGCGGTCTACAGAGAATCTGAACATCAGTAGTTTGCTGGAGATGAGGAGGAACCTGTCACGCAGACAACTCCCTAGAAATAAGCAAAACTTTCCTAGATGGGTTACTGTGTCTGTTAATAGCAATATTAATGCTTTCTTCATCACTTAAAAACAAAATCTTAATGTTTGTTGCTAATAACCCCCCCCCCCCCCAGATAGATCTATAATTTATAGAACTGTATATCTGCCCCCTACTAATGCTGGCTCAGGGCTGAAGCACACGTAAAAAGGCCTAAGGTTATTGATTTAAGATCAATGGCTGTTTGGCTCCTCCCCTCCAAAAGCAATTACCAGAGACTGGACCTGCAGCGTGTCGTCTTAATTAATGCGCACTCTGCCCCCTGCCTCCTGAAATGCCACATAGACATGCTGCAGACCTCCTGTAGCATCAACGTACAGACAGCAGCTTCTCTCTTCCCCAGTGTCCATGTGGTCGTTGGATCTTTGTGTCGCCATGACGTTGTGTGCGGTGTGTGTGTGCGTGCGTGTGTGTGTGCGTGCTTGCGTGTGTGTGTGTGCGTGCGTGTGTGATGTGTGTGTGTGCGTGCGTGCGTGCGTGTGATGTGTGTGTGTGCGTGCGTGTGTGTGATGTGTGTGTGTGTGTGATGTGATGTGTGTGTGCACAAGGTGATTTGTAGATCAGTGATCATGTGCAGCACAAGGTCGTCCGTCTCAAACGTGCCCATCCTTTAGCTATCAATATGTAGATCACAGCTGCTATTCTGTCTGTTTCTCCTTAGTTGTTTCATCTGCTCCTGCCTTTACAAAATTCAACAGACAGAATGGATGTAGTAGTAGTTTGTTTGTCGTAGGAAATGAAACAGAAATGTTGCTTGGTGGAAACAAATGAAGGATGTTCTGGATGGCAATGACCCAGATGCGTGTCTAAGAGCTTGAAAGTATCTTGGCAGTTGGCACTGCGGTTGCCAGTGATTTGAAATAAAACGTAGTAATTTGATTTTTAGTCAAGACATTCAGTGCCAGATTGATTTGTGAAATGAACACACCCTGGACGCCAATAAATCTTGTGAAAGCATCCAACTGATTAAAGAGGTAACCATGCCAATGTGTTTTTTCCTGTATTTTTCCTATTGTTTTTCCGATACTATTGTTTTACAGTTTGCTACTCTTTCTCTGTGGGATACTTTGAGAGGAAGTGGATGTATGTTGATGTGTAATGTTATACGGTTATGTGTTCTGTGCCCATACTTGCAGTGCTGTTGGATTTAGTATCCTTTGAATATTCATGGGGTGCGCTGTGAGCGTGTATTTGTGTGTGTGTGTGTGTGTATTCTGGTGTGCTTTAATACCATCGGGTTGCGTGCTGTTCCATATTATACATGTACAGTGCACTCCATCATATTCTTACCAGCGTCTGTGTGTGTCTGCCCGCTGGTTGTGTGTGAGGGGGTGACAACTCCCCTAGTCACACGCTGGGTGTCAGAACAAACCCATTCTCTCTCCTCTTTTCTCTCCCCCTCCCTCCCTCACTCCCTCCCTCCTGCATTTACAACACATCCTCTTACGTTGACTGTGTGGAAACACAACAGGGTGTGGCACTACCACCGTCGCACCGCATGACAAAAACACTACCAACGATGCACAACAAACAAACGCAACTACGCATACACTCACGCCAGCACTCCAAGAAACAAGAAGGACTATTTTATCTACAGTGCAGTAGCACTGCGTAAATCTAAACCACATGCCAAACTGAACATTATTAAAAGATCTGATGAATGACCCTTTAAAGCTGTCTTGTTTAACCTGTTTGTAAAATGCTGCCTTGATGATGAGATCGTTTGGTAGTTTTACAGCCATTGACTGTCTGTGAAGTGCACTGCAGTCTGCAGCATTGGTGACTGTAGCCATAGAGATCTCGTTTGTCACACTCAGGTGCTCGCTAGGTACTCTGATGGCAGAACTCTCTAGAGCCCTCTTCCCTGCTGGGGTTTTCAAATTAGTCTGATATCAATCTGCAGTCATTGAGTTGAAAAATCATGTAATTCCCTTCAATGCCCAGTCTGGTGAATAGTCTTCTTTCTTATTAGATTGAAATGTGTGTGTGTGTGTGTGTGTGTGTGTGTGTGTGTGTGTGTGTGTGTGTGTGTGTGTGTGTGTGTGTGTGTGTGTGTGTGGGTGTGTGTGTGTGTGTGTGTGTGTCTGTTTGTGTGTGTGTGTGTGTCTGTGTCTGTGTGTGTGTGTGTTTTCCACTTGGCAGAGGAGAGCAATGTAACACCATTCTATGACAGAGGAGGACTGAGATAGGGCGTGGTACATCCACACTTCCCTTCCCCCTTTTCACTACCCCTCTTGTTCGGTGTGTGTGTCTGTGTTTCAGTGAAAGCACATGGCACAGAGAACAAGGAACTGACAAAGAAATGCAAAAAGATACAGTGAATCTTGATAACAAGTTGCATGTTATACTTTTTAACAAAACATTTATCATTTATTAGGTCTTCTGTTAGAGGATAATACACACTGCCAAAATTATTTTTGTTGCGTGTGTGTGTGTGTAAAATAATAGCCATGCAATATTGTCAGTCGTTGGTCCCCTCCCTATCCGTTCAGTCTGTGAGAGAAGGCCTTTGCTTTGCTGTCTTTAACTGCCTTCAGACTCTGTAATAGCTGTGTTCTGTCATTGCTCAAGCCCCTGGTCAGTGAACTAGTTCCTCAAGCTGTTTCTCGAAAGATAAAATGCTGGTTGCCTTGTGTTCGCTGCCCTTCCTCAGTGCTGGGTTGTAGTTTATCATAAAATTGGTCCTTACTGCTCACTGAACACAAGTTTTCATCTTTTAGCCAAAGTCGTGAGTATTCGAGGCATTGCTTACCCTTAGCAAGCGAGCATCTATGCATCTGCTGTTTGAAAGGTCCCTGCTGAGGTGTGTGTATTTGAGCTGTGTGCGTGCGTGTGTGTGTATGTGTATGTGCAAATGGTGAGGGTGCGGCTCCTCACCTACCACGGTGTTGCACATTGAATAATTCATGAGGTGTGGCTCACAGATGAAGCAGAAAACACCCAGAGAGAGTGAGAGAGAGAGAGAGAGAGAGAGGGGGGGGGGGGAGGGTGGGTAGGAAGGAAGGAGGGAGGACAAAGGGGTAAAGGGAAATGGAGGTCAGGGATGTAGAGAGGGGAGGGATGTAGAGAGGTGGAAGATGTGGAGGATGTAGAGAGGTGGAAGATGTAGAGGTGGAGGACATAGAGAGGTGGAGGATGTAGAGAGGTGGAGGATGTAGAGAAGTGGAGGATGTAGAGAGGTGGAGGATGTAGAGGTGGAGGATGTAGAGAGGTGGAGGATGTAGAGGTGGAGGATGTAGAGAGGTGGAGGACGTAGAGAGGTGGAGGATGTAGAGGTGGAGGATGTAGAGGTGGAGGACGTAGAGAGGTGGAGGACGTAGAGAGGTGGAGGACGTAGAGAGGTGGAGGATGTAGAGAGTTGGAGGACGTAGAGAGGTGGAGGACGTAGAGAGGTGGAGGACGTAGAGGTGGAGGATGTAGAGAGGTGGAGGATGTAGAGAGGTGGAGGACGTAGAGAGGTGGAGGACGTAGAGAGGTGGAGGATGTAGAGAGGTGGAGGATGTAGAGAGGTGGAGGACGTAGAGAGGTGGAGGATGTAGAGAGGTGGAGGATGTAGAGAGGTGGAGGATGTAGAGAGGTGGAGGATGTAGAGGTGGAGGATGTAGAGTTGGAGGACGTAGAGAGTTGGAGGCTGGAGAATGTAGAGAGGTGGAGGATGTAGCAGAGAGGAGAGTGCAGGAGAGAGAGAGAAATTGAGTGAGAGGTAGAAAGAGTGATGGGGATGAAAAGTGGAAATGGGCTATGTGTCGAAGAGAGGGAGGTAGAGAGAGAGAGGTGAGAGGAGAGAGTGAGAGGTAGAATGGGAGGAGGTGGAGATGAATATGGCACGTGGGGATGTAGTAGAAAAGAGAGAGGGGGAGAGATGTAGAAAAGAGGGAAGGAGGTAGAGAGAGCGAATCCAGGAGACCTTCCCTCTTTCAGCCCCCATCCTCCCTAATCAAAACCTAATGGAGAGAAAATAATCCCTCGCCTATGGCTACCAGGGCAACCCCTGAATGCCTAACGGGCATGCACCAACAGATGCTTCCACCTAGCTGCCTCACATCACAGAGTCACACAGGTGACCTAGTGGGATAGTTTTATTTTCCCTTCATCTGTCAATCTGGCAACCCACTCCATATCCCCCACCTGGCAAGCTGAGGCACCAGCAGACCAGTCATCATATGAACCTTTTCATCTGTCAATCTGGCAACCAACTCCATATCCCCCCACATCCAATTACTGTTCCATCCAACCCCCACGTTGTTTCATTGCCAACCTCAAAGACAGATCTGATGGTGAAGAGGGTAAGTTCAAGGACACTCCCTCGTCTCCCTTGTAAAGCCTGGGCTCTCACCATACCTAGGTTCAAATAGTATCCGTTTTGATTGGGCTTGATTGGGCTTGCCTGGCGCAATGGAGTTAATGGATTAGTCCCAAAAGTGCAAAACACTCCCACCTGGCACACCAGGCAGTCTCAATCAAACACTCAAAGAATGCTGAAAGAAAACAAATGCTGTTGAATTCAGGTCTGATAAAAACACTCCCTCATCTCTCTGTGTGGCTCCGGTCTGACCTCCCCCACTCTTCTCTCCTCTCTTCTCTCTCTTCTCCTCTGCTTCTCCTCTCTCCCCTCTCCTATCCTAGTTATGTTATGTTAACAAGAAATGTGTGGACTGGTTGAAAAATGAGTTTTAAAACTTCGCTAGGGTAGGGGGCAGGATTTGGAAATTTGGATGAAAAGCATGCCCAAATTAAACTGCATATAATTAGTAAATTTGAATAGAAAACATTCTTTGAGACAATGCATTTCTGATCATAACGCGCCAATTTCAAATGAGGTTTTTAGACATAAAGATGAACTTTATCGAACAAAACACACATTTATTGTCTAACATGGAGTCCTGGGAGTGCTATCTGATGAAGATCATCAAAGGTTAGTGATTAATTGAATCTGTCATGTCTTGTTATGTCTGTTCCTGTCCTTTCTCTTCACTCTGTCTCTCTCTGCTGGTCTTTTTAGGTTACCTTCTCTGTCTCTCATTCTTCAGCTGTTCTACATCTCCCCTAACTAGCTCATTCACTCCTTCCCACCTGTTCTCTCTTCCCCCTCTGATTAGGTCTCTATTTCTCTCTCTGTTCCTGCTACTTTCAGTGTCTGATTCTTGTTTGTGTTTTTGATGCCAGAAGCAAGCTGTCGTCCCGTTTGCTTCCACCTTGTCCTATCCTGTCGGAGTCCGCCTGGCAGGTGCATCCTGCATTATACTAACGTTCTTTTTGTTCCATTGACTACGTTGGAAGAGGATTTATGCCATTCCTGTTTTTCATTAAAGAACTCTGTTTTCTGTTAAAACCGCTTTTGGGTCTTCACTCAAGTACATAACAGAAGAATCAGACCAAGAATGGACCCAGCGGCTCCGGACCCTTTTCACTCCGCCGTCGAGATCCAGGGAGCGATGCTAGGCAGACACGAGGAGGAATTGTCTGCTGCTCGACATGCCGTTGAAACCCTGGCCGTCCAAGTCTCCGACCTCACAAGACAGGTTCACCAACTCCACCTCGATCCACCGCCCACTTCCAGGGTTTCCGAGTCTCCGGAGCCCAGGATCAACAACCCGCCGTGTTACTCTGGGGAGCCCACTGAGTGCCGCTCATTCCTCACTCAGTGTGATGTGGTGTTCTCTCTCCAGCCCAACACTTACTCCAGGAGCGCAGCCCGCATCGCCTACGTCATTTCTCTCCTTACCGGACGGGCGCGTGAGTGGGGCACGGCAATCTGGGAGGCGAGGGCTGAGTGTATTAACCAGTATCAGGACTTTAAGGAGGAGATGATACGGGTTTTTGACCGTTCTGTTTTTGGGGAGGAGGCTTCCAGGGCCCTGTCTTCCCTATGTCAGGGGAATCGATCCATAACGGATTATTCTATTGAGTTTCGCACTCTCGCTGCCTCTAGTGACTGGAACGAGCCGGCTTTGCTCGCTCGTTTTCTGGAGGGTCTCCTCGTCGAGGTTAAGGATGAGATCCTCTCCCGGGAGGTTCCTTCCAGTCTGGACTCCTTAATAGCTCTCGCTATTCGCATAGAGCGACGGTTTGATCTTCGTCGCCGAGCTCGTGGAAAGGAGCTCGCGTTCTCCGTTGCTCCCCTCTCCACATCACTGCCACCTGCCGCATCACTGCCACCCTCCTCCGCCGGCTCGGATGCTGAGCCTATGCAGCTGGGGGGTATCCGCATCTCGGCCAAGGAGAAGGAACGGAGAATCACCAATCGCCTCTGTCTCTACTGCGGCTCCGCTGGTCATTTTGTCACCTCATGTCCAGTAAAAGCCAGAGCTCATCAGTAAGAGGAGGGCTACTGGTGAGCGCAACTACTCAGGCCTCTCCTTCTGGATCACGCACTACCTTTCCGGTCCATCTCCGCTGGCCCGGTTCATCTGCTTCCTGCAGTGCCTTGATAGACTCTGGGGCGGAGGGCTGTTTTATGGACGAGACCTGGGCTCGGGAACATGACATTCCTCTCAGACAGTTAGGGGAGCCCACGGCCTTGTTCGCTTTAGATGGTAGTTCTCTCCCCAAGATTCAGCGTGAGACGCTGCCTTTAACCCTCACTGTCTCTGGTAATCATAGCGAAACCATTTCTTTTTTAATTTTTCGTTCACCTTTTACACCTGTTGTTTTGGGTCATCCCTGGCTAGTGCGCCATAACCCTTCTATTAATTGGTCTAGTAATACTATCCTATCCTGGAATGTTTCTTGTCATGTGACCTGTTTAATGTCTGCTATCCCTCCTGTTTCCTCTGTCTCTTCTTCACAGGAGGAGCCTGGCGATTTGACAGGGGTGCCGGAGGAGTATCACGATCTGCGCACGGTGTTCAGTCGTTCCAAGGCCACTTCTCTCCCTCCACACCGGTCGTATGACTGTAGTATTGATCTCCTTCCGGGAACTACTCCCCCGGGGTAGATTATACTCTCTGTCGGCTCCCGAACGTAAGGCTCTCGAGGATTATTTGTCGGTTTCGCTCGACGCCGGTACCATAGTCTCCTCCTCCTCTCCCGCCGGAGCGGGGTTTTTTTTGTTCAGAAGAAGGACGGGTCCCTGCGCCCATGCGTGGATTATCGAGGGCTGAATGACATAACAGTTAAGAATCGTTATCCGCTTCCTCTTATGTCTTCAGCCTTCGAGATCCTGCAGGGAGCCAGGTTTTTCACCAAATTGGACCTTCGTAACGCCTACCATCTCGTGCGCATCAGGGAGGGGGACGAGTGGAAGACGGCGTTTAACACTCCGTTAGGGCACTTTGAATACCGGGTTCTTCCTTTCGGCCTCGTTAACGCTCCAGCTGTCTTTCAGGCACTAGTTAACGACGTCCTGAGAGACATGCTGAACATTTTTGTTTTCGTTTACATGGACGATATCCTGATTTTTTCACCGTCTCTCTCGATTCATGTTCAGCACGTGCGACGCGTCCTCCAGCGCCTTTTGGAGAACTGTCTTTATGTGAAAGCTGAGAAGTGCACTTTTCATGCCGCCTCTGTCCCTTTTCTCGGTTCCGTTATTTCCGCTGAGGGCATTAAGATGGATCCCGCTAAGGTCCAGGCTGTCATTGATTGGCCCGTTCCTAAGTCACGCGTCGAGCTGCAGCGCTTTCTGGGCTTCGCTAATTTCTATCGTCGTTTCATCCGTAATTTCGGTCAGGTGGCAGCTCCCCTCACAGCCCTTACTTCTGTTAAGACGTGCTTTAAGTGGTCCGTTTCCGCCCAGGGAGCTTTTGATCTTCTTAAGAATCGTTTTACATCCGCACCTATTCTTGTTACACCTGACATCTCTAGTCAGTTTGTTGTTGAGGTTGACGCGTCAGAGGTGGGCGTGGGAGCCATTCTTTCTCAGCGCTCTCTCTCTGACGGCAAGGTCCATCCTTGCGCGTTTTTCTCTCATCGCTTATCGCCGTCAGAACGTAACTATGATGTTGGTAATCGCGAACTGCTCGCCATCCGCTTAGCCCTAGGCGAATGGTGACAGTGGTTGGAGGGGGCGACCGTTCCTTTTGTCGTTTGGACTGACCATAGGAACCTTGAGTACATCCGTTCAGCCAAACGACTTAATGCGCGTCAGGCTCGTTGGGCTCTGTTTTTCGCTCGTTTCGAGTTTGTTATTTCTTATCGTCCGGGCTCAAAGAACACCAAGCCTGATGCTTTATCTCGTCTCTTCAGTTCTTCTGAGGTCTCCACCGACCCCGAGGGGATTCTCCCTGAGGGGCGTGTTGTCGGGTTGACTGTCTGGGGAATTGAGAGGCAGGTAAAGCAAGCACTCGCTCACACTCCGTCGCCGCGAGCTTGTCCTAGGAACCTTCTGTTCGTTCCCGTTCCTACTCCTCCGGCCGTTCTTCAGTGGGCCCACTCTGCCAAGTTAGCCGGCCACCCCGGCGTTCGGGGTACGCTCGCTTCCATTCGCCAGCGTTTCTGGTGGCCCACTCGGGAACGTGACGCGCGTCGATTTGTCGCCGCTTGTTCGGTCTGCGCGCAGACTAAATCTGGGAACTCTCCTCCTGCCGGCCGTCTCAGACCGCTTCCCATTCCCTCTCGACCGTGGTCTCACATCGCTTTAGATTTTATCACCGGACTGCCTTCATCAGCGGGGAAGACAGTTATTCTTACGGTTGTCGATAGATTCTCTAAGGCGGCTCATTTCATTCCTCTCGATAAGCTCCCTTCTGCTAAGGAGACGGCTCAGATCATTATCGAGAATGTTTTCCGAATTCATGGCCTTCCGTCTGACGTCGTTTCCGACAGAGGCCCGCAGTTCACGTCTCAATTTTGGAGGGAGTTTTGCCGTTTGATTGGGGCTTCCGTCAGTCTCTCGTCCGGCTTTCATCCCCAGTCTAACGGTCAAGCCGAACGGGCCAATCAGACTGTTGGTCGCATTTTACGCAGTCTTTCTTTTCGTAACCCTGCGTCTTGGTCAGAACAGCTCCCCTGGGCAGAGTACGCCCACAACTCGCTTCCCTCGTCTGCTACCGGTCTATCCCCTTTTCAGAGTAGCCTCGGGTACCAGCCTCCGCTGTTCTCATCTCAGCTCGCCGAGTCCTGCGTCCCCTCCGCTCAGGCTTTTGTCCAGCGTTGCGAGCGCACCTGGAAGGGGGTCAGGTCGGCACTTTGCCGTAATAGGGCGCAGACTGTGAGGGCCGCTAATAAGCGTAGGACCAAGAGTCCTAGATATTGTTGCGGTCAGAGAGTATGGCTCTCCACTCAGAACCTTCCCCTTAAGACAGCTTCTCGCAAGTTGGCCCCGCGGTTCATTGGTCCGTTCCGTATTTCTCAGGTCATTAATCCTGTCGCAGTGCGACTTCTTCTCCCGCGCTATCTTCGTCGCGTTCACCCGGTCTTCCATGTCTCCTGTGTTAAGCCCGTTCTTCGCGCCCCGCTCGTCCCTCCCCCCATCCTTGTCGAGGGCGCACCCATCTACAGGGTTCGTAAGATTTTGGACATGCGCCCTCGGGGTCGTGGTCATCAGTACCTAGTGGATTGGGAGGGGTACGGTCCTGAGGAGAGGAGTTGGGTTCCCTCTCGGGACGTGCTGGACCGTTCGCTGATCGATGATTTCCTCCGTTGCCGCCAGGTTTCCTCCTCGAGTGCGCCAGGAGGCGCTCGGTGAGTGGGGGGGTACTGTCATGTCTTGTTATGTCTGTTCCTGTCCTTTCTCTTCACTCTGTCTCTCTCTGCTGGTCTTTTTAGGTTACCTTCTCTGTCTCTCATTCTTCAGCTGTTCTACATCTCCCCTAACTAGCTCATTCACTCCTTCCCACCTGTTCTCTCTTCCCCCTCTGATTAGGTCTCTATTTCTCTCTCTGTTCCTGCTACTTTCAGTGTCTGATTCTTGTTTGTGTTTTTGATGCCAGAAGCAAGCTGTCGTCCCGTTTGCTTCCACCTTGTCCTATCCTGTCGGAGTCCGCCTGGCAGGTGCATCCTGCATTATACTAACGTTCTTTTTGTTCCATTGACTACGTTGGAAGAGGATTTATGCCATTCCTGTTTTTCATTAAAGAACTCTGTTTTCTGTTAAAACCGCTTTTGGGTCTTCACTCAAGTACATAACAGAATCGCTATTTCTGACTTTTGTGAGCCCTCTCCTTGGCTGGAAAATGCCTGTATGGTTTTCTGTGACTAGGTGCTGACCTAACATAATCACATGGTGTGCTTTCACAGTAAAGCCTTTTTGAAATCGGATACTGTGGTTGGATTTACAAGAAGTTTATCTTAAAAATGGTGTATGATACTTGTATGTTTGAGGAATTTTAATTATGGGATTTCTGTTGTTTTAAATTTGGCGCCCTGCAATTTCACTGGCTGTTGTCGAGGCGTCCCACTTGTACCAGAGAGGTTAATGACTCCAACCTAAGTGTATGTAAACTTCTGACTTCAACTGTATGTGTGCCCGTGCATCTATCAATCCAATGTTATCATGATTTGTTATCAGGGATATTATACTTTAGTAATCCACAATGACCTGGTGATGTGTATGTCTAATATTTACATTGTCTTCCATATTCCTACAGATACCTTGTAACTGGAGACTCCTTCAAAACAATTGCCTACAGTTAACTTGTAGGGCACTGCAAGGTTGGGTGACCATGGCCATGTGGGACTGCATCCTGGAGGTATTCAGGTGTGTGGAGGCTACCTCTGTCCTGCATAACTTCATGAGGGTGGACAGTAGGACCAGGAGGGGATCTGCATCTCGCCGCCACGAGGAGAAGTCTGTTACTCTGCAGGACGTTTCAAGGATGGGGTCCAACAACGCAGCAGTAGAGCTTGTCAGTGTGCAGGAGATCTTCACCTCCTACTTCTTGGAAGAGGGCGCTGTTCCCTGGCAACACCATAGACTACACTATGCACCACCAGAGGCTCTTTTTAGAGCCATTCACATTGCAATATGAGTATTCTTCCATTTACTTAGCAACGGCAGTTATTCAATTCCTAGTTTCTCTCCCTTTGATTTCTACTTCTCAGGTGAGGGTGCTGTTTAGGTAAGGGTGTGATGTCCGTTCAAAAACCAAACAGGCTATTTAAATCACTCATATTGAAAAATGTAGAACAATTAGACACCCTATAACCCACACCTACACACTCATGTATCAATCTGATTGATGGATTGTGTTGTGCAATAAGCAGGCTCAGGTGTATAATTGTGGCTCCTTCCACCTTCAAAGAATAGGCAAGAGGGCCAACCATGGAGAATAGTAAGACACATCATTATCTCTATAACTACGCTATATTGTTTGTCCTCGTGTGTCCGTTCATGTTTTTCAGCATAAAGTACTCTGCAGCCACTCAGTGTGACACCAGGTGAGGCCACACACACAGATTCCTGTTGAACACGTCTCTGTCTCTTTAACTACCTTCTTTTCTCAATAAGTCTCTCTCCTTCACTTCATCCCTCTCTCATCTACTCCATAAATCCTCTAGGTTATATCAGCTGTGTCGGGGAACCACTCCCGCATCTGAACTGGCTACGTAGAGGGCACAGCATGATCAGAGGTGAGAGGTCACTTGGTCAGGTCAACAGGAAGTATTATTAAGGAGATGCCTCACATTGAAAATGCAGATAGAGATGCAGTCGTCCCAGAGATAATGATCCAAGGTCACTTTTGCATTTCACCTCCTGATGATTATGATGACTGACAGTGTTAGAATAAAAAATAGAAACACAAGAATAAAAAATAGAAACACAAGGCTTAAACAATGCTATCTCACTCTCCCTCTGTATCTCGTCTGCCGATATATTTTGATGTGAGAGAAGATGCCAACCCCCAGTCCCATCATCGCCACCTCACCCGCTTTTTACACCTCTCTCGCCACCTTCTCTTTCTTCCTCTGTTTTTATGATACACAACAGATGTGCATTGAAGTACAGATTGAACTTGTATTTATAATGTTACAATTATAATATTTAGAATGCATGTATTTATAACACTTGGATGATGAACTTCTTTCAATAAAGCGTTTCACATTCTCTACTGGTCTCTCATGTGACGAAATACTACACCTATCCTGTGTTTATCAGATCAATGCAGATGAAGGGCATTAGATATTGAGAAGAACCATTTTAGAATATGTACATGATGCATAGGAAGTGGAGTGTACTGTTTTTTAAATTCTATTTCTGTATACATGAATGACAAATCAGCCTTTAACTAGTTAAATCCTGTTTCTAGTCTACTAGTTACAATATGTAACCATTGATGTCCCAGGACCAAGATTGGTAAACACTGTTGAAGTGTATAATTGTAATACATACATGCAGACACATCATCATTCAAAGACTGGAATTTGATACTCCTGGTATTGGATATGACTGAAGAATAATCTCAAAGACATTCATACCTGAATTGCACCTTTATTTACCAAGGTAGAGTACATGGCCAGTCACTATACTAAATGTACAGGCTACAATGTGGGGATCTCATACATGGTAATAACTACATGAATATGCGACTTGCATCCTTGGCACAAAGTGATATTATATTCTACTCAATCCATAGGCTTCATTAATGTCATTCAGACTGTTTTGAAGTTGATACTACTGGCTATGAGAGCTGAGGTTCATAGCTCGGTTCTGAACTTTTATGTATACCAAACGTTTGGGTCCATACACAGATTGGCTAGATGGCTAGCTACACATCCATAGGCATACAGGTATTTATATCCTCCACTGCACAATAAGCAAGAACATAGCTAGCTACGTTATTTTATCTATCTGCATTGCTTGGCAAAAATCAGCAAGGCAAACTTACAAAATTGTACATTAATTTTGCAGTAAATCCTTTAGCTAGCTAGATTCTTTACATCCACTGTTTCACATGACGACAGCCTGGTTTGCTGGCTGTTTCTGTCCCTAAAACTTTAAACAACCAGAATTACAATTTCTTACTCATATTACAACACCCATAAAGCTAGCTGGCAATTGTTAGCTAGTCAGCTAGCTTGCTAAATCACGATTTTCGTTAATTAGCTTTATGATAAAAAAAATATGCATTAACTAACATTAACATGTTCCTGTGAACTGTAATTTTTTTGCAATTTTCAGCCATCATTTGCTGAAGAAAGTCTCCAGCCTTCGGTCGCATAGTGTCAAATTTGTCATGGGAACCACTCAATATGATTGGTCACCGCCTAGCTTTCGCCGCTGGTGTTTAAGATAAAGTTGAAGCAAGTTGATATTTTGCACTGCCCAAAGGTCCCCCGCCCTCTCCACTTCTCACCGCTTTCCTTCCATTGAAATGAATGTTTTACCACGCGGCATCCTGTGCTAGTCTATCATGCCCGTCATATCCTCTTCTAACCCCTCTCCTCTATCGCCTCTCCTCTCTGCTCTCTCATATCCTCTTCTCTCTCCTCTCTCCGCTCTCCTCTCCTTTCTCCTTTCCACTCCTATCACCTCTCTCCAACCTCCTCTCTCCTCCACCCTCCTACTCTCCTGCCCTCTCCTCGCTCCTTTCCTTTCTCTTCTCCTCTCATCTCCCCTCCTCTCTCATCTCCTTTCCTGTCCACTCCCCTTCCCTCCTCCCCTCCCATCTCCTCTCCCCTCCTTTCATCTCCTCTGCCACTTCTCTCTACTCTCCTCTTCTCCCTCCAATCCCCTCTCCTTTCCAATCTTCTCTTCTCCTCTCTCCTATCCTCTCTCCTCTCCCTTCTCCCAGCTCTCCCCTTCTCCTTTGTCTTCTCCTCTCCTTTCCCCGCCTCTCCCCTCCTCTCTCCTTTCCTTTCTCCTCTCCTCTTCTATCCTTTCCCCTATCGAATATCCTTTCTTCTATCCTCTCCTCCCCTTTCTCTCCTCTCCTCTCCCCTCCTCTGTCCTCACCTCACCTTTCCTCTCTCCTCTCCTCTTCCTTCACCACCTCTCCTTTCCTCTCCTCTCCTCTCCCCTCCCCTCCTATCCTTCCCCTCTCCTATATCCTCTCTTCTTTCCTCTTCTCCCCTCCTGTCCTCTCCCCTCCTTTGTCCTCACCTCACCTCTCCCCTCCTTTCCTTTCCCCTTTCCCCTATCCTCGCTTCTTTCCTCTCCTCTCTTCTCTCTCTTCTCCTTTCCTTCTCCTCTCCTTTTCCACTCTCCTCTGTCTTCTCCTTTCCTTTCCTCTCTCCTCTCCTCTTATCTTCTCTCCTCTCCCCACTCTTCTCCCCTCTCTCCTCTCATCTCCTCTCCTCCACTCCTCCACTCCTCTCCCCTCAACTTCTCTCCTCTCCGTTCTCCTCTCCTGTCCTCTCCTGTCCTCTCCTCTCCTGTCCTCTCCTCTCCTCTCCTCTCCTCTCCTCTTTCTCCCTTCCTCTTACTTTCTCTCCCCTCCTCTGTCCTCACCTCACCTTTCTTGCTCTTATCCTGTGTGTGTATGTGTGTGTGTGTGTGTGTAGGGGGTTGTTCAGAGCCTTTTGCCCAGTGTAGCATGATAATGGCTGTCAGGCAGAGTTCTGGGACCAGTGGTCTCTCTGCTCTGTTCAGGAGAAAATGTGTGGAGCCTACATTATTCAGTACCAGCCCAACCCAAGATGGAGCTGGAGCTGGGCACGCAGTATAAAATACAATGATGGGGGCATGGGAGTAGTACCTGGTTTAAATGAATTATGATGAAGCATGAGGACCTAAATAGACTTCATGGTTGGTGATCTTGGGTTTGGACTGTACTGTGAAGGACAAAGTCTGATATAGTGGATTAAATGGTTCTGTACCAGCCTTAGTTTGTCAACTTAAGTTTTTGCAGAATTCTAATTCCTCTCTCTCCTTCTCGCTCTATAGTTCTGTCTCTCTGTTCCCTCCCACACACTGAGATTCCAACCAGGCAGCCCGATCCCCGTCCTAACTGCCACGGGTTCTTCAGAACAACAATGTTTATCTCACCAGTCTCTTTATTAGTCTGAATAATGCATGTAAAATGAATAAGGCCCCTCGCTACATCAGTGCACCGCACAACATCACAGAACCGCGACACAACACAGTTTACAGAAGGATCACTTACCGGGTTGGGTTTTTTTTCATTCCAAACTACTTACATTTTAAGTTTCTCAGTTTGTTTTTTACCTTGTTTCTTGTGTTTCCTTATCCAAGTTGGAAGTATTTTATTCCCGTATTCAGTCTGTGTCCGTGTTAGCCATTTTGCTCCACTATCGTGTCATGACAGACAGTGACTTGCTAAAATGTGTAAAAAGACTAAAGTCCAGGCTCCCTTTGGGTTTTAACAAAACCTTGTTCCTGTTCAATGTAACAACAATGTAACAACATTGTTATAACATTGTTATCGCTGCTTTGTTGAAATGACAGTCTGGAGTTTATGGAGGCTATTGTCCCCCCCCCCACACACACACACACACACTCTCTGCCTCTTTCGATAGCTCATTTTAAACTGGGCCTTTGTATGCTCTAGTGGCAGTGTCTAAAGATAATGGATTATTGGCCCTCCTCCTTGCTTGATTGACAGCTGCTGTGAGGACGAGATAAGCGGGAGTGACTGGAATAAACGTTTAAAAGGTCACAGCATTGCTACTTAGAGCCTTTCTCTATGGAAAACCTTGAGTCGATGATGAATCAATACTGTGTGTATTAAAATATTATCACTGAATTAGTTTAAAAAATGTATCTCTGAGAATTATTATTGGTTTATATGAATTTGTTTTAGTGTAGGTTAATTATGTTCTTTCAAATCCGGATCTTTTTCATGGTGTAATGAGTCATCACACGTCAAGTACTAATTCTTTGTAATAACATCTGACCCAGTGTAGGTGGTTCTGTGATGTTTCTACAGTATGTGGGTCGACTAATAATCAGTCAGGTTTTCAAAGGCAGCTCGTTATCTAGACACCCTGCTTTTACCAGACACTCTACTTTTACCAGACACTCTGCTTTTACCAGACACTCTGCTTTTACCAGACACTCTGCTTTTACCAGACACTCTGCTTTTACCAGACACCCTGCTTTTACCAGACACTCTGCTTTTACCAGACACTCTGCTTTTACCAGACACTCTGCTTTTACCAGACACCCTGCTTTTACCAGACACTCTGCTTTTACCAGACACCCTGCTTTTACCAGACACTCTGCTTTTACCAGACACTCTACTTTTACCAGACACTCTGCTTTTACCAGACACTCTGCTTTTACGAGAAACTCTACTTTTACCAGACACTCTACTTTTACCAGACACTCTACTTTTACCAGACACTCTGCTTTTACCAGAAACTCTACTTTTACCAGACACTCTACTTTTACCAGACACTCTACTTTTACCAGACACTCTGCTTTTACCAGAGACTCTACTTTTACCAGAAACTACTTTTACCAGACACTCTGCTTTTACCAGACATTCTGCTTTTACGAGAAACTCTACTTTTACCAGACACTCTACTTTTACCAGACACTCTACTTTTACCAGACACTCTACTTTTACCAGACACTCTGCTTTTACCAGAGACTCTACTTTTACCAGACACTCTACTTTTACCAGACACTCTACTTTTACCAGAGACTCTGCTTTTACCAGAGACTCTACTTTTATCAGACACTCTGCTTTTATCAGAAACTCTACTTTTACCAGAAACTCTACTTTTATCAGAGACTCTGCTTTTACCAGACACTCTGCTTTTACCAGACACTCTGCTTTTATCAGAAACTCGACTTTTACCAGACACTCTACTTTTACCAGACACTCTACTTTTACCAGACACTCTACTTTTACCAGAAACTCTACTTTTACCAGAAACTCTACTTTTACCAGAAACTCTACTTTTATCAGAGACTCTACTTTTACCAGACACTCTGCTTTTACCAGACACTCTGCTTTTATCAGAAACTCTGCTTTTATCAGAAACTCTACTTTTACCAGACACTCTGCTTTTACCAGACACTCTGCTTTTACCAGACACTCTGCTTTTACCAGACACTCTGCTTTTATCAGAAACTCGACTTTTACCAGACACTCTGCTTTTACCAGACACTCTGCTTTTACCAGAAACTCTACTTTTACCAGACTCTCTGCTTTTACCAGACACTCTGCTTTTACCAGACACTCTGCTTTTATCAGAAACTCGACTTTTACCAGACACTCTGCTTTTACCAGACACTCTACTTTTACCAGACACTCTACTTTTACCAGACACTCTACTTTTACCAGAAACTCTACTTTTACCAGAAACTCTACTTTTATCAGAGACTCTACTTTTACCAGACACTCTGCTTTTACCAGACACTCTGCTTTTATCAGAAACTCTACTTTTACCAGACACTCTGCTTTTACCAGACACTCTGCTTTTACCAGAAACTCTACTTTTACCAGACACTCTGCTTTTACCAGAAACTCTACTTTTACCAGAAACTCTACTTTTACCAGAAACTCTACTTTTATCAGAGACTCTACTTTTACCAGACACTCTGCTTTTACCAGACACTCTGCTTTTATCAGAAACTCTACTTTTACCAGACACTCTGCTTTTACCAGAAACTCTACTTTTACCAGAAACTCTACTTTTATCAGAGACTCTACTTTTACCAGACACTCTGCTTTTACCAGACACTCTGCTTTTACCAGACACTCTGCTTTTACCAGAAACTCTACTTTTACCAGACACTCTGCTTTTACCAGAAACTCTACTTTTACCAGAAACTCTACTTTTACCAGACACTCTGCTTTTACCAGACACTCTGCTTTTATCAGAAACTCTACTTTTACCAGAAACTTTCCCAGGAGCTCTTCTTTCACCAGCTAGGGTTTAGAATCCCATGTTATTCCTTGGAGAAACCTAGTTCAGTGTAAAAGGGGCTACAGAAAGTGACACCACTCAGGTGGAGAGCTGAACAGGCAGTAGGCTCTCCACCCCACTGTCCCACAGGACGATAGGGCTTAAGCCCTTACCCTACCCAGCTTTGTGTCACCCTTACGGGGTAAAACTACTCAGGCGGTGGGTCACGGGATCCACAATCCACGTCAACCAGGAAACTTTCAGAGGGGGGTAGGTTGCTGTTGATCCTAACCCAGCGAAGTGGCACTTTCGGCAGGGTCGCTGAGTGATGGGTGGAGGATCCCTGTATGTCACGGCTGGCTGGTCCGGGGACAAAAATCGAATCAGTCCTCCATGGCTGCCACAAACACACAAACACACACATACACACTGTAACGTTACCCAGTTTCTGGGTTGTGGTTTGTTATGTGTGTTTCAGGATGGCTTCCTGAAATCCCCCAAGCAGCTGATTGGTCGACTCAATGGCTAATTGGAGCTGACCCCACCCCCTCGTCAAGATGCAGCTGTCTCCAAATTCCCATTCCTTCTGAAGCTATTTAAAAGCCAGTGTTCTGTTCAGAAGAGAGATCATTGCTGGGAGGCCATTGCAGAGATTTAGATTGCAGAAAGATCATTGCTGAGAGAGGAGGCAGATGGCTGAGGGTGATATGCTGTCTTGGTTATTCTCCTAGGGAGATGATTAGTGTGTCCTGTATTGGTTGAGTGAGAGAGCTGATTGGTTATGTCTGTGTGTCAATAGGACGCAGTGTTTTGATTATTGAACTTATTTGTGTTATTCTGTTTCATTTGTTCCCAGGGTGGAAGGGGAAGGCACCTAGGGAGTGCTTAGGCAAGAGGCCCGCGGGCATACATATATCCGTAGTATATTCACTGTCTAGGCACACTAGGTAAGACCTGGGCGGACCACCCCCTGTATTTTGGTTAGGGCACCAGGTGGTGCTAAATTAGGTAAGTATTGGTTAGGCAGGTAAGATAGCAGAGAGGGCTTTGATATTTACTTTCTTTGCTTTGGTTCCGTCCAGCCCCTTTCCCCCATATTACCATGTGAAGGAATAAAGTCCTTGTGAACGGTACCACATTCTGCCTGTTGTCATCCTTACTCGCACCTACAGTCCATACCTCTTTCACTTCACGGAGAGTTGAGTTGTAGCAGGGTGTTGCGTAACACACACACACACACGCCCTGCCTACTGCAAAGGAGTCATCTGGGACATCTCTTCATTTTGGTTTACCATTCAATATTTTACAGAAGACGTATTACTTTTCTGGCTTCTGCTGCCCGTGCTGCTGCAGTAACTCATCATCCCCAGTCCACACACACATGCTGGAGGATATGTGTGCATATGTGTATGTGTATGTGTGTGTGTGTGTGTGTATGTGTGTGTGTGTGTGTGTGTGTGTGTGTGTGTGTGTGTGTGTGTGTGTGTGTTTGCAGCATCTGGTTTCCACCTCCCCTGTAGTAACAGCGGAGGTGGAAGGGGCGGAGGGGAGGGTGAAGAAGGTGGGGATGTTGAAGGAGGGGGGGAGGAGGAGGAAGGGAGGTTGAAGGAGAGGGGGAGAGGAGGGGTTGTCCCTAGTGACCAGCTATCCTATGTAAACAGTGTGACTGTCAAAACAGCCCATCCTTCATGTCACACATACACACATACATACACACATACACACATACACACACACATACACGCATACACACATACACGAACACAAACACACACTCACCTTTGTCCGTCCGAGCTGTCCTGTCTCCCTCCCTCCCTCTGCGGCCACATATCTGTTGAGAATGCACATATGCTCACACACAGACAGTGGGCTTTCAAACACATTGCATCACAGTTTAATTTCCGCCTCAGGTATGAATGGCTCAAAATACAGCTCTGGAAAATCCCTATGTTTCTTCTAAGCTGTGAGCAGTACATTACAGTAACAGTAATACAATGCCACAGACAGAATGAGACAGAAAAGGCTTTTTTGTATTTATGAAAACCAAAATCCCCATCACTTTGGATAGAGAAATGGGAAAATTACGCCTCCAAAACGCCCAGTTATACAGAAATATAGTTGGTGTTCGACCCGAATGGCACCCTATTCCCTAAGTAGTGCCCTCAAAGTAGTGTACTACATAGGGAATAGGGTAAAGTAGTGCACTACATAGGGAATAGGGTACCATTTGTTCTGAGCACTTTTCTCCTTTCTTCTTCTCTTCTTTTTACTCATCCAATCCAATTCCACATTCATTCAGTATCATCACATAATTCAAACCGATTATTTTTTCACACTTACACCTTTTCTCAATTTGGCACTCAAAGCTAAGAGGAAAGAAGACTCATAGCTTAATACAGATTCAGCTGAGAAACATTTCACGGCGAGAGGTAACATTACGAACAACGATAATAAGTGGCGAGAGCGTGAGAGAGAGAGACTGTGGCTCTGGACTAATTAAACAGTTTGCAACTCTCATTCTATTAGAGGTTAACAGTATATGTAAATTAATGACATTTTGTCTACTCTACGATCTTCTCAAAACGCTAAGTCAGAACGATTACCATGTTATTTGCATATCCCCTAGCGATGATGGACACTCCGTGTGTCAAAATGAAGCTCTATGGGGGATTTAATGAGCCAGAGGAGACAGTTACAGTGAGAGCCAGGGCATATTTCACATTTAACACTGAAGTTGGCATCCATCTTGGCTGTCAAAGCCTGGTTGGAGCAGCAGTTTCAGGGATCAGTTAGGAATCTCTCTATCTGTCTGGTAAACTGGCTTGGTGTGTGGGTATGATATCCTCTGTGTCAGCTCTTCATCTCCTGACTACCACCCACACACTTACTGTTTTGTAAACTGCACCTCTGCAAATGTGAGGAAGACTTGGCAAATCCTTCATTCTCTAAATTGAAAAGTATTCCAATAATGCCCTTTATTTCAAGTGAGCATGATTTTCAGCCGGTCAAGATGATGACTATTTAGTGAGAGAGCGATGGTTAAAATACATTAGTAGTGAGAGATGATGATTTCAAATCTCTTATCATCGTTTATCATTCTACCTGTCACTCTCATACCCTGCAGAATCACTGAGCTGGCATTGCTTGCTCCAGCCAGCCTGCTATCCTGGCTATCCAACCTGCCCTACCCTATACACAGACAGACAGACACCGCGGACAGACAGGCAGACAGATAGACAGGCAGACAGACACCGCGGACAGACAGGCAGACAGGCAGGCAGACGGACCGACGGATGGGCAGGCGGGCAGGTGGACAGATGGACAGATGGACAGACGGACAGACGGACAGGCGGGCAGGCGGGCAGGCGGGCAGGCGGGCAGACGGACAGACGGACAGGCGGACAGGCGGGCAGACAGACAGACGGGCAGACGGACGGACGGACAGGCGGGCAGGCGGGCAGGCGGGCAGGCGGGCAGGCGGGCAGACAGACGGGCGGGCGGGGAGCCAGACAGACGGGCCGACAGACAGACAGGCAGGCAGACAGTGATATATCACCCCTCCCTGACTGCACCACCTGCGGACAGAACAAACCCTCTCAAAGCTACATTTTATTTAATACCAGATCCTGCTTTATCCAATGCCTCTTTGCTCACTAATTATAGGGGCTTGGCATAGTATAGAACACTTCACAAGCACACACACACACACACACACACACACACACACACACACACACACACACACACACACACACACACACACACACACACACACACACACACACACACCCCTCCACCCTATCCAATGGCATGACTGTGATTCGCTTTGCTGCAGATGCCTGGTAAATATTTTACCATCAAAACACCACCACTCAGCCATTCCCTAAATTGCCCTTCAAGAGCAGAAGTTAAAAAGATAGCTCCGCCCAGGCCACTAGTCAGCCAGACATACATTTATTTATTATTATTATTAATTTTAACAAGCAATTACTTGTTTAATGACTGTCTAGAGAATATTGAGATAATGGAATGCTAGCATCTTGTCTAGTTAATCAATATCTGTTTATGTGTGTACAGAGGAAGTGAATACTTTCTATCCCCTGGATCCCTTAGGACTGAGAGCCATAGGCTGAGTTATACTGCTGTCAGCACTTAGGGGGAGAGGAGGAGAGGAGGGTAGAGGAGAGGAGGGGAGGGGAGGGGAGGGGAGAGGAGAGGAGAGGAGAGGAGAGGAGAGGAGAGGAGAGGAGAGGAGAGGAGAGAGGAGAAGAGGAGAGGAGAGGTTTGGGTTGCAGAGTGGGGATGGGAAGGGCTAGCGTGGGTTGTATGTTAATCTGTAGGAGATGTCATAGAGGAGAACAAGACCTTGTACTGCACGTGTTGTTGTCTGGATGGCTGGAGCTTGTGAGAATGTGCCTCGAATAACCTCCTGTTTTATTGTGTATTATTGGTTAATATGGATCTTTCAGTGTGCCATAGAGGTGTTGAATTGGAGTACCCCTCCAGTGGGACAGCCAATGATGAGTACTCTGTCACTATTAGTTCACTATCACCATGAACTTGGCAGGACATTATCAGTGTTTTATGGACAGGCTCTCTGGCTTTAGAACATCTCTCAAAACCTACATTTATGTTTCTGTGGCCAAGAATAGACAGTATAATTAAATGATGCTCTCCACTCTAATCTGGAGAGAATCTTTCATGGATTTCATTACAGGGGTGTCAGGGTTCATATCTGTCTCTTCAGTGTGGGTGGGAGTGAAAACTACAGAAGGACCCTCTTTCATTATGAGGGTCTTTCATGATTTCAGCACTGCTGTGCAGGGAGGGAGGGAGGGAGGGAGGGAGGGAGGGAGGGAGGGAGGGAGGGAGGGAGGGTGGGAGGGAGGGAGGGAGGGAGGGAGGGAGGGAGGGAGGGAGGGAGGGAGGGAGGGAGGGAGGGAGGGAGGGAGGGAGGGAGGGAGGGAGGGAGGGAGACTTCATAGTTAGGAAGAGATATTGAGTAAAAGTGGATGAACATTCACAAAGTCTATTAATAAATACCAGCAGTGCTGTGTGTGTGTGTGTGTGTGTGTGTGTGTGTGTGTGTGTGTGTGTGTGTGTGTGTGTGTTCTCCATCAATTCTAGAGGGCTTACACAGCCCCTAGCTCCCTCTCCCCTCTAACTTTGCACAGAGCTTCATCTGCAACTACCTAACATGGAAGTAGACAGATACACAGTTCCTGATTCCTCCGTGACAGATCTCCATAGAGCCTCATATGTGTGCAGTTGTTTCGTCAGCTTGTCATTACCGTTACATGTGGACTTAAATTAGTATTAACACCCTCAGTTTGTTTGCCTTCATTGGACATACGCAGTGTTTTTGTCAAACCCGTAACACGGCAATATGCTTGTCATTACCGTTACAAATGGACTTAAACAACCACATTTTTCATTCATCATATTTGCAATAAAATACGTTGACTTAAACAATGTCATTTTTCAGAGCAGTGGTTTTGTCAAACCCGTAACAAATGGATTCCACAAAACAACATAATATAAACAACATCTGTCTCTATTTCTCTCCACTCACTTCCCTCTCTAAGGTACAGGAACACATGATTAATACCAGCATTACCATTAAGTCAGACCCGGTGACATTTCCCCAGAACAAATTCACTGTTGGTCAGAGAGTAATGGCTCCATTAACTGTTGGCCTTCTGCCTCTGCTGTTGGTGTTAGCCAAGCCATCGGAGGGTATCGAAGGGTGATAAATTAATTCAACGTTACTGTTCTGAATGATGCCTCATAATTGCCTTCCACTCACGTGTGACTGGCAGGTTAGATGGAGAAAGACCCACTTCCTGAATAATCCCCTATTGTGATTCTGTGGGGATTGTGTATATGTATGTATGTGTGTGTGCGCCCGTGTGTGTGTGCGTGCCTGCGTGTGCGTTCCTGAAGGTTATAATAGACATTCCCATTGGCAGGTAAGGGCACAGGAGAGATAGTCATGGTGATAATGTAGCAGCACTCAATACATTTTCTCTCAGTCACCCACCTGGCATCAAGAGACAGACCTCCTACAAAGACAAACAACACAGACAGACAGACAGACAGACAGACAGACAGACAGACAGACAGACAGACAGACAGACAGACAGACAGACAGACAGACAGACAGACAGTGTGTTTAGCACTTTGATAGACTGTCCTGTTTACAAGAGAGTTGTAACAGACTCATAGGACCAGCTAGTACAAGCTTTGTCCATTTGCAGGTACTACTTTGCTCACTCTCTCTCTCTCTCTCTCTCTCTCTCTCCTCTATCCCTCTTTCTCTCCCTCTCTCTCTCTTGCTCTCCTCTATCCCTCTCTCACTCTCTCCCTCCATCCCTCCCTCCCTCTCTCTCTCTCTCTAAGACCTCTGCAGTAACATGTATGCAGTTTTGGGGAAACATGCATCACACACACACACTAACACACACACTATCGAATGGAACTGCAATAGGTGTGGCCACCTTTCCTGACCAAATCATATCAGCCCCTATTTTGTTAGATTTTAGTATTCTCCCTTGTCCTTTGGTTAAAAGTTAGATACTACAATGGAAAGGTTTAATTATATTCTGTGTCATCTCATTTCATCATATCTTTCTTGTATTTTGTATGATATTGTCTCCGATCAGTGCTACAGTATTGCAGGGGAAGCAGCAGAGAATAGGATTTTTCCAGCACCAGTGATGTATCAATTCTCAACGGGAAGATATAGGGCGGGTTCCATCATGTGGGTTTCACACTACCCTCCCCCAACACACACACACACACACACACACACCTACCCACGCAGTGTGTGTGCTCTGTGCCTAACAGATGCCCTAGGGTGGGACAACACAGTGCTCAGTCAGTGGCACTTTGATACGAAAACAGATTTATCTCTCAATTAAACACACCTCTGGTGTAATTGTTATCTCTGCAGCACACCAACCTGCAGTGCAACTCCGTATGGGTGTGTCTCTATCTCTGCCATCACGCCAGCTAGAATCTGACTGCGGCCCATTTGTGGAATCAACACGGGTGTGCTGAAGACTGTAGAGTACAAATAATGGGATTGCTTGTACTGTATAGTGATTTGGAAGCAGGTTAGCTTTTTTCGCCATGAATCTTGTTCCACAGGCAGCTCAGCAGAGTGGTCACTAGCTACTACAGCCATAAAGTGATAAAATCTGATTTTAAACCTAACCTTAACCCTAACCTTAACCACACTACTAACCCTAACCTTAAACTAAGACAACAACAAAAAATATTTTCATACATTTTTACAATATAGCCAATATCCTGCCTCCAGGACATGACAATAAACGTCAACCTGCCATTTGGTTGCATGGAAAATAGTCGCTAGCTAGAATCTCAATGTGTCATAGCTACAGTTATTCCCTCCATCCAGTCGTTTAGCTTCATAGAATATACCGTGTGGAGATGAATCCTTCTCAGATTGTGAGGGGAAACGGTTAAATAAAGCATATTCCCAAAGCAGGCGATGTTCTTATTCTCTATTTGTATCCCGATGCTTTAAGTGAAAAGCTCACAAACACGGCTTTGAAAGAAAATCTCCTCTGATGGAGCAGTGCTATTAATAACCTGAGAGAACATCTGAGAGCTGCGTGTCCTCTAGTTCAGATACAGCAAGTACTAGGAATGTGGTGCACACACACACACACACATGCACGCATGCACACACACACACACACACACACACACACACACACACACACACACACACACACACACACACACACAACCCCCCCCCCCCCACTCACACCTTGGCTCATACACACACCTCCTGAGAGAGGTCTGGAGAAGGGTAGGGTCCCCCTCCGTCTCCTCCACCTCCTCCACCCTTCCACCTGTTTAACAGCTGGACTACTATACCACTAAGGGGATAACTATCTAAGCCGGCCAACTGTCCGCCGGGCTGATGTAATTAAGCTGTGAACCAGTTAATTGTAATTAAGCCATGAAATCTTGTCGTTGCAGATGTAAGTGTTTTCTGTACATTGATAACTCCACATAGGCCTGCCTACTGAAACTGAACCATTCTTACATGTAAATCAGCTTTCTTGCTATTTTCAATACGATTTTCTTTAAGGTAGAAAAAAATAATTTTGAGAAAATCAGGTTTCTCCTGACAGAAATGATAAATGAGACCATTAAAAAAAAGTATTTCCTTTGCCTTATTTCTGCCTTTTCAATCTTGAAGAGATTCTCTGAAGAGACAGGAAGTTCAAAATCCGTTCTATTATTTATTCTGTCTGATACACCCACATATCAATCCCGTTCCATCTCTGAGGTATGAAATCAGCCTCCACCGCAGTCGAGTCCCCCCCCGAAAGTGTCCCTGCACTCCACAGAACACCTTGTCACTTCGGGTTATCGTCACCTACTGTGGCGTTTATTTCCAAAGTGTTCTTTTCCCCTGACCGGTGCGGCTTGGTTAGGTTCGTTCATTTTGTAGCTTTTTTTCGTCCCTTCTCTCAAAGTGCCAAGTCACCCTAGGCGGTTGTAGGATTGTTGGATTGCAACCTTGAGTCATTGTTGATTTAACCTGGCCAGTCATTGTTGATTTATAATAAATACTGTACCCTGCTTGTAGTGAGATGAGTGAGTGAGATTTTATGGAATATTTAGCTGGGAGTATGAATGACTAGCTTGAGTGAGGTGGCGTAGTCACAACATTTATATATTTTTTTATAATAGGAGGCCATATTATTGAGCACAGATATCAATGTATTGTCAATCTTGAGTTATCAATAATTGTCAGTCACCACCACCATTTTGCAATGTCATGCTGTCTCTCTCCTCACTCTAATGTTGGGTTGCTCTGATATAGATTGTACTCTACATTTTCAGCACTTCCATGCAACATAATCCCTCTGATGTCCAGGACTACTTTATGCTCCATTTTGCAATGTCACCGGCGTCAGGATACTTCCCATTGGACGGAGTTGTTTTTCCTGTGATGCGCCCTAAAAAAAAATAACGAGTCCCATCTGAATAGAGATTAAACATCTCTCTGTTTCCCTTCCCAGTTTACATTGGAAATCCTGAGCAGTAATTACAACTAGAGTCAAAGACATTTGCTGAGACAAAGAGGCCTAATCGTTAAAGGAAAGCTTTCAAATGTAACTGTTTTATTTGTACGCAGCTCAAGGTCTCTGTGTTGTACTCTGAGAAGGTTCCTGGAGTTTTGTGGGAATATTCCAAATGGTAGAATATAGCCAAACACTGGAGTGGAGGAGCGTTTGTATAGAGTTGTACATTCTAAGGGAGACAATGGATTGGTTAGCCAAGTGTATTCAGAATGCAGGGATAGTTAGTGTCCAGAAATGTATCCACATCCAAATTATAGACAGCAACCATATCAAGAGTCCTGCATCTCAAACTCATACTTTCATATGGGCAGAAAACTTTAAAAAATGTCTAACTCTTCCGATTTCCTGGAAGGCAAACTGGCGTTCGATCTGTTGGAAAACTTAGTCCTCCATTTGAAGTGCATCTCAGGAGCATCCTAGAGGAACTAGAGGAACCCTGATGAGCTCTATCTGCCTCCAGGACTCTGCTGCTGCAGATGGCTAACAAAGTGTCCTTGCTGATTGAGGTTGGAGTCCGTCTTTTAAGAGTTGAGTCTTAAAGTGTCTCTCTTTTAACATCTCCAGAAAACGTTCTTCTGTTCTGCTGTGAGAGGCTGCTTGAGGTACAGTATTGTGAAATTATTCACAAACACGATTGTTCTCAATTCTCTCTCTCTCTGCCAGGCCTGAGGGGAGTTGGGGGCGAAATCTCATTCTTTCACTGTTTCTTTGATCAGCGGCCTTTGAGTGAAGTGGATTCTGGTTAAAAGTCTTTCCCTCAATAGCATTTTGCCACAGTCTCCCACATGAAAAAATACTCCCTGTATTCACTGTAGTGTTTCTGCAGACTGAGGTCTTGATAAAAGAATGTACATGTTGAAAGATAACGATAAAACAATTCCACTCTGGAAACTTATAAAGGTATGAAATTGATTAGAATCATAAAATTGTCAACTGAGGATGTGTGCAGTTTTAGTCGGAACTAGGTTGAACAATGCATCTGTATCGTGAAAAAACGCAGACTGTCTGAGCAAGGCGTAGTTTAGGATTTGAACTTATGTGTGGATGCCTTGGAAAATACAGAAGAACAATTCAAACTGTGTTTGAACCGGCCTGGCTAGGCCTCGGAGGAACCTATGAGAGCACAGGGAGTACTTCTCAAGGTTTCCCTAATCTCGCTGGGCAGTGATACACAGTGGTGAGGACTATGGAGATAAAACTCACCTACGGTTTGTGTGGAAGTATGTGCGTAGGATACCTACTGTTTGTGTGGAAGTATGTGCGTAGGATACCTACTGTTTGTGTGGAAGTATGTGTGTAGGATACCTACTGTTTGTGTGGAAGTATGTGCTTAGGATACCTACTGTATGTGTGGAAGTATGTGCGTAGGATACCTACTGTTTGTGTGGAAGTATGTGTTTAGGATACCTACTGTTTGTGTGGAAGTATGTGTGTAGGATACCTACTGTTTGTGTGGAAGTATGTGTGGAGGATACCTACTGTTTGTGTGGAAGTATTTGTTTAGGATACCTACTGTTTGTGTGGAAGTATGTGTGTAGGATACCTACTGTTTGTGTGGAAGTATGTGTGTAGGATACCTACTGTTTGTGTGGAAGTATGTGTTTAGGATACCTACTGTTTGTGTGGAAGTATGTGTGTAGGATACCTACTGTTTGTGTGGAAGTATGTGTGTAGGATACCTACTGTTTGTGTGGAAGTATGTGTGTAGGATACCTACTGTTTGTGTGGAAGTATGTGTGTAGGATACCTACTGTTTGTGTGGAAGTATGTGTGTAGGATACCTGCTGTTTGTGTGGACGTATGTGTTTAGGATACCTACTGTTTGTGTGGAAGTATGTGTTTAGGATACCTACTGTTTGTGTGGAAGTATGTGTGTAGGATACCTACTGTTTGTGTGGAAGTATGTGTTTAGGATACCTACTGTTTGTGTGGAAGTATGTGTGTAGGATACCTACTGTTTGTGTGGAAGTATGTGTGTAGGATACCTACTGTTTGTGTGGAAGTATGTGTGTAGGATACCTACTGTTTGTGTGGAAGTATGTGTGTAGGATACCTACTGTTTGTGTGGAAGTATGTGCACAGCTATACAATGGATGTCTTTGTATAATGGACTTTAGAACATTCTCTGAATAAACTGTACTATCTTATTGCATAAGCTGAGTCTTTGACTAATTATTATTAAACCCATGGTCTTACAGATCTCGGGGATTGGTCAGAGCTATTGATTGTCAGTTATTATGATTGGGATTGAACATTCTCGTGGCAAGACTAAAGTCTACAGAAACTATACAGTGAATACCGTAGTATTGACTGTAGTGTACTGTTATATTTACAGTGAACTATAGTATAAATACTGCTGTAAAAGGATAATGTGGTATATACTATAGTATTTAATGTAGCGTTTTTGTGGATTGAAGCGGCGTAAAATCACAGAGGAAGCCAAGTCAGTAAAACATCCACATTATAACCATGTTGTGATAATTGTGTTGTTTGCGCAAAAACCCATTCGTTCATAAGGCACTGTGATATAAAATGGCTGAGACAACAAAAAAGACTACAGTCACACAGTGGCAGATTAAATTCAACGACACATACGTTTGTTTCATCACATAACCGGAGAGCAACATCTGTCCGACAAAGTCTACAAAGCAAATATTTCATGGAACAAACAGTTATATGACCGGCAACTTGGTAAAGCAAGTTCCTGTTTGACAGTTTACTAAACAACTACTCATTTAGAAGCACAGGGTTACCGCAAATCATTACAAAGACAACAGGAGCATTGCCTCTGCTATTTCAGCACCATTTCAACAAACATTTCAACATCATCAAATCACAAGGCTATACATGCTTAGTTTAATACACTGGAAACAAACTTAAAGATACAAAAAACAACTTAGTCCGATCAATGTTGCTAAATATCATGTGGCTGTCTATGGTACTTATTTCTGTCTGTGTGCGCGTGTGTGTCTGTGTGTGTGTGTGTGTGTGTGTGTGTGTGTGTGTGTGTGTGTGTGTGTGTGTGTGTGTGTGTGTGTGTGTGTGTGTGTGTGTGTGTGTGTGTGTGTGTGTGTGTGTGTGTGTGTGTGTGTGTGTGTGTGTGTGTGTGTGTGTGTGTCTGTGTATGTGTGTGTGTGTGTGTGTGTCTGTGTCTGTGTGTGTGTGTGTGTGTCTGTGTGTGTGTGTCTGTGTGTGTCTGTGTGTGTGTACACATGCATGGGTGCGCAAGTAAAAACATGTTTTTGACTCAAAATACCCCATAATGACAAAGCGAAAACAGGCTTTTAGATATTTTTGATATTTTTTCAAATGTATTTACATAACTATTTAGACCCTTTGCTATGAGACTTGAAATTGAGCTCAGGTGCATCCTGTTTCCATTGATCATCCGTGAGATGTTTCCTCAACTTAATTGGAGTCCACCTGTGGTAAATTCAATTGATTGGACATGATTTGGAAAGGCACACACCTGTCTGTATAAGGTCCCACAGTTGACAGTGCAATTCAGAGCAAAAACCAAGCCATGAGGTCGAAGGAATTGTCCGTAGAGCTCAGAGATAGGATTGTGTCGAGGCACAGATCTGGGGAATGGTACCAAAACATTTCTGCTGCATTGAAAGTCCCCAAGAACACAGTGGCCTCCATCCTTCTTAAATGGAAGAAGTTTGGAACCACCAAGATTCTTTCTAGAGCTGGCCACCCGGCCAAACTGAGCAATCGAAGGAGAAGGGACTTGGTCAGGGAGGTGACCAAGAAACCTACGGTTACTCTGACAGAGCTTCAGAGTTCCTCTGTGGAGATGGGAGAACCTTCCAGAAGGACAACCATCTCTGCAGCACTCCACCAATCAGGGCTTTTTGATAGAGTGGCCAGACGGAAGCCACTCCTCAGTAAAAGGCACGTGACGGCCCACTTGGAGTATGCCAAAAGGCACCTAAAGGACTCTCAGACCATGAGAAACAAGATTCTCTTTGGCCTGAATGTGTCACATCTGGAGGAAACCTGGCACCATCCCTACGGTGAAGCACGGTGGTGGCAGCATCATACTGTGGGGATGTTTTACAGCGGCAGGGACTGGGAGACTAGTCAGGATCGAGGGAAAGATGAACGGAGCAAGGTACAGAGAGATCCTTGATGAAAACCTGCTCCAGATCATTCAGGGTCTCAGACTGGGCCAAAGGTTCACTTTCCAACAGGAAGTGGCTTCGGGACAAGTCTCTAAATGTCCTTGAGTGACCCAGCCAGAGCCCAGACTTGAACCCCATCTAACATCTCTGGAGAGACCTGAAAATAACTGTGCAGCGACGCTCCCCATCCAACCTGAAAGAGCTTGTGACAGAGCCTGACAGAGCTTGTGAATTAAATCAATTTTAGAATAAGGCTGTAACGTAACAAGATATGGATAAAGGGTCTGAATACTTTCCGAATGCACTGTAATTCCATTGTAAATACTATACTATTCTATACTACACTGTAGTATTTTTTTGTGTGGGCTGACTGCTTTTCTCTGCCATGTGATGTACAGCAAGGAACATGTTGCTATGCAATTCTAAGATGAATGTGTTATACTGTAAGTCTGCAAAAAAACAATAACTTGTAATGTAAACTAATGCAAATGAAAACAAATGCTATCCTGCGTTATGCTTTGATCTACCCACACTGTCTCTTTCTCTTTCTCTCTCTGTGTGTGCCATCCTCTGCCGCAGTCAGAACGGCAGTGGCGTGACATGGCGTTGGGCTCCCCAGGGACAGGAGGAGAAAAGGCTTGGCTTCAAGAGGAGTTTTGCAGAGACACACTCCAGATCAACACACTGACTCACAACACTAACTATAACATCCATCAATATATGTACAGCAGTTATATATCTAAGGCCTATATTCCAGAATGTTTAATTTAAAGACAGGAGAGTGTTTTTATCCTCAATGTATACAGATGTAGGATCTAAATTTGATCACCCCATTGCAGGAGAACTTTACTGCATTGCTGAAATGTAAAACTTGTTGTTTTAAGGTTTAAAAATGCTTCTGGGCCTCCCAAGTGGCGCAGCGGTCTAAAGCACTGCATCACTTTAGATCCTGGTTCGATCCCAGGCTGTGTCACAGCCAGCCGCGACCGTGAGACCCATGAGGCGGCGCACAATTGGCCCAGCGTCGTCCGGGTTAGGGGCGGGTTTAGTCGGCCGGGTTGTCCTTGTTCCGTCGCGCTCTAGCAACTCCTGCGGCGGGGTGGGCTCAATGCATGCTGACACGATCGACGAGGTGTATGATGTTTCCTCCGACACATTGGTGCGGCAGGCTTCCGGGTTAAGCGAGCATTGTGTCAAGAAGCATTGCAGCTTGGCGGGGTCGTGTTTTGGAGGACGCAGGGCTCTCTACCTTCGCCTCTTCCAAGTCTGTACAGGAATTGCAGCGATGGGACAAGACTGTAACTACCAATTGGATATCACGAAATTGGGGAGAAAAAGGGGTGGGATAAAAAAGGCTTCTGAAGTTTGTAATTTCCACTTAGAAATGTCAGACTTGATTTTCCAGTATGAAAAATGTATCAACCCCTACAAAAATGTCCAGAAATTACAATCCACATAAAGATTCACGTTTCCTGTTGCTGCAGGATTATTTTCCTGCTGTGGAAAACTGGCTCAGATTAAGATCCTACATATGTATGATTATCAGTCTATACTGTATTACAGCAGAGCATTTAAATTCCTTATGCAGTATCACTATCATAAAGACCATCTAGCTTGCTGTATGACAGACAGGGGAGAGCTCAGCTGGATTCTCATATTGCACACCAACCCAGTCAGCTGTATAAAGAGACAGAGAATAACACTGTCTTCCTCCCCAGGCTGGTCTGTCTATCCATCTGAACAGTTAGGCTGATGAGGTGGGATGTGTGGGTGCGTGTGTGTGTGTATGTGTGTATGTGTGTATGTAACTTGTTGAACCATTTCTGAGTCTCTAATGGGGTTAGATACTGTAGGTCTGTTCTGTTTCTTCTGTCTCTGCTGCGGGACCCCTCAGGGTTCAGGGTTCAGGGCTCAGGGCTCAGGGCTCAGGGCTCTGGGCTCAGTACAGATAATACCAGGGAATAGACTGTTCCATCTCCTCCAGAGGAGATTATATAAGACTAGTGCACAGTGTCCATGGTGACAGCAGCAGCACAGCCGATCCCTTTGTTCAGGGTTTAACTGCTTCTGTCTGTCTCGCTCTGTTGAGTCGGTCTGATCTATAATTAGCACCAGCTGGGGGGAAAAAACACGCTGTTTTCATAGCAGGGAGAGTCCTGAGTCACTTATCCTTTTAGGTAATGTGACACAGTTTTTTTCTCATTCATGGGGAAACACTGATTGTAGTAATTGGAGATGTGGTTGGTGTAACTGCTAGCTGTATTATATTTTGCTTGGACATACTCTTGGTTTCTGTATTATCCCACTGGGCACAGACGTCAATTCATCATCTATTCCGTGTTGGTTCAACGTAATTCCATTCAAATGATGTGGGAACATCATTGATTCAACCAGTGTGTGCTCAGCGAGATTTTCTTTATCAATACGCTATTTTTACTCCATGCAGCGCTTTTGATATAGTTTTGATGGTCACGTGTTTTTGGGGGTTTTATTACCTTATCAATACTCTATTTTTAGGCCTTTAACATGTCAATATCCTGTATTATTCTTAGCCCCTGCAGCTCTTCTGTTAAAGACACCTTTTGTTTTTGATGTTCCCTGCAGGCACCTTATACAACCCTTTTATCTGCAGTAATAATGATTGTTGGACTCTGGGCTCCCACATCATTTGACTTATGCTGTTTCTATGATTTCCCAGAGGGGCACCACAGCCGGTTACTATACGCCTGTGTAATGGGCCGGGACATTAGAGACTGTCAGACTACTGATATAAAGCTACTACTGGCAGCAGGCTACTAAAACAACGCTAGCCTATTATTTGCTGGATGTGGGACACTTTCAAATCACAATAAACTGCCACGACAGCACACAACACACCTCTATGAGAATTCACCATGATAAAAAAAACATACTGTCCTGTTTGTAATAGTCTCTGTACTATGACCAGCTGGGGTTCTGTCTGCAGCCACTGAATGATACAATGACTGGTCCCTGAATACTGAACCTGTAGGCTTGGGATCCTATCGACTTAGAGGTTACTGGTCCCTGAATACTGAACCTGTAGGCTTGGGATCCTATCGACTGAGAGGTTACTGGTCCCTGAATACTGAACCTGTAGGCTTGGGATCCTATCGACTGAGAGGTTACTGGTCCCTGACTACTGAACCTGTAGGCTTGGGATCCTATCGACTGAGAGGTTACTGGTGCCTGACTACTGAACCTGTAGGCTTGGCATCCAACTGACTGAGAGGTTACTGGTGCCTGACTACTGAACCTGTAGGCTTGGGATCTTATCGACTGAGAGGTTACTGGTGCCTGACTACTGAACTTGTAGGCTTGGGATCCTACTGACTGAGAGGTTACTGGTCCCTGACTACTGAACCTGTAGGCTTGGGATCTTATCGACTGAGAGGTTACTGGTGCCTGAATACTGAACCTGTAGGCTTGGGATCCTATCGACTGAGAGGTTACCTGTCCCTGACTACTGAACCTGTAGGCTTGGGATCCTATTGACTGAGAGGTTACTGGTGCCTGACTACTGAACTTGTAGGCTTGGGATCCTATCGACTTAGAGGTTACTGGTGCCTGACTACTGAACCTGTAGGCTTGGCATCCTACTGACTGAGAGGTTACTGGTGCCTGACTACTGAACCTGTAGGCTTGGGATCCTATCGACTGAGAGGTTACTGGTCCCTGACTACTGAACCTGTAGGCTTGGGATCCTATCGACTGAGAGGTTACTGGTCCCTGACTACTGAACCTGTAGGCTTGGGATCCTACTGACTGAGAGGTTACTGGTGCCTGACTACTGAACTTGTAGGCTTGGCATCCTACTGACTGAGAGGTTACTGGTGCCTGACTACTGAACCTGTAGGCTTGGGATCCTATCGACTGAGAGGTTACTGGTCCCTGAATACTGAACCTGTAGGCTTGGGATCCTATCGACTGAGAGGTTACTGGTCCCTGACTACTGAACCTGTAGGCTTGGGATCTTATCGACTGAGAGGTTACTGGTCCCTGAATACTGAACCTGTAGGCTTGGGATCTTATCGACTGAGAGGTTACTGGTCCCTGAATACTGAACCTGTAGGCTTGGGATCCTATCGACTGAGAGGTTACTGGTCCCTGAATACTGAACCTGTAGGCTTGGGATCCTATCGACTGAGAGGTTACTGTTCCCTGAATACTGAACCTGTAGGCTTGGGATCTTATCGACTGAGAGGTTACTGGTCCCTGACTACTGAACCCGTAGGCTTGGCATCCTACTGACTGAGAGGTTACTGGTGCCTGACTACTGAACCTGTAGGCTTGGGATCCTATCGACTGAGAGGTTACTGGTCCCTGAATACTGAACCTGTAGGCTTGGGATCCTACTGACTGGGAGGTTACTGGTCCCTGAATACTGAACCTGTAGGCTTGGCATCCTATTGACTGAGAGGTTACTGGTCCCTGAATACTGAACCTGTAGGCTTGGGATCCTATTGACTGAGAGGTTACTGGTCCCTGACTACTGAACCTGTAGGCTTGGGATCCTATCGACTGAGAGGTTACTGGTCCCTGAATACTGAACCTGTAGGCTTGGGATCCTATCGACTGAGAGGTTACTGGTCCCTGAATACTGAACCTGTAGGCTTGGGATCCTACTGACTGAGAGGTTAATGTTCCCTGACTACTGAACCTGTAGGCTTGGGATCCTATTGACTGAGAGGTTACTGGTCCCTGACTACTGAACCTGTAGGCTTGGGATCCTATTGACTGAGAGGTTACTGGTCCCTGAATACTGAACCTGTAGGCTTGGGATCCTACTGACTGAGAGGTTACTGGTCCCTGAATACTGAACCTGTAGGCTTAGCATCCTATTGACTGAGAGGTTACTGGTCCCTGAATACTGAACCTGTAGGCTTGGGATCCTATTGACTGAGAGGTTACTGGTCCCTGACTACTGAACCTGTAGGCTTGGGATCCTATCGACTGAGAGGTTACTGGTCCCTGAATACTGAACCTGTAGGCTTGGCATCCTATCGACTGAGAGGTTACTGGTCCCTGAATACTGAACCTGTAGGCTTGGGATCCTATTGACTGAGAGGTTACTGGTCCCTGAATACTGAACCTGTAGGCTTGGGATCCTACTGACTGAGAGGTTACTGGTCCCTGACTACTGAACCTGTAGGCTTGGGATCCTATTGACTGAGAGATTACTGGTCCCTGAATACTGAACCTGTAGGCTTGGGATCCTACTGACTTAGAGGTTACTGGTCCCTGAATACTGAACCTGTAGGCTTGGGATCCTATTGACTGAGAGGTTACTGGTCCCTGAATACTGAACCTGTAGGCTTGGGATCCTATTGACTGAGAGGTTACTGGTCCCTGAATACTGAACCTGTAGGCTTGGGATCCTACTGACTGAGAGGTTACTGGCCCTGACTACTGAACCTGTAGGCTTGGGATCCTACTGACTGAGAGGTTACTGGTCCCTGACTACTGAACCTGTAGGTTTGGGATCCTATCGACTGAGAGGTTACTGGTGCCTGACTACTGAACCTGTAGGCTTGGGATCCTACTGACTGAGAGGTTACTGGTCCCTGACTACTGAACCTGTAGGCTTGGGATCTTATCGACTGAGAGGTTACTGGTCCCTGACTACTGAACCTGTAGGCTTGGGATCTTATCGACTGAGAGGTTACTGGTCCCTGAATACTGAACCTGTAGGCTTGGGATCCTATCGACTGAGAGGTTACTGGTCCCTGAATACTGAACCTGTAGGCTTGGGATCCTACTGACTGAGAGGTTACTGGTGCCTGACTACTGAACCTGTAGGCTTGGGATCTTATCGACTGAGAGGTTACTGGTCCCTGACTACTGAACCTGTAGGCTTGGGATCTTATCGACTGAGAGGTTACTGGTCCCTGAATACTGAACCTGTAGGCTTGGGATCTTATCGACTGAGAGGTTACTGGTCCCTGACTAACCTGGCTTGGGATCCTCGACTGTTGGGATAGAGACTACTGGTCCCTGACTACTGAACCTGTAGGCTTGGGATCCTACTGACTGAGAGGTTACTGTTCCCTGAATACTGAACCTGTAGGCTTGGGATCCTATCGACTGAGAGGTTACTGTTCCCTGACTACTGAACCTGTAGGCTTGGGATCTTATCGACTGAGAGGTTACTGGTCCCTGAATACTGAACCTGTAGGCTTGGGATCCTATCGACTGAGAGGTTACTGTTCCCTGACTACTGAACCTGTAGGCTTGGGATCCTATCGACTGAGAGACTACTGGTCCCTGACTACTGAACCTGTAGGCTTGGGATCCTATCGACTGAGAGACTACTGGTCCCTGACTACTGAACCTGTAGGCTTGGGATCTTATCGACTGAGAGGTTACTGGTCCCTGAATACTGAACCTGTAGGCTTGGCATCCTATCGACTGAGAGACTACTTGTCCATGAGTTTAAACTGTGATGGCTGATCTTCTTTGTCTTTTGGATGCAACACCAGGCACTGACAGGACTGTGTGTGTCTGTCTGTCTGTCTGTCTGTCTGTCTGTCTGTCTGTCTGTCTGTCTGTCTGTCTATCTTCCTGACTGCCCAGTTTGTCTGAGAGGTCGCTCTCAAGGCCGCTAGAGCACAGCGGGATGTTAGCAACAGTATCCAAGGCAACAGCAGCCGCTAGCGACCCCGAATTAAAACTTTGTTTACAGGTAACGAGACCAAGCTATGCAAATAAGTGTTTTCCTAATAGTTGTTGTTTTTACATGTTGATTGTCTATGTCTGCCTAGAAAAAAAGGATTTTGAAACATTTCAAAGATTGGATAAATAGATCATAGGTCCTGCACAGCATCTGCATATTCCATCTGCATATTCCATCTGCATATTCAATCTGCATATTCCATCTGCATATTCCATCTGCATATTCCATCTGCATATTCCATCTGCATATTCCATCTGCATATTCCATCTGCATATTCAATCTGCATATTCCATCTGCATATTCCAAATACAGTGTGTTTAGAGTTTTTCTCAATTGCTAAAACACAATTTCTGAAACCTTGCTCCATTTCCTGAAAACATTAAACACAAAACCTCATCTTCAAGCACTATTTACATAACCTCTGACTCCTCTTGCAAAATGAAACATTCGCCTCAAAACAGTTTTACCTGTGTTCAAAATCAAACACTGCTCTCAAATCAAACAGTGATCAAAATGATATACACTCTCAAGCAGTCAGTAAACAATACACCGAAAAATAGAAAACACATTGTTCAAAACATACCATTTTCAGGGAGAAGTACATTTTTAATCTAAAACAATATTCATATTTTTCCGTCATTGTCTTTTGATGAACGAAAACATGTTCTATCATAGTAGCTCAAAATTGATCAGAAATGACTACTCTGTTTTTTGTTCTTCCTCCTCCTTGTACCCCTATTTTTACAGTACTGTACCCTGCATCTCACAAACGTGTCCTTTGTCTCTGTGATACTGTAATTCTTGTTCTTTGTTGATATGAACCTGCAACCAGTCAAAATCTATTGAGCAGTCAGTACTGTTAATAAATGGAAAGCACAATGTTCAGGGCCATTTGTCCATTGTACAGTATACAGCCTACAATGCACTGTACTACAGTATCCATTCTCAGACTTTCTCCTTCCCACCTTCAACAACCTGTTTGCTCTCTGAACTGGCTTATATTGGTTGTGTCGCATCATTTGAAACAGGTTAAATCAATTTTGAGTGGTTGTGTTCAATCAATTATGTTCTCAATTTGTATTTGATTGTTGCCACTTGTGTTTATCAGTATGGATGACATGTGCATTAGAGTGCAGAATGTGTTTTGAGAATGAGAATGTGTTTAGAGTTTTGCTGAGAAGTCTAAGTGAGATCTGTATTGACAACAGACTGCACAGTTAGCTAAATGAGTCCAGGCAACTGAGAACTTTGTTCAGCCAATGGGTTTTAGTGTTTTAGCAATTGAGAACAACTGTAAAACAACATGCCTATTTACATATTAATGTTCTGGTCAGTTAAGGCTGGTGGGTGGAGCTATTGGAGGATGGGCATTGTAATGGCTGTAATGGAATTATTTGGAACAATATCAAACACATCAAACCACATGTTTGACTCCTGTCCATTCATTCTATTCCGGCCATTACAATGAGCCCGTCCTCCTATAGCTCCTCCCACCAGCCTCCACTGGTACTGGTAAAAGATTGAAGGCCATAATATTCTCTCACATTCATTAGGCACAGTTCAAGCTTAACGATAACCCTCAGGTCGCCTACTGATGACATCAACAGCCCTGGACGGTGACCTCTCAAGATGATGAATCACTTTCAAATGAGACCTTGAGATGGGAGACTGCAGCACGTCCACCATTTTACAAACAATAGTTCCTCCCTCCTCCTGTCTGCCATCAGGTGATACATAACATGTGGGTTAAAGCTACAATTTAAGGAATTTTTCAGTAACAGTCGAATTCCTTGCCTTGATTCCGTAATGTGTTTTTCTACGGCCCAATGAAGTAGTGGTAGGCGGGAGAGACTGTGTGTGACTGCGAATTGTGTGTGTGTGTGTGTGTGTGTGCCCGTGTGTGCATTAGCTTCCATGCGCACATTTGTGTGTGTGTGTGCTGCGTTTATGAGTCTGTGGGTGGATTAAGTGACGGGTAAGCCTGTGAGAGAGTGTGATGAATGGGTCTACTCCCACAGGGGTAAGGAGCAGCCGAGGTCAGAGCTGTGGGTGATTTCATTTCATCAGAATAGGCTGCAGACTGATATCATACTGTTGCTATAGGGAATATATATATATATATAGAATGTAATGGTAATGTATCGTAATTGTTATTTTCAGTGGGCCCATGGGTTCAGGGATTTTGACTTACTCTCCATACTTGTCACAGTAAGTAGTGACTGATGAAGTAATGAGATGATTCATGGGAGTGTGTGTGTATGGATGTGTGTGATGTGTGTGTATGTGAATATGTGCATCTGTGTATGTGACTCTGCATCTGTCCGTGCTGTGCTACAAGCTCTCACAGTCACACGTCAAAATTACACGTTCATCCATGTTTCTCAAACGTCAAATTTCGAAGTGTTCAAGGCATTAACTCTGAATGGTTATGGTAAGGGTTAAGGTTTGGGATAGGCTTAAAACAAAAAAACAAAAAATTATATCGCTGGATTCGAACATGCAACGCTTGGTGCCCATCCGCCAACCCCATCAATAAAACTGAAACCTACTTGAAGGTACTTGAACTCACTGTTTCTCCTAGTGGCTGGTTTCCACGTCATCTCCCGACTTCCTCAGACATGGATGGACGTCGAATACTGACTTGTATCACGAATGACCTGCCTGGTACCATGATGACTCACTCCTTCTCCCGTTCTCCCACAGAGGGGTGATTGCATTGATCCGAGGCGCTGATGGCCAGATGAAGTTTATGGCCTCCCTTGTTCCCTCAGCCAGTCAACTGTGTGTGTGTGCGTGTGTGCATGTGTGTGCGTGTGTGTGTGTGCGTGTGTGTGTGTGTGTGTGTGTGTGTGTGTGTGTGTGTGTGTGTGTGTGTGTGTGTGTGTGTGTGTGTGTGTGTGTGTGTGTGTGTGTGTGTGCGTGTGTGTGTGTGTGTGTGTGTGTGGTTTATGACGTCCTTTGCTCCGCAGCCACAGTCTCCGGCCTGATTGTAATTTCCCTGTCCATCGCCAACAGAGAGGAGATTGAGACTCATCGCCATGACTCCGGAAAGATAAAACAGGTTCATTTTTCAGAACATCCCTCACAGAGAGAGAGGGAGGACGAGGGAGGGAGAGAGGGAGAGAGAGCGAGAGGGAGAAAGATGGAGAGAACAGGGATGAAACAGGGAGAGAGAGACCCTGAGAGATATACAGTGCCTTGCGAAAGTATTCGGCCCCCTTGAACTTTGCGACCTTTTGCCACATTTCAGGCTTCAAACATAAAGATATAAAACTGTATTTTTTTGTGCAGAATCAACAACAAGTGGGACACAATCATGAAGTGGAACGACATTTATTGGATATTTCAAACTTTTTTAACAAATCAAAAACTGAAAAATTGGGCGTGCAAAATTATTCAGCCCCCTTAAGTTAATACTTTGTAGCGTCACCTTTTGCTGCGATTACAGCTGTAAGTCGCTTGGGGTATGTCTCTATCAGTTTTGCACATCGAAAGACTGAACTTTTTTCCCATTCCTCCTTGCAAAACAGCTCGAGCTCAGTGAGGTTGGATGGAGAACATTTGTGAACAGCAGTTTTCAGTTCTTTCCACAGATTCTCGATTGGATTCAGGTCTGGCCTTTGACTTGGCCATTTAACACCTGGATATGTTTATTTTTGAACCATTCCATTGTAGATTTTGCTTTATGTTTTGGATCATTGTCTTGTTGGAAGACAAATCTCCGTCCCAGTCTCCCAGGTGGCTTGTGGCAAACTTTAAACGACACTTTTTATGGATATCTTTAAGAAATGGCTTTCTTCTTGCCACTCTTCCATAAAGGCCAGATTTGTGCAATATACGACTGATTGTTGTCCTATGGACAGAGTCTCCCACCTCAGCTGTAGATCTCTGCAGTTCATCCAGAGTGATCATGGGCCTCTTGGCTGCATCTCTGATCAGTCTTCTCCTTGTATGAGCTGAAAGTTTAGAGGGACGGCCAGGTCTTGGTAGATTTGCAGTGGTCTGATACTCCTTCCATTTCAATATTATCGCTTGCACAGTGCTCCTTGGGATGTTTAAAGCTTGGGAAATCTTTTTGTATCCAAATCCGGCTTTAAACTTCTTCACAACAGTATCTCGGACCTGCCTGGTGTGTTCCTTGTTCTTCATGATGCTCTCTGCGCTTTTAACTGACCTCTGAGACTATCACAGTGCAGGTGCATTTATACGGAGACTTGATTACACACAGGTGGATTGTATTTATCATCATTAGTCATTTAGGTCAACATTGGATCATTCAGAGATCCTCACTGAACTTCTGGAGAGAGTTTGCTGCACTGAAAGTAAAGGGGCTGAATAATTTTGCACGCCCAATTTTTCAGTTTTTGATTTGTTAAAAAAGTTTGAAATATCCAATAAATGTCGTTCCACTTCATGATTGTGTCCCACTTGTTGTTGATTCTTCACAAACAAATACAGTTTTATATCTTTGTGTTTGAAGCCTGAAATGTGGCAAAAGGTCGCAAAGTTCAAGGGGGCCGAATACTTTCGCAAGGCACTGTATATAGAGATAGCGATAGAGAGAGAGAGAGAGGTTGAGAGAGATAGGAACGGAGAAAGAGAGAGAATGTTTCCTCAAAACAGATGCCATTGCCTGACAAGTTGACTAGTCATGATTGCCTTAGTCATTCCTCTCTCTGTTCACGTAGTTCGTTGTAGAGGTATTTTAGAACATATGTCGCTATCACGCTATGGAGCTACTGGGGTTATCCAGAGTTTGTCCCTACTGAAGCATATCCAATACACTCCAACTAAGTCATTTAAGTTCATCATTTACACTGTAAGGAAAACATTATGCGTGACACAGTGTGCCAACTGCATGTGCGCAACATGCTGACGCAAGCAGGACATTAGCCATCAGCACGCTACACTGGCCTTGTGTGATTGTGATTGTTTCTTGCATTGGCCTCTGAGCCATCCACTCTTGACAGCATTTTCTTCACTCTCTAAAATACATATCTGGAAACA
Organism: Oncorhynchus masou masou; assembly: GCF_036934945.1. Taxonomy (NCBI): domain Eukaryota; kingdom Metazoa; phylum Chordata; class Actinopteri; order Salmoniformes; family Salmonidae; genus Oncorhynchus; species Oncorhynchus masou. The sequence goes on from NC_088216.1 coordinate 21,139,627, forward strand.
TCTCTGAAAGTTCTGAGCAGGGTTGTTAAGTTGGGACCTGGGTAACAAGGTAAAAAGGCAGAGCTCCGATGCAGGACGGTCTGATCTGATGCAGGGCTGTTTCATAACAGGGCTTTTACATGGCGTGCCACTGTGTGAGCCTCTCGCTAGACCTTCCACTCGGCAGCATTGCAGGGGTATAAATCTTTGAAGGACTGCAGAGTGCGTCACACACACAGAACCGCTCAGCCCAATCCGGCCCGGCCCACAGGCACCGAGGCTGCAGGGAGAGAGGGGCTTACAGGGGGTCCATGGACGCCCAAGGCCTGGGTGTTGGAAGGGTTTTGTGTGTGTGTGTGTGTGTGTGTGTGTGTGTGTGTGTGTGTGTGTGTGTGTGTGTGTGTGTGTGTGTGTGTGTGTGTGTGTGTGTGTGTGTGTGTGTGTGTGTGTGTGTGTGTCTGTGTGTGTGTGTTTGTGTGTGTGTGTGTGTGTGTGTGTGTGTGTGTGTGTGTGTGTGTGTGTGTGTGTGTGTGTGTGTGTGTGTGTGTGTGTGTGTGTGTGTGCGCGCTCTTGTGTGTGTATGAGGTAGGTAGAGGAAGAGATACAAAGGTCGACACGGCAGACAATCTATAAAGGTGTCTCTCTCCCATGACCCTGGAGACTACAGCCATAACCAAAAGGTCAAGGTGGTTGTGCCCTTATTGTCTCAGCATCACTTCTTTACACAGAGATGTTCAAGCACAACAACTATCATTAATTTCCCACCTGACAGATGGAGGGGCAGGACATTCAAAATGAAATGAACATCTTTTGTGCTTTATTCATGAGTTTATTTGTGAATTGTTCAGCGATTATTCTTACATTCCTGCATTCCTACCTACTTCTTTCATCATTAACAGAATGAGCAAAAGTGCTCTAGCTGGAAAGGGAACTGCGAGAGTGAATGGGTCTACTAGTGTAGTTATCTATTGCACATTCAACTTCTAATGAACAACCTAGGCTTTGATAGAATCATTAACACACGTAACGCTAGATGAATCACAGAAGATGCTCACTTAAAGCTAAGAATAATTGATTCATCAAAACTGAGATCCTGCATATTTCTTAGATTCATTTATCTAGCATGACCAAGAGTGGAAAACCACTTTCCATCATACAACTGTTAATCTTGTGTCGGAATAAGAGTAGAATCTCATTAGTAAATGGGATTACATGTTTTCTTCATAGATGTATTAAACCTCGCTTGATTGGTCCATTACCACCATAATGACTGCATTACCTCTTAAAAATGACTACTTTATCATAGGATCCACCCATTCGTCGATGTATGATGTCATTTGGCTTGGTTGAGATCTCCCGTGACTGAGTGCACATGGGAAACATTGCTGTAAAAGGTTGAGTTTGGGTCTAATGTGTCGGAAGTCAAATAGTTAGTGCACTCCACTGGGCACACACTGGCTGAATCCACGTTGTTTCCACATCATTTCAATGAAATTACATTGAACCGACGTGGAATAGACGTGGAATTGTGCCCAGTTTGGTATGCTCGCTCACCCCACGAGGCAAGTCCTTTAAAAGCCCATCAGAAAGACACAACAAGCCCAGAGATAGTCTTAATATCTTAAGTCTTTATTGGTGTGTGCCATACATCAGCAGTATGGTACAGAGTTGGAGCCTATCAAACTACATTCAGATACTAAGCGTTGACATGTTTTCAGTTATTCAGTTCAGCATGGTAGCTGTTGCTCTTAACGCTAGACGGAAGATGGTTGAGAATAAAACATCCTAAACATAACCACACGTAGACGCACATGAATCCCGACTTCCACTTCAGTCCTATTTCCACTTGCGTTGATATCTATGGGAGGCTAAGTGGAGGTTTAACTTGAAGTGCAAGTCAGGATCCATTCAGTTAGAAAGCGGCTGGTGTTTTAAGGCATTTTGACAACACTGTAGCATTCATTCCATGTTTTGTTTTGTATTATTTTTGTCGGTTTTTGGTTTTGCGTGGCAACGGGTATTCAAAAACAGCTCTATTTTGTACACGAAAAGTTGTTTTTGCAGCACATGCATTTTAGAAAAGTTTGGCAGTGCTGCAGTAGTAGTAGTGAGGTTTGTTGTAGAGGCTTGTTGCAATGGCATTTAGACACCTGTGACCCTCTTGATTACGTTGAAGTCATAGCTATTCTAAACTTGTGTACAAGGCTACTTGTATCTGTACTTGTACTTGTACTTATATTTGTACTTGTCGACATAGCTGTGCTTGTACTTGCAACCAGTTTCCTTTGTAAATTTCCTTTACATTGGAGCTCAAGAATTACGGAAACGGTAGGCCAAACTTTCTGATTTTCCCAACCTGATTCCCCACTATGAGTTACCCTAGGAAACTGTCCGCATATACAAACACATACAACTCCAGACACTTAGTAACGCAAGCCTCATGTAAAACAACGGCAACCACATCTCCACCAATCAACAGCTTTCTGTAGTCTGTTGTACAATCAGTGGTTTCCATTCGCAGGGTGAGTGAGTGCAGCCGGTCAGGGCTTAGAGGGCAGTGACAGAGAGTCAGACAGACATAGATACAGAGGTAGCCTAGTTCCAGATTTGTTTGTGCTCTCTTGCCAACTCTCTTTCAATGAGAGACAATGAGCTGGCAACATAGCAGAAATAGACTGGCACTCAAGCTAAGATACAGAGGTAAGTTCACATAAGTAGTTGTGTTGAAACCTGGCAGTGCACAAGAAAGAAACCAAAGGGCTGCCTAGTTTCTTTACATACAGATTTCTATTGGTGAGATCATTCATGATCATTCACAACAGACATAATAATTCCGTCATGGCCGTATTTTTCAGAGGTCAAGGTGCTTTAAAAGCATCATGGTCCAGTTCATTTCACTGGACTATTGGCTTGTTTTTGTTTACTTGTTTGTTTGGCTTGTTAGTTGTTGTGTTCCTAAGGCGTAGTGTCGTGATGTGGTACTGTTCAGAGGCTGGACGTCGCTGTTAATTCAAACGGGCTTCAGGAGTCCGCAATGGAATGTGGGAAATGGAGTTTGTGCATACCATTCTGTCTGTCACACCCTATTGGATCATGTAGAAGCCCACGCATTCGTGCTAAAACGTAATTCGCTACCTACGCATTCTCTATTTGATTGATTGAGCCTGTCGTGAGAAAGAGAATTTCTCTCTCTCTCTCTTTCTCTCTCTTTCTCTCTCTCTCTCTCTCTCTCTCTCTCTCTCTCTCTCTCTCTCTCTCTCTCTCTGTTTGATTTCCTTTCTCCCTGTTTCTCAGAGTCCCACACCTCCTGCTTTTCTTTCTACTTCTCCCATTGCCCCTTTTCTTGTAACCAGTCATGGCCTGCACAAACTGATCGTCAGTACAAATGAAATCCCATCTAGATCGATACATAAGTGCCCTGAATATGACCCATCGTCATGACGGACATCCTCATCATTAGCATAATCATCACACAAGAACCAAGCAGTGAGGCTGAGGACAATGTCAGCAGCTTGTGCCGAAGTCACATCCTGTCTAAATGATGGCATTCAACTCAAGTCTAACATACTGGCCAACTAAGCACGTACAACCTCAGGTTCTAAAACCAGTGTTGTGTACATGGCGAGGTAAAGCATTGGCAATGAAGTGTGGAACCGAGCCTCCCATTGATTTCCTACTATACGTTATGAGTATGTGAAAATGAAGTACGGCCCTCTAACAATCTGTCACCATGCAAGCTTGAGATATGCTACATACATCATGCAAATAACAGTTTGATTATTAGCTAGTTTCACTTTCAGGCTGAGATTTCCGGAGGTCTATTTAAACAGCAATCAGCGCTTACACGAAAAGGGCATTATCATCATTTTCACAATTTCACTGAATTATTCCAACCTCATAGTGTGTAAACATTTATAACATACAGGAAAATAAGTTTCTGACTGGACTGGGCCTTTATAGAAGTTAGAGTAATTGCCATGAGGTGCAATCGTGAAGAGTAATTATGCGTTTGATGGAACCGTTATTGGTTGAGCTCTGGTTCTGGTGTAGAAGGGGTGGCGGTTTAAACAGCTACGCGCTGTTGTCATGCACATTTGAGTGGACCAGGATCATAAGGCAGATGCTATTGACAGTGACGAGGCCAGGGTACGAACAAGCCTTTTAGATATACTCTGATTTTGTTACTCGTGACGTTTTGTCTGGGGGAAAAAATAAGAATTTTATCTGCATTGCATTGAAACTCAGAGTTCGCAATATTGTCTGCGTTGTAGATAAGGCAAAAATGGCTCAGCAAGATCACAGATCTTTTTGGTTTTCTGCTGAGTTTGAATAACTGTGTGCTCCTTTAACAACTTGGTCGATCTCTAGCTCTCACCCCTGTACCATACACGTGCTTTCCTTCATATTGTAGTATGTGGATGTAGTAGACGTATTAACAACAGTTAACAAGCTGATATGTTTTGGATTTTTGTTTTCCGTGCACAAATTCAAACTCTCACACACACACCCCCCTCCCCTCATGGAATGTGTATAGAGAATATTATCATAGGCGGTGGCAGTAGTGCATGATTATTTCTTGAACTGAATGACATCTATCACAGCTCGGTGCCAAACTAGCCTGGCGTACCAAACTGATTTAGCTGTGTTTCACTGTTGTTTCTAGTGAGCGCAGCGTTCAGTCTGGTTAAACCAGGCTAGTGCCATACAATAGCGCGAGCCCAAAGTGAGAGTAATCTGTTGGGAGTATTGTACTGAACTGTATGTTCCTATCACCACAATAACCTACGTGTCTCCTGATAGGCCCAGAAGTGTGCCTGTAACTACTTTGTTATTGTCATAGTAAGAGAGTAGAGTGGAGAGAAGTTTTGTGATTGGTTGTTGGATAGTGGTAGGTTACACAGTAGTAGTAGTAGAGTCTAAACTATAACGGATTCCTCTCTGAGAATACCCCTGTGAAGGGGGAGAGGGGGATGGGGAGTAGGAGGGAGGGGATGGAAGGTGTAAGGTTAAACCTAAGGGAAGAAGAGAGTCTAGTTTTTCTGGTTGGTAGGGTTGGCGTTGCTGGACTCCTTCTGGTCTCCGTCGTTGGACCCCTTGCCAGACTTGCTCTGCCCATCCTCCTGGTCCTTTCCCTCGTCCTTCTGGGACCCTCCAGAGATGGTGGTGTACCTGGTGGTCTGGTTGTAGCTGCCCATGCTGGGCAAGTCCACGTCGCCGGAGGAGGTCATGTCGGAGGACCTCATGTTGGAAGACCTCATCTCGGAGGACCTCATGCCGAAGGACCTCATCTCAGAGGACCTCATGCTGGGGCTGGAGTAAGTGATGCCTGTGCTGATGCGGGTCTCTTCCCCTTCCAGGAGTTTCCTGAATAGAGGGGGGGAGTGTTAGGGAGGGAGTGTGACAGAGGGAGGGAGGGATGGGGGGAGAAGAAAGCAGAGGAAGAGGGAGAGGAAGAAGAGATGTAGAGAAAGAGATAGCGGGAGGGGAGGAAGGGAGAGAGATAGGGTTGGTTAAATACAGGTTAAAATATAAACGAGTCATGTGACCTGCCCATGCTACCCCAGGAGAGTAATGCTAAGTTACCTCAGGGCGTGTGGCTAATGACTTCTAAATCTATGTCATTGATTGATCAGGATCTTTAAAGTGATGCTGATCAAGTGTTGGTCATGCAGGTATTGAGGCATGACATTTTCAAGCTTGATAAATCTACTGTAACTATATGAAAGCTAGGAGGTTATCTACAAGTCTCTGCTAGGTAAAGCCCCGCCTTATCTCAGCTCACTGGTCACCATAGCAGCACCCACTCATAGCATGCGCTTCAGCAGGTATATCTCACTGGTCACCCCCAAAGCCAATTCCTCCTTTGGTCGTCTTTCCTTCCAGTTCTCTGCTGCCCATGACTGGAACGAATTGCAAAAATCTCTGAAGCTGGAGACTCACATCTCCCTCACTAGCTTTAAGCACCAGCTGTCAGAGCATTTTACAGATCACTGCACCTGTACACCTATCTGTAAATAGCCCATCTATCTACCTACCTCATCCCCATACTGGTATTTATTTATTTATCTTGCTCCTTTAAACCCCAGTATCTCTACCTGCACATTCATCTTGTGCCAATCTACCATTCCAGTGTTTAATTGCTATATTGTAATTACTTCGCCACCATGGCCTATTTATTTCCTTAACATACCTCATTTGCACTCACTGTATATAGACTTTTGTTTTCTTTTGTTCTACTGTATTATTGACTGTATTTTTTGTTTATTCCATGTGTAACTCTGTGTTGTTGTACATGTCGAATTGCTAGGCTTTATCTTGGCCAGGTCACAGTTGCAAATGAGAACTTGTTCTCAACTAGCCTACCTGGTTAAATAAAGGTGGGAAAAAATAGCATGTCCATTTTTAGGTTACAGTAATACATCATTGTGATGTTGTGATTACAAGGATGAGTGTTATGAATACAAGCTATGTAAAAGGTGTGCATGACTGTAAGTGTCTTTGGGTAAAAGCATCTGCTAAATTGCATATATTATATTATTATATATGATTATATTAAGTACCTGTACGCAGCAATCTCAATATCCAGCGCCATCTTGACATTCAGCAGGTCCTGGTACTCCCGCAGGTGACGAGCCATCTCGCTCTTAGTGGTCCTCAGGTCATTGTCCAACTCGGCCATATTGTCCTGATAACATATTGAAGTCGAAAACAAATTGTGAAACAGTGGCAACCCTAAAAGTGAATTGTGTTGATATAGGCTATGTTTTAATATAGCCTACATTTCTTCTGAGAGTTAGTGGTCTGACTCAAGAAAATAACGATAACAATAAGATTATAAATTCGATTTTAAATCATCAAGAACAGGCATCTCTCCAGAGAATATTTCATCACTATGTACAGAGACGCACTAACGCCAAATAAAATACGGTTATAAGAGAGCAGTCAATGAGTTTCTCATTTACAAAGCAGTTACAATTAGAGACGCGTGCATATTTTAAAATTAGAACAGTGGTTTTCAACTTCCAAACACAAATAAAGCTAAAAGACGCTTTCAACCGCAGCCCTATAACCGGTGACAGAGCGTCTTATCACGCCACCGGAATAGTTTCAGCATCGTGGAGAGTGAACAGCTCATATTGTCATCTCATCACTTTTATTTCGCTCGTGTTGTGCATTTTAGTAAAACAATTTAATAGCTCTAAAATAATGTTATAAAGCTAAATTCCCCACTTTTATTACAAAAGAAATTATGATTTTCTTTTAATCAGAATTGGGTTTTTTTTTGCACATGGTTATATGCTATATCTTTCCAAACTAAACAGTTATTTATCTCTTGCTTTATCCTGGACATGTTTGTAAACAAACTGCAAGAAAGATAAGCTCACATTTGAGCTTTAAAAATGTTTTTAAAGTAAACAAATAATTTCTTACCTGGTACTGTCCAATCTCCTGGTTGTGCCTCTCCTCCATCTCGTTGAGCTGCCTTTCCAGGGACTCGTTGGTTCCCCTCTGGCTCTCGATCTCGATGGTCTTGGACTGGAGCTGCCTCCTGAACTCGTTGAGTTCCTCCCGGCTGGCGCGCATCGCCTCCTGGCTACGGGTGGCCTGCTCATTGAGGTCAACGAACTTCGACTTGTACCATTCCTCCGCGGACTGGAGGTTCTTGGAGGCCATGGACTCGTACTGGCCTCGGATCTCCTTCAGGGCAGAGGTGAGGTCAGGTTTGGAGACCTCCATCTCCACGGACACCTGGGCGGCTTGGATCATGTTCATGAGCTCGGCCACCTCTTCCTCGTGCACCTTCCTCATGAAGTTGATCTCGTCGAGGAGGGATTCTACTTTCTTCTCCAGGTCTAAACGCACCATGGTGGCGTCGTCCACGTCCTTCTTGAACGCCTTGAGGGTCTGCTCGGCTTCCTCCCGCAGGCGGTACTCGTCATCGTATTTGCCGCGGAGCTTCTGCAGGTCCTCCTCGATGTTGTCACGCTCGATGAGGATCTGGGACTTCTCGCCGTTCACCTCATCCAGCTGGGAGCGCAGCTCGCGGATCTCCTGCTGGTACAGGTCCGCCAGGCGCGAGGGCTCCGTCTGCCTCTGACGCAGGGTCACCAGCTCGGTCTCGAGCACCTTGTTCTGCTGTTCCAAATTGCGAACCTTGTCGATGAACATGGCAAAGCGGTCATTGAGCCCCATCATCTGCTCCTTCTCGTTGGTGCGGATGATTTTGAACTCATTGTTGAGCACCGTGCTCTGGGCGAAATCCAAGTTCTCCATCGGCATGGGCATCTGCGAGTAGGACCGGCCAGAGGACCTCTTCTGTTGGAAAGAGGAGCCCAGGTTAGAGCCCATGCTCCGGGACTGAGAGTGGGACCGGTAACCGCCGCTGCGTAAAGAGGCATTGCTCATCCGGGAAGGAGAGCTGGAGTAACGGGGAGACTCCCCGAAAATCTTTCGGTAGGAAGAGGCGGAATTGAAGTCAGATCCGTAGCTCATCTTGGCGAGTGATGAAAGGGAGCAGAGCAGGGGGCGCGTCTCCTTTTTATAGGGGGACCTTCCAACGATCAATAATTAAAGCCGGTTTATGGCAACCTCTAGCCTGCCCAACTGGCCACTGCAGATTTCCCAGGTAAAATAATCTCGTATCAAATACCTTAAATATACTTAGTCATTGATTATAAGCACTTTTAAATGGTTAATAACCACATTTATATTTTATATCACATCTAAGGAACCGCACCTATTTTGGACGCTGGAGTCGGTAGATGGAACTGTCCGTTTTGGCGCAGTGCTGATTTCAGCAAGAAATACTGTATCTCGTTTTAGCCTCTCACCTCTGAGGAGACTGGAGACATTGTACTAAACTATATTTAATGTTGTTCTAAACCTATGCAATTTTCATTCTCAGTACTATTGGATTTAGGATGCGTTTTTTAGGCTACCTAACACATTTATTATGTAGCCTAAAACCGGTAGTAATGCTGAAATGTATATTATTTTAGAAGGTGAACCTGAAGTGTTGCCATTTGTGAACTACTCCTCCTTACAGTTTGTAATATATGTCCTTCTACATAATGTGACACTACAATTAGGAACCAAGAACTATGAAGCGTCTTGTCTCTAGTCAATAGACCTACATCAGATATTGTCCTGCAGAGGATTCAGCACATTTCTGACATATGGCTAGATTTAGTTTGTAAATATCCCTGTATCATCCTTCGTCATCATGCAGCTTTCCAAAATCAAACCTCTCTCCACACCTCCCATGGAAATGGTTGTGTGATGCTGCCCCCTGTTGGCGCAACTCATACTGCATGGCACCAGAGTTTGGAATGGGACACTTGCAGCAAAATACAAGGCTAGGTGCATGTGGTTAGATGGATGGATGTAGACAGTGTTGGGTTTATATAGCCTCGTATTCTAAATTGCTTTAGCAGATATTTATATATTTAAATATGACATGAGATGGATGATAGACAGATTCTAATGTCCCGTGGGCAGATTATTCACCAATCTACTATTGGGTCAATCATACGCTATGGCATTGTTACTGCAAATGGATGGTTTGGTAACCTGACGGTGTAGCTCACTGTTACATGGTTTGGTAACCTGACGGTGCAGCTCACTGTTACATGGTTTGGTAACCTGACGGTGCAGCTCACTGTTACATGGTTTGGTAACCTGACGGTGCAGCTCACTGTTACATGGTTTGGTAACCTGACGGTGTAGCTCACTGTTACATGGTTTGGTAACCTGACGGTGCAGCTCACTGTTACATGGTTTGGTAACCTGACGGTGCAGCTCACTGTTACATGGTTTGGTAACCTGATGGTGCAGCTCACTGTTACATAGTTTGGTAACCTGACGGTGCAGCTCACTGTTACATGGTTTGGTAACCTGACGGTGTAGCTCACAGTTACATGGTTTGGTAACCCGATGGTGCAGCTCACTGTTACATGGTTTGGTAACCCGACGGTGTAGCTCACTGTTACATGGTTTGGTAACCTGACGGTGCAGCTCACTGTTACATGGTTTGGTAACCTGAAGGTGCAGCTCACTGTTACATGGTTTGGTAACCTGATGGTGCAGATCACTGTTACATGGTTTGGTAACCTGACGGTGTAGCTCACTGTTACATGGTTTGGTAACTTGACGGTGCAGTTCACTGTTACATGGTTTGGTAACCTGACGGTGCAGCTCAAAGCCCAAATCTTGAGACTGACTAAGACAGCAGGGAAGATTATAGGCATGACACTTCCCTCCTCTCTCCAGGACAGGGTCATATCGGACCCCACACATGCACTGAACACAGAGTTCCAGCTGATGCCACCGGGGAGGTGTTATAGGGTGCCTAGATGCAGGCTGAACAGATATACACAGTACTTTGTCCCGCTGTCATTAAAACTGCTAAAAAGCAGTGGAGACACAGAGGACCTTAGGCCTTCATCATGTGGAACTGCCACCTCGTCACATCCTTTCCTGCCATGCACTTATTAACGTTGTGTGTGGGTGCGGAGGGGGGTGTAAGATGGGGTGTTATTCTGTTTTTTTGTTTTCTTTTTCTTTTTCTTTTTTTACCTTTATTTTATTAGGCAAGTCAGTTAAGAACAAATTCTTATTTACAATGACGGCCTAGGAACAGTGGGTTAACTGCCTGTTCAGGGGCAGAACGACAGCTTTGTACCTTGTCAGCTCGGGGGTTTGAACTTGCAACCTTCCAGTTACTAGTCCAACGCTCTAACCACTAGGCTACTCTGTATGTTGTGTCAATTTATTCTATGCATTTATGTGGAGGCAGCAGCAGTCTCTATTGCCCAAGTCTGCATTGTAGGCCATTTTATTGTAGGCCTACTTACTGGAGCCTATTCATCAAAATAATAGAGAATAGAGAAATGTTTTGCCTAATAGAAAAAGTACAAATTGTCAATAGATTGATTTCGAAAAACAAATCAAAGTTTGCAATAGTGTTTGCAGTAAAACTTGTGAAATTACGAAATCACAACTGTATTTTTATTCTAAATACATTTAGTGAATGAAAGGAATTGCAACAGTAGTCATTGATGGACCATTGATGATATCAGAATTTTATTCAGCCTAAAATCATCACATTTCAATAATACAATTTATGTCCCTCCCCCTTACAGCAGAAAAACACCGCCCACTGCCTCCGTAACAATCCAGTCAGTAGAGAGCTTTTCCAAAAAATTGCGAAAGAATCATATCTCCACGGACTGTGTATGCATAACGTATCTAATTGTTCTTCTGCGAGTGCATTTCCGATACTTTTTTCGATTTTGTTCCACGTTGATCGTGTATGAAGCGCATGCTCAGATTATCAAACGGTGCAGTTTTTGCTTTATCAAGGAATACAGAGGTGAGTGTATGTAAAGTTGGTCACAGAACACCCGTTTTTGTTCTATTCCACTATAGACAGTCTGCCACTTTGGCTTTTCCGTGAAGGGGGAGCAGATGCGAATGGTTGTTTTGTAACCTGCTAGCTAGCTTAGCATAATGTTAATAAATGCGACAAAATAGTTCAATTGTGGCTTAGTTAACGTCCATTTTGTAAATTGCCTAACGTTTGTATTTGATGCTAAACTCCATAATCAGCTGTTAGCTGGCAAGGTAGCTATAACTAGCTAACCCCCTTGGCGACCTGCAAGCAAAGAAAATGTGATTTGACAGAGACCATTGTTTGTGCCGGCAAGATAAGCGCATAATGACAAGCCCTGCGCGAGCTGAGCCTATAATTAAAATGTAGCTACAGTATACATCCAGGCTAACAATGAGCTAAACCTAGTTATTAAATATGCAATGTATAACTTTTTTTCGGTGACCCAACCAAATTCACATAGAAATACAGGTTATAGATATTTTATTATTGAAAGCAAGTCTAAGAAGCGGCAGACCTGTTCTATGTGCGCTTTTTCTATGCTTCCCGTTCTTAAGTTTTGGTTTTGTAAACCAGCTTCAAACACAATATTTTAGTTTATGGAAAATATATTAGATGGTACAATGGTTCTCTACACAATGACGGGTTTTGTCACGAACTGAGGTGAAATATTAGCAAGTGATTTATGAATATTGCACCTTTAAAGCACATACCAAGCTACTGAATTTAAAATGTGACCTAGCTAACTAAAGTATCACTTTTTGTTGGCCACAAAATTGCTGTTAGTTACCATGCTAGCTAGCGAAGCACAGCTGATTATTGCTTGCTACTCAAATGGAGTAGTTACTGCTAGTTTACTTAACATTCTTTTTACCTTGTTGATTTGCCCATTTATTTTTTTTAGCAAACGTGAAAAGTAGTTAGCTGCTACATAACGTTAGCTATCTTTTTTTTCATCAAAATCATATCTGGCATGGTGCATCATTATCCAATCCGGCATTGACTGGTCTGACAAGGCAGGTCCAGTGTTCCCTGTAGGACCTTGGACCAAATCTGAACACTGTATAATTTTCTATTGAGGATACACATTAACTTGTCTTTGATTGTATAGCCCATTACAAAATGTTAAATAAAGCTTTACTCTGCATATCTTCACTGGTTTGTCAAGAAGCATAAGGCTGGAATAGGCACATTTTTATCTATGCCAAAAATGCCAAGGGCTGTCCTTGGCCTCCTTAGAAAACTTGCTCAGTTGAGTAGTTCACACTGTGATGTCACTTTGCCTGAACCCAGTTTCAGAGCCTCTCATCAAATGTAGTTTTTCCTGAGCACAGCTGAGAGCGAGGAAACTCATGGTTGCTGGGGATAAGTCTTTCCCTCACCCTTAGCCAGCAGATCTGACCCGCTTGCTTACAGCTTATACTAGGGTTGGACAGCATTCCTGTGTATATTAAGGTACCGTGGAGGCGGCGTGAGGTATTGCTCAGAAAACGTACCTCAATCCAAGGACGAGAAATGTGTTGTACTCCTGAGTTGTCCCAATATCTCAACTCTCGCACAATGAGAAGAATGAACGACTGCTAAAAACGAGTAGTCTTCTCGGTGTAACAGTTGGGATGACGGGACAATTCAAAGTACAACACATTTCTCATCCCTGGATTGAGGTACATTTCCCGAGCCTTATCTCACACCGGCACACAGTGCCTTTTAATATACACAGGAATTCTATACAACCCTAGTGCTGCTGTAAGCAAGGTCAGATCTGCTGGCTACCTCACCCTTCAACCCCTCAAGGTTTTCTCGCTTGTTTGTGTATTGTGTCATTTGCGAGTTGTGTGACAAAGAAAAGCTGACCTCAGCTTTTTTCTCCTGCTCACTTCTCTAGTCTCCTGGGTGATAGAGAAGTCAGTTAATGTATAAAAAAACCAGGTCCTTCTCTGAAGAGACCGCTAAAAACATAAATCTTCCCCCTGAGAATTTTACACTGCTAAACACTGAACAGATGTGAATGCTGGCACTGAAGGCTCTATTCATTTCTGTTTTTATCATAATAAAAATAATGTGTTACGTCTACCGTACAGCTCAATTTCCTCTCACGTGTGCTCGATTTAATCTAACCTGCCCTAACTCTTTGTCCCTCAAACTGAGTAGCCCAGAAGGAGTGAGTGACTCCTTTGATTTCTTCCACCTGGGTGGCCGACCGTTTGTCATGAGCCACAGTCAGGATGAGGACAGTAATTAGTCTTCCATTCAGTCTTCTTGCATAGAAATGGCCTGCAAACTGTGAACATTGACAACACACACTGTTCGATTTCTTTAGTCGTCAAGAGTGACTCAAACTAGGGTTGTGTCCCGAGCGGCACCCTGTACACTATACAGTGCCTTGCGAAAGTATTCGGCCCCCTTGAACTTTGCGACCTTTTGCCACATTTCAGGCTTCAAACATAAAGATATAAAACTGTATTCTTTTTTGTAAAGAATCAACAACAAGTGGGACACAATCATGAAGTGGAATGACATTTATTGGATATTTCAAACTTTTTTAACAAATCAAAAACTGACAAATTGGGCGTGCAAAATTATTCAGCCCCCTTAAGTTAATACTATGTAGCGCCACCTTTTGCTGCGATTACAACTGTAAGTCGCTTGGGGTATGTCTCTATCAGTTTTGCACATCGAGAGACTGAAATTTTTTTCCCTTTCCTCCTTGCAAAACAGCTTGAGCTCAGTGAGGTTGGATGGAGAGCATTTGTGAACAGCAGTTTTCAGTTCATTTCACAGATTCTCGATTGGATTCAGGTCTGGACTTTGACTTGGCCATTCTAGCACCTGGATATGTTTATTTTTGAACCATTCCATTGTAGATTTTGCTTTATGTTTTGGATTATTGTCTTGTTGGAAGACAAATCTCCGTCCCAGTCTCAGGTCTTTTGCAGACTCCATCAGGTTTTCTTCCAGAATGGTCCTGTATTTGGCTCCATCCATCTTCCCATCAATTTTAACCATCTTCCCTGTCCCTGCTGAAGAAAAGCAGGCCCAAACCATGATGCTGCCACCACCATGTTTGACAGTGGGTATGGTGTGTTCAGGGTGATGAGCTGTGTTGCTTTTACGCCAAACATAACATTTTGCATTGTTGCCAAAAAGTTCAATTTTGGTTTCATCTGACCAGAGCACCTTCTTCCACATGTTTGGTGTGTCTCCCAGGTGGCTTGTGGCAAACTTTAAACAACACTTTATGGATATCTTTAAGAAATGTCTTCTTGCCACTCTTCCATAAAGGCCAGATTTGTGCAATATACGACTGATTGTTGTCCTATGGACAGAGTCTCCCACCTCAGCTGTAGATCTCTGCAGTTCATCCAGAGTGATCATGGGCCTCTTGGCTGCATCTCTGATCAGTCTACTCCTTGTATGAGCTGAAAGTTTAGAGGGACGGCCAGGTCTTGGTAGATTTGCAGTGGTCTGATACTCCTTCCATTTCAATATTATCGCTTGCACAGTGCTCCTTGGGATGTTTAAAGCTTGGGAAATCTTTTTGTATCCAAATCCGGCTTTAAACTTCTTCACAACAGTATCTCATGATGCTCTCTGCGCTTTTAACGGACCTCTGAGACTATCACAGTGCAGGTGCACTTATACGGAGACTTGATTACACACAGGTGGATTGTATTTATCATCATTAGTCTTTTAGGTCTACATTGGATCATTCAGAGATCCTCACTGAACTTCTGGAGAGAGTTTGCTGCACTGAAAGTAAAGGGGCTGAATAATTTTGCACGCCCAATTTTTCAGTTTTTGATTTGTTAAAATTTTTTGAAATATCCAATAAATGTCGTTCCACTTCATGATTGTGTCCCACTTGTTGTTGATTCTTCACAAACAAATACAGTTTTATATCTTTATGTTTGAAGCCTGAAATGTGGCAAAAGGTCGCAAAGTTCAAGGGGGCCGAATACTTTCGCAAGGCACTGTATATGGAATAGGGTGGCATTTGGCACACCGACTTGGCAAAGTGTATTTTAGGGATTTGATAAGATTATTGTGGCTCTTTTGTTCTGTCATTGACAAAACAAGCAGCTGGTGTGACTGGAGGACTAGGTACTCCCCGCCTTAGATCTACATAATTAGTCCAAATGCAGCCGGTTTTCAGGCAGTGGCATGCAACTGTGGCTTGTTCATACAGGTTTTGCAGAGCGAGTGTCGTGAACTCAGAGTTCATTCTCCTCCTGTTTGAAGATTTCAACGATATGACGCTAAATAGATCATCCTATATAATGTTCAGTTAGGCCTATGCTCAAAGCGCGAGAAGAGGAAACTGCAGAATCATGTCAAGGTGAATTTCCCTTATTTTCTCCCTGTCTAGATTGACTTTCAGAGGATTTTAAAAGGTATAAATATGACCACTTCATGGAGCGACAGACTGCAGAACTATGCAGACCTTCCAGCCAACATGGACGGGCTGGCCATGAAGAAGTACCGCAGAGAGGCTTACCATAGGTATGTATGGATGGACACTCCATGACATTAGTTACCACAGTTATTGATACTCTCAGGGGTGACATGTTCCCATAGGTAGGTATGTATGTATGTATGTACAGTGGGGAGAACAAGTATTTGATACACTGCTGATTTTGCAGGTTTTCCCACTTACAAGGCATGTAGAGGTCTATAATTTTTATCATAGGTACACTTCAACTGTGAGAGACTGAATCTAAAACAAAACTCCATAAAATCACATTGTATGATTTTAAGTCATTAATTAGCATTTTATTGCATGACAAGTATTTGATGCATCAGAAAAGCATAACTTAATATTTGGTACAGAAACCTTTGTTTGCAATTACAGAGATCATGTTTCCTGTAGTTCTTGACCAGGTTTGCACACACTGCAGCAGGGATTTTAGCCCACTCCTCCATACAGACCTTCTCCAGATCCTTCAGGTTTCGGGGCTGTCTCTGGGCAATACGGACTTTCAGCTCCCTCCAAAGATTTTCTATTGGGTTCAGGTCTAGAGGCTGGGTAGGCCACTCCAGGACCTTGAGATGCTTCTTACGGAGCCACTCCTTAGTTGCCCTGGCTGTGTGCTTTGGGTCGTTGTCATGCTGGAAGACCAGGCCACGACCCATCTTCAATGCTCTTACTGAAGAAAGGAGGTTGTTGGCCAAGATCTCGCGATACATGGCCCCATCCATCCTCCCCTCAATACGGTGCAGTCGTCCTGTCCCCTTCGCAGAAAAGCATCCCCAAAGAATGATGTTTCCACCTCCATGTTTCACGGTTGGGATGGTGTTCTTGGGGTTGTACTCATCCTTCTTCTTCCTCCAAACACGGCGAGTGGAGTTTAGACCAAAAAGCTCTATTTGTGTCTCATCAGACCACATGACCTTCTCCCATTCCTCCTCTGGATCATCCAGATCGTCATTGGCAAACTTCAGACGGGCCTGGACATGCGCTGGCTTGAGCAAGGGGACCTTGCGTGCGCTGCAGGATTTTAATCCATGACGGCGTAGTGTGTTACTAATGGTTTTCTTTGAGACTGTGGTCCCAGCTCTCTTCAGGTCATTGACCAGGTCCTGCCATGTAGTTCTGGGCTGATCCCTCACCTTCCTCATGATCATTGATGCCCCACGAGGTGAGATCTTGCATTGAGCCCCAGACCGAGGGTGATTGACCGTCATCTTGAACTTCTTCCATTTTCTAATAATTGCGCCAACAGTTGTTGCCTTCTCACCAAGCTGCTTGCCTATTGTCCTGTAGCCCATCCCAGCCTTGTGCAGGTCTACAATTTTATCCCTGATGTCCTTACACAGCTCTCTGGTCTTGGCCATTGTGGAGAGGTTGGAGTCTGTTTGATTGAGTGTGTGGACAGGTGTCTTTTATACAGTTAACGAGTTCAAACAGGTGCAGTTAATACAGGTAATGAGTGGAGAACAGGAGGGCTTCTTAAAGAAAAACTAACAGGTCTGTGAGAGCCGGAATTCTTACTGGTTGGTTGGTGATCAAATACTGATGTCATGCAATAAAATGCAAATGAATTACTTAAAAATCATACAATGTGATTTTCTGGATTTTTGTTTTAGATTCAGTCTCTCAGTTGAATTGTACCTATGATAAAAATTACAGACCTCTACATGCTTTGTAAGTAGGAATACACTGCCATTTTGCAGGTATCAAATACTTGTTCTCCCCACTGTATGTAGAGTGGGCAAAAAAGTATTTAATCAGCCAACAATTGTGCAAGTTCTCCCACTTAAAAAGATGAGGCCTGTAATTTTCCTTATAGGTACACTTCAACTATGACAGACAAAATGAGAAAAAGATCCAGAAAATCACATTGTAGGATTTTTTATGAATTTATTTGCAAAATATGGTGGGTAAAAACTATTGTTATTGACCAAATACTTAATCTCAATACTTTGTTATATACCCTTTGTTGGCAATGACCGAGGTCAAACATTTTCTGTAAGTCTTCACAAGGTTTTCACACACTGTTGCTGGTATTTTGGCCCATTCCTCCATGCAGATCTCCTCTAGCACAGTAATGTTTTGGGGCTGTTGCTGGGCAACACGGACTTTCAACTCCCTCCAAAGATTTTCTATGGGTTTGAGATCTGGAGACTGGCTAGGCCACTCCAGGACCTTGAAATGCTTCTTACGAAGAAGCCACTCATTCGTTGCCCGGGCGGTGTGTTTGGGATCATTGTCATGCTGAAAGACCCAGCCACGTTTCATCTTCAATGCCCTTGCTGATGGAAGGAGATTTTCACTCAAAATCTCATTATACATGTCCCCATTCATTCTTTCCTTTACACGGATCAGTCGTCCTGGTCCCTTTGCAGAAAAACAGCCCCAAAGCATGATGTTTCCACCCCCATGCTTCACAGTAGGTATGGTGTTCTTTGGATGCAACTCCGCATTCTTTGTCCTCCAAACACAACGAGTTGAGTTTTTACCAAAAAGTTATATTTTGGTGTCATATGGACAGATGAAATTCTCCCAATCTTCTTCTGGATCATCCAAATGCTCTCTAGCAAACTTCAGACGGGCCTGGATATGTACTGGCTTAAGCAGGGGGACACGTCTGGCACTGCAGGATTTGAGTCCCTGGCGGCGTAGTGTGTTACTGTGTGTTGGCTTTGTTACTCTGGTCCCAGCTCTCTGCAGGTCATTCACTCAGTCCCCCCGTGTGGTTCTGGGATTTCTGCTCACCGTTCTTGTGATCATTTTGACCCCACGGGGTGAGATCTTGCGTGGAGCCCCAGATCGAGGGAGATTATCAGTGGTCTTGTATGTCTTCCATTTCCTAATAATTGCTCCCGCAGTTGATTTCTTCAAACCAAGCTCCTTACCTATTGCAGATTCAGTCTTCCCAACCTGGTGCAGGTCTACAATTTTGTTTCTGGTGTCCTTTGACAGCTCTTTGGTCTTGGCCATAGTGGAGTTTGGAGTGTGACTGTTTGAGATTGTGGACAGGTGTCTTTTTTACTGATAACAAGTTCAAACAGGTACCATTAATACAGGTAACGAGTGGAGGACAGAGGAGCCTCTTAAAGAAGAAGTTACAGGCCTGTGAGAGCCAGAAATCTTGCTTGTTTGTAGGTGACCAAATACTTATTTTCCACCATAATTTGCAAATAAATTCATTAAAATTCCTACAATGTGATTTTCTGGATTTTTTTCTTCTCATTTTGTCTGTTATAGTTGAAGTGTACCTATGATGAAAATTACAGGCCTCTCATCTTTTTAAGTGGGAGAAGTTGCACAATTGTTGGCTGACTAAATACTTTTTCCCCCCACTGTATGTATGTATGTATGTAATGTATGTATGTATGTATGTATGTATGTATGTACAGTACGCCAAAAGTACATATGTATGTATGTACAGTACGTCAAAAGTACGTATGTATGTATGTACTTGGTGACTTGGCTAAGCCATTCGGCACAGTTGTAAAACATCTGGTGTTCTCCTGCAAGGGCTTTGTGGAGTTGAGTTCGCACAAAGAGGCAGTCAATATGGTGGATCACTACAGTGAAAGCAAAGCTACTTTTGACGTAGTAAACATAAAGAAAAACCCCTGAATGAGTAGGTGTGTCCAAACTTTTGACGAGTACGTACAGTACAGTACACCTACTCATTCAAGGGTTTTTTATTTATTTGGACTATTTTCTACATTGTAGAATAATAGTAAAAACATAAACTATGAAATAACACATGGAATCATGTAGTAACCAAAAAAGTGTTAAACACTCTTGGCATTCTCTCAACCAGCTTCACCTGGAATGCTTTTCCAACAGTCTTGAAGGAGTTCCCACATATGCTGAGTAGTTGTTTGCTGCTTTTCCTTCACTCTGCAGTCCAACTCACCCTAAATCATGAGGTCAGGTGGTTGTGGAGGCCAGGTCATCTGATGCAGCACTCCATCACTCTCCTTGTTGGTCACATTGCTCAGCAGCCTGGAGGTGTGTTGGGTAATTTTCCTGTTGAAAAACAAAAGCACAAATCTGATGGGATGGTGTATCGCTGCAGAATACTGTGGTAGCCATGCTGGTTAAGTGTGCCTTAAATTCTAAATAAATCACTGACTGTGTCACCAGAAAAGCACCATCACACCTCCTCCATGCTTCAAGGTGGAAACCACACATGCAGAGATCATCCGTTCACTTATTCTTCATCTCACAAAGACACGGCGGTTGGAAGCAAAAATCTCAAATTTGGACTCATCAGACCAAAGGACAGATTTCCACCGGTCTAATGTCCATTGCTCGTGTTTCTTGGCCCAAGCAAGTCTCTTTTTCTTAGTGGTTTCTTTGCAGCAATTTGACCATGAAGACCTGATTCACTCAGTCTCCTCTGAACAGTTGATGTTGAGACGTGTCTGTTACTTGAACTCTGTGGTGCAATCTGAGGTGCAGTTAGTTGCTGATTTCTGAGGCTGGTAACTCTAATGAGCTTATCCTCTGACTGGTTGAGGGAATGCCAAGAGTGTGCAAAGCTGTCATCAAGGCAAAGGGTGGCTACTTTGAAGACTCTCAAATATTAAATATATTTTGATTAACAATTTTTTTTGGTTGCTACATGATTCCATATGTTATTTCATAGTTTTGATGTCTTCACTATTATTCTACAATTTCGAAAATAGTAAACATAAAGAAAAACCCCTGAATGAGTTTTGGGTCCAAAATTTTGACTGGTACTCTGTATGGATGGATGGACACTGGGACGATAGCCTAGCGGTTAAGCGCTGTGGGCTAGGAATCGATAGGTTGTTGGTTCGAATCCCCAAGCCGACTAGGTGAAAAATCTGTCGAGACACTTAACCCTAATTGTGCCTGTAAGTCGCTGTGGATAAGATCGTCTGCTAAATGACTGACATGTAAATGATGTACAATAAGATTCAGTTATATTAACCTACTGTACTGTATGTAGCCATGTATTGTGTGTCACTGTTTCCTTTAGTCATTAGTCTACCACAGATACTTACAGCAGCAACATATGACAGGACGCTATGTTACTACTAGTCCCAACCCTCTGTTTGTAAATGTCTTTCAACGTCAACTTTCCACTTAGCCTAATTCTCAGTTCACACCGTCATAAACACTCAGTAAGTCTTGTAAATTGCTGTGGATTTCAATGTGGTGTAGTTGTAGGTTATTCTTTGGTCCAAAATCTTGCGACAACCTGTCAGCCATTGTAGCGTATATTACAGAGTCCGTGTGTACTAGTTTGTTTTACACCTGTTCAGTGTAAAACCAAGTCGCTGTGGATTTCATTTAGCACTTCCTGTCTGAAGCGTCTTCCTCTGAACTTCATGACCGTTATGCCAACATCCTGTTCAACTGAAACACATGTTTTCTCAATACTGACATGTCATTTGTGATGTGTTGGAGGTGGGCAATATGGCAAAACAATCCATATTGTGATAAATTGCCTGAATTTAGGCAATAACGATAAATAGAACGATAAGTTTACAACATGAATGTACACCACAGGTTTTTAAAATGATCTTTTAAACTACTCGTACCTGTTTGATGGTTGTAGCCATCAATTGTCCCATTAACAAACATCCATATTATATTAGCAAACTTATTTCATTTCAAACTTCACATTCCTCTACTATAGGCCACTTATCGTAATGGAAGATATCAGCAAAATGTCTGTCGATCATTTTCGGTTCATCATCCCAGCTCTAGTGTGTGTGACTGTGTGTGTGGTCCTACACTAGCTGTGTGCAGCGGTCAAATAACCTCTCTCTATGTCCTAACTCGATAAACTAGTCCTCTAATTTGTTAAATATAGGCTAAAGTGGTGCCCGGTCGTAAAATATGTTACAATGTTTTGGCAGTCACTTACTTTTATAATTGAAAATGGGGACCCTAAAATAGATGAGCCCTAAATGCATTTTATCTCATGACAGGAAAGAAGCCTTTGGCCGTGCATGCTGGTTAGCTGGCCTTAATGTTAGACAATGGCAGTGGGCAGGAATGCCGGCTTCACGTGAGTGAGATAAACAGCCGCTTGTGCAACGTTTAACTTCATCAAAGAGACGTTGTGTCTGCGCGTGCGGGTTAATTGCAGTTATTTCATACGGTTACACAACCTATGGACATTACAGCGCCACTAAAGCTGTCACTTTTCTGTCACTGTGTCGCTGTTGGGTCTATCTGAGTTCACTGGCACTCTGGCATCTGTAAGGAAGACAGTAAGCCAAGTCCCTCACGACAACAGCATTGAACTGTTACTACCTAGTTGTTTTGAGGGGCTGATGCATTTATGTACATCTAACACTTTTTTGTTGTTGAAATGTCAGGCTTAGTTTAACAAACTTGGCAGATTCAAAAATATCAGCAACCTTTACAGAAAGAATATCTTTGCTGAAAGGCTGATGAAACCATACAATGAAACAATCCACTCAGTCAGTAAGGCGAACACCATTTGTTAGTCCTAGATAAACCCTTTCACGGTAGGTTCAATGTACTGTTTCCATAAGATAAGGGTACTGGTGGTACACAAATCTGCCTGATTGTCACACGCTGTGGTCTGCCTAAGCTAGGGATTCACTGTTAGATATAGACTACATAGAAATAGAATCACTGTGCTCTGAGAGGCTTTACCCGTTCTAGTAAATCTATTTCTACCTCGCCTGCACCTAAAAGTGAATCCCTCAGTCAGACCACAGTGGCGACAACCAGACAATCAGGTAATGGTAGGCTAGTACGGGAGGCCGGCCCACACATTCAGTCTATTTGAGGCCCAGTCATCAGGTCAAAGTGGGCTGTCCCCCACCGTCACTCTTTGTCAATAGTAGGGAAATGAGTACTCGCACACTTGGGCAGAATTTATGACTCCCACTCGCGTTCACCTCAGTGCTAATAGCCCCAGAACATCTTGGTCTATTTGCAGAAGGAGGGCCTGAACTGTACACCTAGAGTTTGACCGTTTTAACCTGTTCATAGGGGGACTGGACCAAGGAGAACCCCCAGTAATCTACCCATTACTTCAAGAACCCGCTTTGTACTCAATGCTGAGAATACAGTAGGTCCTTCTTAGGCCTACTCACATTCCAGACGATTGTTATCAGTTAGCCTAGAAAGACCTCGGGTGTAAGCTACAGCTTAGTGTCAGTAGTAGGTCTACCTCACATCCAGTGCACTGACATTGTAATCATATCATCCATATTAGGGATTGTAAGCATCAGGTAATTGGCTATTTCTGATGAAATTCTTCTGAGTTAAAGCAGTGAATGGTGTTACGTTCTCCTTATTCCTGATGGATAGCATAGCCCCTATTCACAAACCGTCTCAGTTAGGAGCGCAGATCTAGGATCAGGACCCTCCGGTTCATACAATCAAATTCATTATCATCTAAAAGGCCAAACTGATCCTAGTACACAATGACTCTTTGCGAATACAGGCTTGAGCCTTAGTACTGTACAGTAGCCTAGCTCCAGTGGCTTAGGGCCTGGGAGGCACTGAGTTTGTTGCTGTTTCCACCTGATGGATTGTTCTGGATGTCTTTGAGGGCTACAGCAAACGGCAACTCCCTCCAACCAACAACACTAGTGACAAACGGGCACCACAAACAACAATAACAGAGAATGATGCAGAATGGCAACAATAATTTTTGCAACAAGTCAGAAATTGAATGGCAAGGAAGCAAAGAGAGTGGGCTCTTTTTGTTTCTGGGCTGGAGTTGGAATAGCATTATGTAAGCAGGCAAGGCCAGAGCGCAGGCTAGTACACTTTTAGTCACGACACAGAATGCATCGTATGTCTGCCGCCGGGCTTAACTCTCAGTGGAAGCTGGTCCAGTATGGAGCTGCAGCAAGGTAATGACAATATTGGATCATTTATGAATGTATTATGGTCTATTTCCTAGGACGGTGACGATAGCATTATCATAATAGCTGTGTTCAAATACCCATACTAACATACTGTATAATACATACTTAATGAGTGTATATACTGCATACTATTAGTTCATTTAGTATATTGTAAAAGAACTGTATCCTTTCAGTTGAGTGTACTAGTGCTTTGCCTGTCCACCGGAAGTTGATGCTGTTGCTATGCAACCTCTTTCTCGCTTGTTAGCATAACAAATGACTAGCTAGACCTTTTACAATCTTCAATCTGGAGCGTTTGTAAATTCAGAGCGTTTCGCTCTTGGAGCGTTCAGGGCGCACACACTGGACTCTGGTCGAGGAGTAGGGTTGATTTGAGCGTTCTGACCTCACAACGGCAGTCAAGCACCCAAGCTAACTGGCTAACGTTGGCTAGCTTGTTGGCTAGCTTGTTAGCTACTTCCAGACACAAATGAGAGAACACCATTTTACTCGCCCTAGCAGAGCTGGTTATCCAGAGCGTTGGTGACTAACTGTGCTGCTGGCAACATTTTAATTACGCTTTTTTTAGCCAACGTTTAACACCGGCCATATTCAATGGGTGTTGAGCGTTCAGAAATGTATCAGTTATTCTGCGCTCTGTCACACTCAGACTAGAGTGCTCTGAAATTGGAGAAGATAGCCAGCGTGAATTTACAAACACGCCCTCAGACGAGACGACAGTGCTCTGAAATCGGAGTAGATAGACAGAATTAGCAATGCCCGTTGAGAATGCACAATGACTAAACCACATAGCTAAGAATGAAGTGAATAATCATGTCAATAAATGTTGGGTAGTTAGTTATATAGCATATAGTTAATATACTGCCTGGCAAATTCGATATGTTAGTAGCCAACTAACTTTAGGACGGTAGCTAGCTTGCATTTTGCTGTGATGATATGCGGTTCGTAAGGTTAGCTAACTGTCAGCCAACATAACGTGTAATGTAACTCATTTCAAAAGTCATTACTTTATTACATTGCTCAACATTTTCTTAACATTTGTCTCAATTAGTTAAAGCAATTTGTATCCTTTCTCATTGGACTTTAGCTGCATATTTTCCACCATTTTTTTTTTCAAATCTGAAAACGTTGTGAAGCCACGCCCATTTTGCCTTATGGGCCGGGCCCTAAAAGCACGGAAATAGTGTCCACTGCTTGTATACTTCGTATTTTGGCGAATTTAGTACGACTTCCAGAACTTTTGGCATACTAACTATATCCATACTATGACCAATAAGCATACTACATACTCAAATTAAGTCAAATAGTACATTAGTGTGGTTAGTATGAGTATTCGATCATAGTGAATATGTTTTCCATGGTAAAAATGAAAACACAAAGCAGACAATTCTTTGCTCTTTTAAAAACCTGCTGTATTTAAAATATTGTGTTCTATAGCTTGGAAAATGTATAAATGTGACTTGATGACAACATAATGATGTCTGTTACCAACAATAGGACTTTTTGTTTGTAAAGAAGATGATGCCATGATACTAACTGGTATCGTCCCGGACCTACTATTTCCCGGGATAGGAAAAGGGTAGTGTTGGGGGTAGTGTTGGGTGTAGTGTTGGGTGTAGTGTTGGGGGTAGTGTTGGGGGTAGTGTTGGGGTGTTGTGGAAATGAGGATTGTGTCATAGATGTGGATTGACTGTTTCGGAGTAAAGAGAAACCGGTTTGTGGAATGCCTGTCAACATGTTTTCAATCTCATTAACAGATATGTAGTTGTTGAACTGGATTGCCTAGTTGTATGAAACATTATTTGTCTTAAATGGCTAGATTAATTATGTTGATTTGTGCGTGAAAACATCTGGAGACCTTTTTTGAATACCAACATATTTATTTAAAAAAAAATTGAAATTCTATGTGTAGCCTAATCTTTTTTTACAAGTTACTTTGCAGTATAAGTTGTTTTGTGGTAGTTTGTTCAAAAGCTGTAGGTAGCAGGCTAGGCTGCACTAACATGGAAAAGCCTCGAACCAGAGGAACAGAGATCTCTCTGACTTGAGCTGCCTGGCCTGCCACTGGAGTTGGCTGGATCAGAAAGTGTCAGGCAGGATATGCCAACAATGCCGACCACTCCGGCCATGCAGACCCCCCTACCATGCCTTCAGATTTAACACTGGGGACAGTTGAGCTAGTTGAGGTGCCACCGTAAACATGCTGTCTAAGCAGAATGGAGAGTCATGTTCATTAGGTACCAAACTGACTGAAACAGGGATGGAACTTGTCCAATAAGAAATGCTCATTTTGTTGTCCATTGCAAAATGTTTTGCTATAGTGTGCACTTGTGAACCTACCCTGTAGGAAGCAATGCACTGTCTAAGGGCTAATAATGCCTTTTAAAAGGTTAAAAATCTCAGACAGCGAGTCCAGCTGTCTAATACTCAAATTCCTATGTTTTTAAGACATGTGGGAACATGCCTTGTAAGGCTAGAGAAAATAGGAGCTTACTGACTTCATTATCTGTGCCAGATTGTTTCTAATATCTGTTTAGAGGCCATGCATATCAATTGTAGACGTTTGTTAGGCTATATTTCAAAATGAAAACCACGTGAGCCATCACCAGATGGCTAACATATGATTTAATCCCAAAAATACCTCTGCTCATTCTTCTTCTGTGAGAGGCAATTTATCATAATGTTCTCCTTGCACACAGAGGTAGAACTCTCTTGTATGTCTCTCAAAATCACTCTGAATCAAATTCTGATTCTATCCTTCTGTTTCCTCCCTTTTTTTTTGTTTTTTAGAGTTTTTGTAAACAGAAGCTTGGCCATGGAGAAGATTAAATGCTTTGGCTTCGATATGGATTACACTTTAGCCGGTAAGTGCACTACAGTCGCTGCCTTGGCCGTCAGCACTTCTTTACAGTGTGTATGTGGGCGCCCTCAGCCCACCGTCACTACTTTACAATGTAGGGTCAACTCTAGTTTGGTTGGCATAGCAACTAGTCGTCGGCCATATTGATTTCTCCTTCAGTGTTTGTTGACAAAGTACCCCGGGTCAGAACAGGGGCTCACGTGTCATTCGATAAGCCCAGACCAGACTCACTGGGGACTAGGGGTGGTGGGTAGAAGGGCAGGGGAGGTGTAGGTTTCTTGGGGTACAGCGATGATGGAAAAAGGTGATGAGTTCTTCAGAAGGATACAGTAACGGAGTGAAATGCGTTAACTCAATCTGTAATCTGATTTAGATGTCAGTTTAGATGTATTGTTTTTAGACTCTTCTGTCATTGGAATTTGCAAACAACAAAACTCTTTGACCTCAAGTGAATGGCTAAGACTATCCTCACTTTCTAAATATTAACTAGTACAGTTTCTCTGTATTTGACTAAGCAATAGTAAAAAAAAGTAGCAGTAATTCTCTAATAGTTTTCTAAGTGACAATAGGTTGTCTGTAATCCATTGACCTGACCATCAACCACATGAAGGCTAAAGCCAGTTAGGGGACATCTCTTGACACAATGTCTAGATGATGGTGTTGACATGAGTCCGTGCCCGATTTGTAACCGCAAGGCGCACCAGAACCCTAGATGAGGTTCTCCCCAGTGACCGGCAGGAGACTGAGGTGTCGCTTTGTCGTGCTCTGACCAGGGAGGCCACAGCCCGTTCCTGCGGTCGCAACTCGAGCATCGAGTGAAGCGATACGATAGCCCTGGCATCTTGTAAACATCACCACTTGGTTATGGACCGTCCCATATAAAGAGGCTACATGTCAACAGTTGAGCGTCCGTAAAATCTGCCCTCAGATGATGGAAATGGGATATGGGCCGTGTGTTTGCGGGTACAAGCAATCCCCTTTCCCTAGGGATGACCCCCTCCTCAAAGTCTCACACACACGCACACACACTGTACTTCTAGATGAATTACCAACCCTCCACTTAGCTGAGTCACTGAAGCACATTTAGCTAGCTAGATAGCGTCTTGACCCATGTTGATAGGACTAGACGCCTGAGGAGTCAGACCCCTCACTGGGACGACTTCTCACGGCAGCAGGTCGGCTATCCATTTGGTTTCTGTTTCTAGTGAGGATTTAAGAAGAGGGCTGTTAGGAGTTGTCCACAATTGTTTTCATACAACATGGTTAAATGTACAACAAATCCTCTGACTGTAAATAGACCATAACCGTACCGTCGTCCTATATGTTCGTATTAGGACCATGATCTCTGGTCAGTGTTGAACCATGTTCCTCTATGATATATAGGCCTTCTGTCAATAGCTTTGTGTCACACAGAGGAGATCAAATGTCCACCCGTCTATCCATGTCACTACGATACAGTGTTTCCACATCAAGATCACGATGCCTGATTTAAAGAAAAGGGCATTAGTTGAACCATGCCCTTCGATGATAGGTCATCCGTTATTAACTGTGGTTTATATCAAAGGTTGTGAAATCATCCACTGATGACAGCTCTGTCTGGCCTAACTGTCCCTGCCCACTCGCTTCTAGCAAATTACCGTGGTAACTAGATACCCCCGGCGACACTGGCTGACACATCTGTCCTCGACGACTCGCTGTTCTGAAAACACAAGATAGAGGCTTCACTGTACTGTAGTTCAAATATCACACACACACACACACACACACACTGTTCTGAAAACAACCTAGTGAGAGACTCCACTGAGATGCTCAAATGATACCGGAGCCACACTGTCGACCTGTTAGTTCTATGGGGCGCGGGGTTATTTTTCACTGTTCTTTTGTAGCATGGTGATTAGCCTGAAAGCCATTCGCTTTGGAATAAGCTATGCTATGCTAACTCTTAGCCTTTGGCAGAGCGGAGCCCAAGCTACTAATTTATGTTATTTTGACATGGTGTTGCTGTCTAATAAAGATACTTCTGTCTGAGTGACAGCGATGTCTGGACCCACCTCCGATACGGCTAGATAATTACTTAGGCCTATAATTAGCAACCAGGAAGTTGTCCAGAAGACACTTCATATGTCATAAGCTATGGCTACGATCCATACGGCACACTATTCCCGATACAGTACACTTCTTTTGACCTAGTGCCATAGGGCTCTGGTCAAAATTAGTGCACTTTATTGGGAATAGGGTGCCATTTGGGATGAAGGCTGTTTATGTATCTGTATATAGCACAGTCTAGTCCAATAGATTTACAGGTCTACGACCATGTTTTAGTTAAAGGGTAAAGTAGTTTACCCTTACGTGAGGGGTATAGCTTACATTTGGAAAGAAATTGGCCCTGGAGGACTGTAAATTCTAGCCTGGTCACTCTCTCGCTCTCCACTCACTCTCTCACTCTCTCACTCACTCACACACACACACACACACACATGGCTTAAGGGGAGTATAATTATCTGTCAACGTCTGCATCAGGAGAGGAAGATTTAATGGATCCCCAAGCTTAGTGTGTGTTTACCAGGCTATAATTTACTACTTTACAGTGTCACTTTCGTCCCAAATGTAAGGTATACCCCTCGCCTATGAGTAAACAAATCAACTATTTCAACTTACACATGGTCACAGACCAGTAAATCTAATGGACTAGACCAGGGATGGGCCACCGGCGGGCCACGGAACAATTTCACCCCCTATCTCTCAACTTACTGTTGAGAGATTTAGGATAATAGAACACACAAGGTTCAATTTTGAAATGTCAGGGATTTTTAAAAAACATTTTTTATTGGTAAATTAGTCTAGCGTTCACCTATTTAAACTTGTCGTAACCATGGCCAAATTAGCGACCAGTTATCTTATTAAAAACGGCCTACTTTTCTGTTCGCCCCATGGAAAAATGTGTAGAATTGCTGAAATGTTTTGCTCGCAAGGTGGGGATGTGCAGACCCACTGCCCATTGCAACCCCTCATAATGAGTTCTGTTTTTCTGTGACCCCCACCCCCATCAACGTTTCCTATCCCTGGACTAGACTGTGCTATATATACAGACATAAATAGACTGTGTGTGTGTTTCTACGCCTGTGTGTGTTTAAGCTAAAGCTGTCTGAAGGTCACAGCAGTGGACAGTGCAGAGAGAGAGAGAGCGAGCGAACTCTGCTCATCGCCGGCCAACCAAAGAGAGAGCTGATCGGGAAGGTGACGGAGGGGAAAATACTCTTAAAATAGGTTTCTTTGTAACAGCCACAGAGCTTAGGGAAATGGAGGCAGGGATGAGGGGAGGAAAGGTGGGAGGGGCTATGTGTATGGAGGATTCTGGCCCAGAACTGTGCGACTCTTCGAGGCTGCAGCACTGGGCATGATGCCCACCACTCCTCTGCTTCGCTAGTCAGCCAGGGACACTGGAACACCACAGGGGATTTGAACTCACCAGAGAGCGAGGGAGAGAACACACAATTGGGCTCAGAAGCAAACACACAAATGGGTAAATGTGCGCACACACACATTACACCAAGATGGGTATTCACACTGTTCTGTCTGCCTGTCTGCCTGTCTGTCTGCCAACTCAGTAAGACACATTTTTTGCCCTGGCCTATTCCTTCCATGTTTGGGGTCTCAGCGCTAGCTAGCCTATCCCCACATTGTCCTTCCTGCTCCCTCTAAGTATCAGCCAAGTCCTCCCCTCCTGCAGCATGACCGGACCTAATGTGGAAAAACAGCCTTTATATGAATACCATCTGACAGAGCCTTCTTCCGATGTCAGTTAGCATTCTCATCGGCTGATAGGCCCCTCTGGCCCAGGCCTGGACATTGTATCCCTCTCTACCTTTCCCCTTCACCCATGGCTTGGTACACCAGGCCTGGGGGATGTGTTCATTAGGCACCAAACGGCAGAAAACAGACAAACAGGGAGGGACTAAATGGACCTGCCCAATAAGAAATGCTTATTATCCTTTTCTGTTGCACAACCTTGTAAACTGTTTTCTGTCATGTCCCCTAATGAACAGGGCCCTGGAGATGTCTGGTTGTTTGGTGTCTGAATGTCATCGTCTCCACGGGCCTCATTAGTATCAGAGTCCGGAGTTGAGCTATGGATCCTGTTTCTCCACGGATTAGATCCTAGGGTATTCAGGTCCCTGCGCTCGGTGTGTGTGTGCCCGGGCGTGTGCGCGCATGTACTTTTAGGGGGAGAGGGGCTAGGCTATGTTATTACCAACAGTATCCCAGATATCCTGACGGTTAGAGTTCTTTTTAAAATACCTGTCTCGCGTTGCATCACGTCACCATGTCATGTTGCAATAGCTTACGTGCTGTTGTCGAGGTGAATGGGTCCACATTGGCTGGTTGAGGATAAATGGGAGGCTGCAATTTTACAGAGTAGTCCGTTCGCAAACAGGCCATTAGACTTGACTTCCTCCTACGTCCTTCTCCTAAATGTATGGTGTCAGTGTAATTACGTCCCTGTATAGGCATCGGGGAGTGCTGATGTGTGACTCTGTGTAGTCTACACCGGCTTGTGTTAAATGCTCACGTCTGTGTTTCTATTGTCCAGTGTACAAGTCTCCAGAGTATGAGTCCCTGGGCTTTGAGCTGACCGTGGAGCGCCTGGTCCACATCGGTTACCCCCAGGAGCTGCTCAGCTTCGTCTACGACCCCGCCTTCCCCACCAGGTGACCACACACGGTGACCACCAATCACATCATACCGTTAATGGTGTTGCCATGGTGATGGCGTTATACTGCTATATATATTTATTTATTTTAACTGGAAACGCTTTGATGACAACGGGGCACCAGCTGTACTTTATTACTAGGTAACTATTACCTATCACATCATGGTTGCCATGTTGCCATGGTGAGGATGTTTTAATGCTATTTTTATACCTGGCTGCATGGGTTTCTAATTTGGTCCTGGTTGTAGCTAGGCAGATTGTCTGATGGGCTTTTAAAGATCATGTGTCAACCATTTCTCGATGTATTCTAACTGACTGAATGATGTTGTTTCTCTGTATTTCTTCAGAGGCCTGGTGTTCGACACCCTGTATGGGAACCTGTTAAAGGTGGACGCCTACGGCAACATCCTGGTCTGTGTTCACGGCTTCAATTTCCTACGAGGGTAAATGGTGAACCCAACGCTCTCCTAACCTTCTCGCAGTGTCCTCCCTACGTTCCCTTGTCCCCGGATCATTGAGCGGGTTTTTGAAGGTTAGATCCCGGTCTACCTGCCAAGAAATTCTCCTGACGTTGCATTTTCTTTTTCTCTTCTCTCCCCAGACCTGAAATACGGGAGCTGTACCCGAACAAGTTCATCCAACGTGACGATATTGAACGTTTCTATATCCTCAATACTCTCTTCAACTTACCAGGTAGAAGGAGGAGAGATTCTGTCCATGCCAGAGCCATTTAATTATTTAAAAATGTGTTTATCTCCATCTAGATTCAACTGTCATTCATAAGAGGGGCAAGCCCAGACATGCCCTCCATTTTGTCTGAGCACAGTTTGAGGCAAGGCCATGGAGTTCAACTCAACTTTATTGACACTCGATTGATTTTACAGTACAGTTTCCCTCTCTCTCCAGAGACCTACCTCTTTGCATGCCTCGTGGACTTCTTCTCAAACTGTGACAGATATGCAAGGTAAGGAATCCCTAGTCACACTACCCACCTTATTTGTCTTGTGGGTTATATACAAGTAATTCCTGGATATGACATGGCAACATTTGATAAGCCAATTAGACAACATGACAACAGGGTAGGTCCATATCTCCAATAGAAATCCTCCAATAATACTTTAGCCCTAACCCTGTTAAGCAGGTGGAGCAAGATACTTTATTCGGATTACTCAGCTATCTGAATGATTATTGGTCTTCGATACTAATCATTCCACGAATGCATGCAGTAACTTAATTCCATGTTTTCAGATTTCATTACTTTTATTATTTAAATTTACCTGTAATGACTAATCATCTAGCATGATGTAATATCATGTCTATCGTCTCGATATAATTGTACAATCATTTGTTAGCGATTAGTTTTAATGAATTCTTTGTGTGATGATGTGATCTGCAATGGAATGGCTGCATGTCTTCTCCTCTGAAATGAGTTGTTGGTCTTTTAGGGGGAGATTGCTTTCCTGTTTGGCTGGAAACCACCTCAAACAAGGGAAGACTATCCCATTTAAAAGCAAAACAAAAACAAAACAAAAAATGTAGTGAAAATGGCTACTAGCATTTAAAAGCAAAGCTCTCTGTCTGGCCTTGGCCTGTCCACTGGCTCTGTGTGTCCCTCTCCTCCCCCCTTACCTCAGCTGTGAGACTGGCTTTAAAGATGGCGACCTCTTCATGTCCTTCAAGAGCATGTTCCAGGACATCCGCGACGCCGTCGACTGGGTCCACTTCAAGGTATCGCGATGAGGAAGTCTATCACAGTGCAATCATTTGTTCACTTCAATTCACTTCACTTCCATTTCAAGGTGCTATATGGGGCGAAACGGCCAATGATTATCTTTATCTTGAAGCAATCATTTACTGTTTATCGTCGTGTTAATGGGATGTACCCTGAAAATGATTGACATGGTTTACAGCGAGTGTCATCATAAAGAAGACATATGATGTATATATTTCAACGTATTTCAACCCATTTACCTGTGGTCCTGTCTTCCAGGGCACCCTGAAGGAAAAGACAGTAGAGAACCTTGAAAAGTACGTAGTGAGAGACGTAAGTACACACATTAGCATTTTACCCCTTTAGCGTCTCGACTTGCCGTATTCCTGCGGGAACACACTGGCACGAGGACTTCAAAACCTGACAACAAGTCAACATTTACTTTGTGTCTCTGTCTGCATGCCTGTACGAACGCACTGTGTATGATAATGGCTTTGTAATATTTAGTGTTCTCTCTCTCTCTCTCTCTCTCTCATCAAGGCAAAGCTGCCTCTCCTGCTGAGTAGAATGAATGAAGTAGCTAAGGTGTTCCTGGCCACCAACAGTGACTACAAATACACACACGTGAGTCCACAGTACTGACCACGCTAAGTGCCCCGGTCCACTGTTTACACACACGCACACACACACACACACACACACACACAGAGGAATGGACGCTTCACATGCACAGTACACAGTAACAGACATCCTTCAGAGCCCAAAACAATAGTTAAGTCCTGCCTTGTTAAACGTCCATGCAGAGCAACATTTAATATGCAAAGCAAACGCACACATGCAGATTCACAAAACATGTCCTGGCAAACTGTCACGTTTGCATATGAAACTGGGGTGAGGTGTTTGCGTACTGAACTGGGGCATATAGCTGCGGTATCTGTCCCAGTCACGAAGACATTTTAAATGAGATGACTAATAGACTCGTTATGTTGTTTTCTTTTCTCACAGAAGATCATGACATACCTGTTTGACTTCCCCCACGGCCCAAAGGTAAGAGAATCATTTCAACATTCATACACGGCATACTCCCTCAGACAGGAAATCTTGTTAACTTCTATAGATGCGTGTAGTTAACTATCGTCGGTACGCATTGACCAGAATCTGTGTTTGTGTTGCAGCACGGGACATCCCACCGGCCGTGGCAGTCCTACTTTGACCTGATTCTGGTGGACGCCAGGAAGCCCCTGTTCTTTGGAGAGGGAACGGTGCTCCGACAAGTCGACACAGTGAGTAATTACACCTCTAATCAGAACACAGTGCCGAGACTTTTGAGTGTGGTAGCTTGATGGTGTGGTAGCTTGATGGTGTGGTAGCCTGATGGTGTGGTAGCCTGATGGTGTGGTAGCCTGATAGCTATTCAGTCACACAATGTGAAGTACAACTTCTAAAGAATTATAATTTGAGCAAGTTGAGGTGACTAATCTGCTTGGAGTAATGGTCTAAGCATATTGATAAAACAGTAGCTAAGATGGGGAGAAGTCTGTCCATAATAAAGTTCTACTCTGCCTTCTTAACAACACTATCAACAAGGCAGGTCCTACAGGCCCTAGTTTTGTCGCACCTTGACTACTGTTCAGTCTTCTGGTCAGGTGCCACATAAAGGGACTGGCTCAGAACAGGGCAGCTTGGCTGGGCCTTGGATGTACACAGAGAGCTAACATTAATAATATGCATGTCAATCTCTCCTGGCTCAAAGTGGAGCAGAGATTGACTTCATCACTACTTGTACTTTGGCACACAGCTCGGACACCCATGCATACCCCACAAGACATGACACCAGAGGGCTCTTCACAGTCCAGAACAGACTATGGGAGGCGCACAGTACTACATAGAGCCATGAGTACATGGAACTCTATTCCACGTCAAGTAACTGATGCCAGCAGTATAATTAGATTTTTTAAAATAAAATTTAAAAAACCTGATAAATACACCTTATGGAACAGCGGAGTCATAGGCACAGACACATGCATACATACACATGATAACATGCGCACTATACACACACACACATGATAATATGCGCACTATACACACACACACACACACACACACATGATAACATGCGCACTATACACACACACACACACACACGCACACATGGATTCTGTACTGTAGATATGTGGTGGAGTAGGGGCCTGAGGGCACACAGTGTGTTGTGAAATCTGTGAATGTAACGGTAAAATGGTATAAACTGCCTTCAATTTGCTGAACCCCAGGAAGTGTAGCTGCTGCTTTGGCAGGAACTAATGGGGATCCATAATAAACCCCAGGAAGTGTAGCTGCTGCTTTGGCAGGAACTAATGGGGATCTATAATAAACCCCAGGAAGAGTAGCTGCTGCTTTGGCAGGAACTAATGGGGATCTATAATAAACCCCAGGAAGAGTAGCTGCTGCTTTGGCAGGAACTAATGGGGATCCATAATAAACCCCAGGAAGAGTAGCTGCTGCTTTGGCAGGAACTAATGGGGATCCATAATAAACCCCAGGAAGTGTAGCTGCTGCTTTGGCAGAAACTAATGGGGATCTATAATAAACCCCAGGAAGAGTAGCTGCTGCTTTGGCAGAAACTAATGGGGATCCATAATGAATACATATACTTGACATTGTTTTGCGGTGAGGCCACTGTTCCATGTGTTGTCTGGTGTTAGGCGACAGGGCGGCTGAAGATCGGGACCTACACCGGACCCCTGCACCATGGCATCGTCTACTCTGGAGGTAAGATACCTAGGGACATGCACTGACTCACAGCACGAACCGCCAGACAGCACTGCCAACTTCACAAATCATCTAACTAGCAGAGTACTTCTAAACATAATGGATCTCAGTTAACGTTTATTTAGCCAGCATAGTCTTCTCAACAACGTTCACTTTTCTCCAGGGAGGTCTGGGTTCCCTAAAAACAAAACAATGGTATGAATCTGAAAAACAACGTGGTACAAATCTTTCATAAAACAATGTCATCCAGTAACGTCTACATTTCAATATCTCTCTTTCTCTCTTTCTTTCTCTTTCTCCCCCCCCCCTAGGTTCTTCTGACATTGTGTGTGACCTGCTGGGGGCCAAGGGGAAGGACATTGTCTACATCGGAGACCACATCTTCGGGGACATCCTCAAGTCCAAGAAACGCCAGGGCTGGAGGACCTTCCTCGTCATCCCCGAGCTGGCCCAGGAGTTGCATGTCTGGACTGACAAGAGCTGTGAGTCACACTCGTAGTCTCACACGCAGGCACACAGTCACACACACAACAGGACGGGTGGACATTCCCATGCAAGCAGCCAGACAGACGTGTGCAGACACACAGATACTCATACATAAAACGGCTGATGGACACACTGGAGAGCACTGGTCCGATGTAGCTCAGTTGGTAGAGCATGGTGCTTGCAACGCCAGAATTATGGGTTCGGTTCCCGGGACCACCAGTACATACGTAAAATGTATGCAGGCGTGACTAAGTCGCTTGGGAGAAAAGTGTCTGCTCAATGGCACACAGTGCCAACAGAAGTATTCGCACCCCTTGACTTGTACCACATTTTGTTGTATTACAGCCTGAATTCAACATGGATTCAAATATTTTTTTCTCACCTATCTAAACACAGAGCCCCATAATGACAAAGTGAAAACATTTTTGTGTTTTATTGAAAATGAAATACTGAAATATCTAATTTACATAAGTATTCACACCCCTGAGTCAATACATGTTAGAATCATCTTAGGCAGTGATTACAGCCGTGAGTCTTTCTGGGTAAGTTTCTAAGAGCTTTGCACACCTGGGTTGTACAATATTTTCACATTTATTATTTTTTAAATTCTTTAAAAACTCTGTTAAATTGGTTGTTGATCATTGCTAGACAACCATTTTCAAGTCTTGTCATAGATCTTCAAGTCAAAACTATAACTTGGCCCCTCAGGAACATTCAATGTCATCTTGGTAAGCAACCCCAGTGTATATTTGGCCTTGTTTTAGGTTATTGTCCTGCTGAAAGGTGAATTCATCTCCCAGTGTCTGTTGGAAAGCAGACTGAACCAGGTTCTCCTCTAGGATTTTGCCTGTGCTTAGCTTTATTCCATTTATTCTTATGCTAAAAAAAACTCCATAGTCCTTGCCGATGACAAGCATACCCATAACAGGATGCAGCCACCACCATGCTTGAAAATATGAAGTGGTCCTCAGTAATGTGTTGTGTTGGATTTGCCCCAAATGTAAAACTGTATATTCAGGACAAAGTTAATTTCTTTGCCACATTTCTTGCAGTATTATTTCTTGCCATTTTAGTTTCGTGCCTTATTGCAAACAGGATGCATATTTTTGAATCTTTATTTTGTTCTGTACAGGCTTCCTTTTCACTCTGTCACTTGTTAGTATTGTGGAGTAACTGCACAGTTGTTGATCCATCCTCAGTTTTCTTCTATCACAGCCATTAAACTCTGGAACTGTTTTAAAGTCGTGGTGAAATCCCTGAGCGGTTTCCTTCCTCTCTGGCAACTGAGTTAGGAAGGACGCCTGTATCCTTGTAGTGACTGGGTTTATTGATACACCATCCAACGTCTAATTAATAGTTTCATTCTCAAAGGGATATTCAATGTCTGCTTTTTCATTTTTACACCTCTACCAATAGGTGCCCTTTGCGAGGCATTGGAAAACCTCCCTGGTCTTTGTGGTTGAATCTGTGTTTGAAATTCACTGTCGACTGAGGGACCTTAACTTATTTAGGCCATAAGAAAGCGGTGGAGTACTTATCGACTCTTTTCATTTTTAATTAATTTGTAAAAATGTCGTAACATAATTCCACTTTGACATTTATAGGAAATTATGTGTAGGCCAGTGACACACAATCTCAATTTAATCCATTTTTAAATTCAGGCTGTAACACAACAAAATGTGGAAAAAGTCCAGGGGTATTAATTAGTCAAGGGTGTTATATTATAGCAGTGACACACTTGTGCGCACACACACACATTCATGCACAGGCACACACACACACACACACACACATACAGGCACACATACACAAATATAACTGTGACGTGTCATTGTAGCTGTAAAATGCCCTCGTACACCTCTCAACGGCCTGTGAGTGACAGCGTGCCAGGGAGAGGGGGAATGAGAAGGGAAGATAAAGGGGGAGAGTGAAAAAGCAACAGATGGAACAAGTGAGCCAACACCTGTGATTAAGGGCAGTGGTGTAAAGTACTTTAAGTAAAAAATACTTTAAAGTACTACTTACGTCATTTTCTTTTTTGTGGTATCTGTACTTTCTCCACTGCTGAATTTAAGGGAGGAGGGAAAGGGATGTTGTGACTGAGACTTACCCTGGCCTCCTTTTCTTCTTCTGTCTTACAGCGTTATTCGAGGAATTGCAGGGCCTGGACATTTTCTTGGCAGAGCTCTACAAGTGAGTGCTGCATCGTTGGCTCTCTGTGTGTGTGTGTCGCCCTTGGGCCAAAGTCTGCAGGGTTTGTCCCATCGGTCTGATGATAACTGGCTTCAGTCAGACTTCAAGCCCATTTAGAAACAGTCTATCTATGTAGGCCTGTCCTCTTCCTTCTTGCTCTTTATAATAGTGACTAGCACTGTCTTTGCTCTCTCTCTTCCAATCCCCTTCTTCTCTACCTCTTTGCCCTCTCTAACTCATTATCTCTATCTCTCCAGGCATCTGGACAGCAGTAGTAATGAGAGACCTGACATCAGTGCTCTCCAGAGAAGGGTCAAGGTACAGATTCTACACGTTTCCATAGAAACTACAGAAACATTATTCAATATGTCCACATGTGTCCCTGAATAGTTACAGGCTTCAGTTTAGTCTTTAAAGCAAATCATTCCCAACTTGTGGACTTACATGGTCTTACAACCCCTAACTAAACTCCTGAAAATACGCTATGATCCTCCTCCCGTCCCATCGAAGTCTTGGATATACCGGAACACAAGTCACTGAATTTCCATGGTCCTCCTCGAGGAATTTTATATTTATCCAGGAAAATACCCTTGGATGTTAGAAACCTCTTTTTTTTTTTTTTTAGAAGGGGACCTGGCAAGAGGTCAGTAGGAAGTAGGAAGTAGTCAGTAGGAAGTAGTCAGCAGGATGTAGTCAGCATGTACACGTAACACAAGAGCACAATACCATACATGAAAACATATTTGACAATGGTCATCACGTTCTTCCGTCGGAGCTTGAAATATTTTCCGAGCGTCTTTTCGGGCTGAGTATCTAAACCCAGTGTTCTTCTCCCCTCCCCAGAAAGTGACCCATGACATGGACATGTGCTACGGCATGATGGGTAGTCTGTTCAGGTCTGGCTCCAGACAGACTCTGTTTGCCTCTCAGGTGATGCGCTATGCTGACCTGTACGCTGCCTCCTTCATCAACCTCCTGTACTATCCCTTCAGCTACCTCTTCAGAGCTGCTCACGTACTGGTGAGCCACTGTATTGAGTTAGTTTGTTGATTGAGTTTACAACAACAAAAGGGAAGAAATGCAGCATTTACAGAATAAAATGTTGCAGAGAAAATAGTGTAAGATACAGCCCCTTTCTATGCTAATTGGAAAACTGTAATTGTTAGAATTTGATTGTTAAAAATATAGATGCACATGAATCAACATTTCCAGCTAGTTTAATAAAGAATATACAGTACTTGACTCTTATTAACTTAGACTGAACCCTT
Organism: Oncorhynchus masou masou; assembly: GCF_036934945.1. Classification (NCBI taxonomy): domain Eukaryota; kingdom Metazoa; phylum Chordata; class Actinopteri; order Salmoniformes; family Salmonidae; genus Oncorhynchus; species Oncorhynchus masou. The sequence goes on from NC_088216.1 coordinate 21,179,341, forward strand.
ACATAGTCTGGTGCCCATCTAGCTGAAACAATGACAGGCAGTGACATTTGCATTAGAGTTGGTGCGTATGAGTTGGTGCGTATGAGTTGGTGCGTATGAGTTGGTGCGTATGAGTTATCTTCTCATTTCAATTCAATACAAATGTCTTTACCAGACATGTTATCTGAAACATGCACATCACATACACACAGTAATCAATATTCTATATAACAAGTTCAACGCATGGTAATAATATTATTATATTACGTATTTGTGAGCTGAAGCTCTCTTTACTAGCTGCTAGCCAACTGGAAGTGCTCCGAGTTGACTTCAGTAGTAGCGTCTCTCTCTCTCTCTCTCTCTCTCTCTCTCTCTCTCTCTCTCTCTGTCTGTTTCTGTCTCTCTCTCTCTCTCTCTCTCTCTCTCTGTCTGTCTGTTTCTGTCTCTCTCTGCCTCGCTCGCTCTCTCTCTCTCCCCTCCCAGATGCCCCATGAGTCAACGGTGGAGCACGCACACATCGACACGGACACCGAGTCCCCCCTGGCCACGCGCAACCGCCACTGCACTGACAGCAAGGACATGGAGTGCTGTAGCAACAAGAACCGCAGCCAGCTGACCCGGTCCATCAGTGAGATCAAGCCCCCCAACATGTTCCCCCAGACCCCCCAGGAGATCACCCACTGCCACGATGAAGACGACGATGAGGAGGAGGAAGAGTAGACGGAGGAGGTGTGATGGCGTGACCCGAACCAGGCTTGATTCCTTCCTAGGAGGAGGAGGAGAGAGAGGAGTGAAACACCGTCTTGATTCCTTCCTGATGTTTCCCTGAGGGGGTTTTAGAGTATAAATACTTCTAGGAAGATATCAACTATAATGTACTCTCTAGTCCACAGTAAGAGTCCATGTAGGATACATTGGAATGAGGGGGAGGGGATATGGCCAGTGTAGTGTATCTATAGGAGATTTATATAGAGAAATGAAGCTACGTTTTATACTAGAGATGTACCAGGATATTAAGGTTTTATGAATCAGATCAGACAACTGTATGTTACTACAGTAACAGTTGCTGCTCGGTTTTCCAAAAACGTTGCCCCCGTGCCCACCCCTTTTCAAGTTTTACGTATTCAATGCTTGTTGTTTTTTCTATGGATTTTTATGATGAAATGGGAAAAGGTTGACTTAAAGTTGGCAATTTTTAATAAAAAAAAAAAGATTTTACATTTTTTTTTTAGTTGAAGCTAAAACAGTTTTTACGGCATAGGATGTTGTAGCAGACAAATATACACGAATACACACAAGAAGCAAATATTACGAACACTACTTTTCTCTGTACTGACCTTACACCGTGTCTGGTCATGGAGAATAATTCCCTGTGTGTGTTTACATAGTCTACCATAATGCAGGCATCATACTGTAGTTTGAATGTGAAGCACTAAGATGGAATAGCCTTTGCCAAACTCTATATACTGTTTTGCTGTTCTCCTTTTGAAATGAAAGAAAGTGTTCTAGCCTTTTGCTGTACCGGTGTTGACGCGTATCGAGCAGCACGGCAATCCAAAAATATGGTCCAAAAATGTATTTCTCGCTGGTTGTTATTTTGGTCATTATTTTTGCAGTATAATTCCTCCCGTCGTGACCCTGCATAACACAGCGTGTGTGTGTGTGTGTGCCCGGCCTTGGCCAATCAAAAGTCGAGTTTGTGTCGTCCTGAGCGACTGTAACCAAGGCATCCGTAATTGTACTAAAGAACTGTGGTGTATGTTTTGGGTTACACAAAGCACAAGTCTGATTGTGGGTAACTGATTGTCAATATTAGCTCGATATGCCATGAAACGTGCTGTCGATTTAAAGTATGGTGCACATAATGTAATCTGTGATTCTGTGTGGTTAATTTCAACTGACGTTTTGAAATGCATGAAATGTTGTTTCTAGGCAACCGTGCATACAGGGTACCGATTATGCTGCCTCTGTACAGATGGGTCTATGGCAACTGTGGACGGTCACATAGGCCTAATGCTATTGAGAGGCTGTGACCCAGTATTACTGTTCTCATACATGATACTGTAAAAAGCAAGACATTCATCATGCAAAATACCATTACATTTTTTTTTTGTTCTCCTGTAGGATGATATGAGATATTGAAACCTGCACCATTGTTACACTATGTGCAACTAACATGCAGTAGTAGTTTTTTTTTTTTTTTACTCAGCTTGGAGTTCTCTTGATTATTACATTGTAACAGTTGTATTTGTCATTGCATAGAACCGCTTTAGTTAGAACTGTCATTCACCCCTACCTAACCAAACCCTCATTCCATGTGTGATAATATGGTCGGCTGTTTGCTAGTAATTCTTTGCAGTTAACATAGAGTGTACAGTATGTTATAGGAACAGACCTGGGTTCAAATACTATTTAAAATGTTTCAAATACTTTAGCCTGCTTGGAGTACCAGGTGGCCGAGTTTAACATTTGTGAAAAAAATGTTGGTTCCATTGCTCCAGGCAAGGTCAGTCAAGCCCCAATAAAGTATATGCAATGATTTTGAATAGTATTTGAACCCAGGAGGCCTTGATATGCAAAAAGGAAATCCAGGTCAGCCTGGGGTGCTGTGACGTGTGGCATTGTGTAGGCCTTGAGAATGTACGGGCACCAGACAAGGAACCAACGCCTTGGCGAGAGGGCGTTTGTGTCTGACCGCTCCCAGAGAGGTTAGGTTGGGCCTGGGAAAAGGACAAGGGGCGCCCTCCTGGCTGGTGGGAATAGCTTGTAGACTCACCCTAGCAGGACGATGTAGTGTGGAAGATGTATAAAGGACTATAGCTACAGTATTCTGGAGTTTGTTGGATCACTTAGGGGTAAAAAAACAAACACTGAATGATGCAAAGAAGCACCTGATATTTCCCACCAGGGTTGCATTTGTTGTCTCCAAACGTGAGCAAACCTTTTAATTTAAAAATGGAAATCGCAATTGTTGATTAGGCCCACAATTCCACTGAAACGTTGAGATACTTAAAAAAAAAAAGTTACTGGAAAATATTACCGATTTGCTTAATATTAAACTTTCCTGTTTAGCAATGGAAATGCTTAACATTTTCAGTTGTGTGTCCTAATGAACATGACCCAGATGGTATGCAGTGCGGAGGGCAGGAAAATCTCTTCCAGGGCAGGTATCTGTAATATCGTATGTGTATGCTATGTAAAACATGCGCATCACCTTTTTTTTCTAAGGCATGTAGTTGTGTAGCTAGAGGTTTCGATTGGCCTGTTGATTTGAGCTGATGAAGGGAAGACCAATAGCAGGTCTCTGTAACCTGGTGGTGTTTGCCGAGGCAAGTAGTAAAAAGGGGAATGTGGGTTCAACTGGGGATCTTTAAAACAGATTCTACTCTTACTAAAATTGTTACAGAGCAACTATATAGCGGTTCAATATTTTATTACTCTCTGTCTAAAAGTATATCTTTTTAAGTATTGATTTAACTGGAAGTACCACAGAAACACCTGAGGCAGCTGTGTTCTTCACCTGGTTGGTTAGTCTTAGTCGTTGTTTTGGTCTCGTTACTGAAGAATTCATAAATAAAGCTTGGTCGTTGGAGGACATTTTGAAGTCCTTTTCTGTCAAAACACTTTACAATACATGTATTTTCTATGCAATGGCGCAGTACAGTGCATTATACGTGTAAACTAACTTACTAAAAGGCTGGCCAGTGTAACAAATGGCTGACGTCAAAGTTTGATAACTGTTTGGCGAGAACTAGGTTAGGGCTACAACTGATGTGGAACGAAAAGAAAACATGTCCGTCTGGCCACACAAGTTCTACAAGGTCATCTGTGTGGTAACAATTGCACACTTAATAATTATAATAATAATAATAGCCTTGCAGACCGGTATGCTGAACAATAGGCGATGTTGAAGAGCATGTATTTACCTTGCATCAGAAATGGCACCTTTTTCAGCAACACCTTGTTTTTGCTGTTTTGTATTTGTTTTTTCTAACCAGTGTTTTCAGATTCTTAGTTTACAACATTGTATATAATATAAGCATTTACATGTGGAAGAAATGTTCCTTAAATTCTTTCTTTTTTTCTTTGTTGTTTTTGGCATTTTTTCTGGTTTCAGACACTCACTGAAGCCGTTCTAGTAAACAAACAGTATGTCTGAGCGAGCTAAACATGTCGGACAGGTTAATGTCACCATCCATTTATACAAAATTTCAACAATTGCAGACCGAGCGTGACAACTATCACGCATTCACTTTTTTTGTTTCGTGCATTTACTTGGATGTTCCTCAGCGTTTTGTTTCCAGAGTTATGATATAATGTGTCCATTGGGGAAATGACATTTATATGTACAATAAAAGCTAATTTTCCATAATAAGTTACTGGGTGTGTGTGTACTGTCTCCTGTTGCTTCTTGTTCTTCTTGCAAAACTCTAGTTTTAAAAATTTGAAGTCAAACAAGTATTTGATTGTATGCAAGTATAAAATTCTTATAATCATACATAAACATTCTTGCATACAGAAATGCCTTAATATATCCAGTAATGTGTTAAAGTAAATGTAGTACAATTAATTGTGAATGAAAATATATTGCATAGCCTTTTATGTCCACTGAACATCAGGGCACTTGCCTAGAATTCTCCCCTCCCATCCCACTGGTGACAAAACATCAAGCACATGGGGTACATTTGTCATTTCACCTCCCCCTCACAGTTTAAAAGGGTTGACATTTGGGTGTCCAAAAGGCAACTCAAAACATGATTCAAGAATAGAGGTCCTGTCAAAGTTGGAAGATATAAACGTCCCAGATTTTTTTTACAATTATATTTAACTACACCATAAAATATATCCAATAATCCCAAATCCAGCTAAAATGAGGATTTTCTCTGAGCAAGCACCAAATCCCCATTCATGTTTCACTATGTAATAACATTTAAAAACTGATGGCATTTCTATTACATACTGTGAGTACATTGAGACTTACTACAACGCAAACATCTGTGTGGTTAGTTAACAGATGTACTTAGGCTACACTACCTGAAATGTATACAGTATAGTGGAAAAAAAGTCATGAATACATGTAAATCTTCTAATGCTTTGATCCAAGAGTTAAATGTCCACAACCCCGTCAATGCGTTTGGCAGATCTGTGTACGCTAACATGCAAGGTCAATATTTGCAGCAGCATCAGCTGCATTTTTTTGACTCAGCAACTTTTGCTTATAATGCAGCAATGCTCTGCAGCAATGGTTTTAACACAAATCAAGAATAGCAGGTAAATTAAAACATGGAAATATTTGAAACAGACTTGGGATTACTTTTTTTTCAAAGGCATTTTTATGAGTAATTTTTGGGGGAAACGGTTACGTCTTTCCAGCCTTCAATACTTTTCAGGAAGATAAAACAAGACAAACCAGCGACTGAAAATGTCATTTTAACAGAAGGGCAAATCATCTTTGCAATAGATCATTCTGTCCTTGAAATTGCCTCCATACAATGTTCTGAACTGCCTCTCTTTAATCTGAGCACCTTTGTGTTGAGGGGAAAAATAACATATTCCATCAATAACACTCTTTCTGTTAATAATTCACTTTTTATTGTACCACCAACATCAACCAGAGCAGATTATGGTAATGTTTTTGTCGTGTTGAGTATCAAACATGTGGACAGGCACATATACATAGCAGCATGAGGATAAACGCGGTCCGATATGACTCAGATAATGATAGAATGGAGTGAAGTACTTTTCAACGGGTCTAAAAGTGTCTTGACAAATACTGTAGTCATTCATTGGTGATGTGAGTCTTATCTTTAGAGCGGAGAAAGTCCTCAGAGAAAGAGGGGGAAAGAGAGAGAGAGCAATAGAAAGAGAGAGAGGGATCTCTTTTTTCGGGTGTTTCTTTTCCTGTGAATGTTCAAGAAGCAGGGGTAAAGACCACATGGGTCAAGATATAGGTCACAACCAGGCTCAAAAAAAACAACACAAGACTACGTTTGATGGTCATATATGTTATTTTCAAAATTCTGACATGAACATGTGAAAAACCCTCATCTGCACGTGAAGGACTTTTATTTTGAAGGAGATACCTCTTATTTTTCTCTTATAAGTGTATTAAATACAGCAGTGATCAAAGTATAGATGGTAAAGTACAAATACAGTCTTGTTATATCATCATCATCGTCGATTATCTCTGGAATGATTGTCCTTGCAGAGCAGAGTTCACCTGATGCATAGGAACACTCACAAGTAAAACAACAATATCTGGTCAGTGTTATTAATCTCTTCCATAGTCTGGTCATTTTGAAACAGAAGCCCCTTGGTGTATGTGGGACGGTTGCCAACCCATGTGTTTTTTTAGAAGCTGTTTATGCTCACAGTAATTTGGGAATACTGTGACACGAAGAGAAATGGCGACCACCAGTGGGCAAAAGTTGCAATTGCACTCCCATACTATTTGGAGCTACATTCTGCAATGAATATCTTTGCTTTAGCGAGCAGATATGACAACTGTCTAGGATGACTACAAACTGCGTCAACATGCTTTACGTTAAGATGCTGCGTCTACAGAGATTTAGGATAGGAGAGTTATTTTTGGACTTCTACTTTAAGTTCAGCTTTGATTCATATAAAACCATTTATATACAAACTGATACAAAGAAAAAGTAAACTCAACATTACATTACCCTAGAAATAAGTTTACACTTGAAGTTAATATACTCAACAGAAGGCATACGCCTTGTACATACACCCCAACCCTGGCCTGGTTCTTCATACATATTTCCCAAGAGACAAATGATAACAAAATACAGAATGGTCCACCACAAAGAAAAAAAGAGAATCATTTGTTTACAGGCTTATAGGAGAATAGTGATAAGAAATATACAACATATGTGTGGCTAAGATACAGAAAACACATTAGTAGTTCTAATACTGTAATTGCGTACATTCAATACAGTACATCAATGGTGAGAATTCATATTTTCCTCAATTTCCCCCAAACTATGCATTGCTATGATTCAAGTCATCACAATTCAAAGAACTAGCATCTATAGTAACCATCGAAGGGAAAGTTTTCCTCTTACAATAAATAATTATAATAATAATAGCAATCATTTTAATGTTAAGGTTTTTTAGCTTCAGTGGCACATGGTCATTCAATTAATTATTATTAGACTACAAAGGTGTAAAACTAGCATGTGAAAACAAGCACTTAAGTGTTTAATTTGGCAATTTTTCTCACTTTAAAGTGTTTTAAGTTGGTATGAACTTGAGCCTTACAAAAAAGATCAGTCAGTCACAGAAAAACAACCATTTCTGTTCATCTCCAACAGTGACCAAGTGACCAAGTTAAAGGGTGTATAACATCAACAAGCTTGGGGTGACAGGTAGTGGTTAGAGCGTTGGGCCAGTAACTGAAAGGTTGCTGGATCGAATCCCCGAGCTGACAAGGTAAAAAATCTGCCGTGCTGCCCCTGAACAAGGCACTGTTCCGCTGTAGGCCTTCATTGTAAATAAGAATTTGTTCTTAACCGACTTGACTAGTTAAATAAAGGTTAAATTAAAAAAAGGTTTCAGTTCAAGCCCACACTATTCGATTAAACTCGCTAACCAGATGATCGGGGCATTGTTGGGGGAAAAAAAAACATTCTTCTTGCACTGAAAGAGAGCATGTTTGAAGCATTATTATTTTTGTTTCACACAGTAAACATTGTTTTTCATTACATTCTCACACTGCAAGAAGAATGGTACCTTAATCTCAAAGGTACACTACAAAAAATGACATCATTCACAGCGGGACAACATCCTGCTTACTGACAACAACAAGAACACTTGAATCTGCCAAGGCTCCCCACTATTGGCTCTTTCGAAATTGCACCCTCCCACAATGCAATAGTCAATTTCAGTTTTGTTGGTGTCAATTTATTTAAGCAGGATGTTGCCACACTGTGTGTGCTACACATAGAGTGGACAAAACATTAAGAACACCTGCTCTTTCCATGGCATAGACTGACCAGGTGATTCTAGGTGAAAGCTATGATCCCTTATTGATGTCATTTGTTAAATCCACTTTAAATCAGTGTAGATGAAGGGGAGGAGACAAGTTCGAGAAGGATTTTTAAGCCTTGAGATAATTGAGACATTGATTGTGTATGTGTGCCATTCAGTGGGTGAATGGGCCACTCAAAAGATGAAGTGCCTTCGAACGGGGTATGGTAGTAGGTGCCAGGCGCACTGGTTTGTGTCAAGAACTGCAACGCTGCTGGGTTTTTCACACTCAACAGTTTCCCGTGTGTATCAAGAATGGTCCACCACCCAAAGGACATACAGGCAACTTGACACAACTGTGGGAAGCATTGGAGTCAACGTGGGTCAGCATCCCTGTGGAAAGCTTTCGACACCTTCTAGAATCCATACCCCGACAAATTGAGGCTGTTCCGAGGGCGAAAGGGAAGGTGCAACTCAAAATGACTGGAAGGTGTTCCTAATGTTTTGCACACTCAGTGTATTTCATAATGCATAGTCTGCCTTTAACCCCAAAACCCAGCTAAAGAGTTTGATTGAATAAAGCTTCCACTCTAAGCTCAACATGAGCTGAAGGAGACTGAACATACTTTAATATGCCACACAACACACACAGTGGAAAGGAGAGTGCAGTGCCATACAAGAGGGTCATTCATGGACAATAATTTAATGTCGAGGTTGCTTTTGTGAAGTTCATGACGCTCAACATGTTAGATGAGGTCATTAATACTGGCCAATGATCACGTGCGTTCATAAGTGCCAAGTTCGCACTTTTCAATGTCAATACATCCTGGGTCCCACTCCTAAACCACAAGTCGTAAGACTTGTCTGGATTGTATTATTAAGTCTGATTTAAGTCTGCTAACTTAAGTCTGGATAACCTCCATATCAAACAGCAATATAATGAGGTCAAAGGGCTTCTGATCGCACATCGGCCATAATAGGAAAATAAACTGGCTTAGGGACGGGTTTTGCTTGTGGACGGTTGCAACTCAGCATCTTTGAACCAAAACACACACATACATACGGTGCATATAAACATACAACCATACATACATACAAATATATCTGTCTCAATTTACAATAAAGTGATTTTTTAAAATTCAGAATCATCTCTTAAATATACTGTTTTTTTCCCCATTGCACTTTGTTAAAATAATTAAGATGATTTTTTTTAAAGGCAATCGTGTGATTTTAAAAAGGTGAAAAGATACGGTACCATTAGCCTGATTGAGAAGAATAGTAAAAATAACAAGATCTGTAATATACATATCTTTAAAAGACCCTCACCAACTCATATACATGGATGTACATAAGCAGTCCAAAGTTTGGACACACCGACTCATTCATGGATTTTTCTTCATTTTGACTATTTTCTACATTGTAGAACAATAGTGAAGACATCAAAACTATGAAATGGAATCATGTAGTTACCACAAAAGTGTTAAACAAATCAAAATATATTTCAGAAAATAGTAAAAATAAAGATAAACCCTTGAATGAGTAGGTGTGTCTAAACTTTTGACTGGTACTTGTATGAGTATATATATATATATATAAATATATGTAGCATGTATTTCAATATCACATATACACACACAAACATCTACATGCCCATGCATGTTTGTGCCACGGTATATGTCATATCTTCTCCACACATACATATATACACATATATAATAAATAAATGCACAAAAACATTCTTGGTTCATGGTTCCATGGTTTCCTTCAAAGCGGTATTTGGTTACAGTCTTTGACTAACCATTTTGTCTGCGTGCGTTTGAGTCCTTCGATGTAGTAGTACTAGTAGTACTACAGTAGTACTAAAGTAGTACTACAGTCCACTGCCAATCCCTGAACAAGAACAGACTGGAAAGTGTGTGTACTGATGTGTAAGTGTTTGTGTGTGGACAGGGGAATGGGGTGGGGGGCATGCACACTGTTGTCCATCTTTCCGAGCTACTGGAATACCAGGTCACTGGGTATTTAAGAGGATGGATTGGCTGAGGACGGTCTAAGCCCACCCTAACAAGGTCTTCTAGAGGTGTGTGATGTGGGTGAGGGCCCAGAGTGCTATCCCTTTAGCCCCCTTCCCCACTACCCCAAAGGGTATTCTGTTCCAGGCTGTGGAATCGGCCAGGGGGGGTGGAGGGTAGAGAGTAGAGGTTCAGGCTGGGGCTCAGTATACACATCTCCGTAGCCCCCTTCCCCTCAATTCCTCCAGGGTCTTCCATCCATAAGGGCGTGGTGGGTAGGGGTTAGAGGTCCTTCCCCTCAATTCCTCCAGGGTCTTCCAGCCATAAGGGGGTGGTGGGTAGGGGTTAGAGGTCCTTCCCCTCAATTCCTCCAGGGTCTTCCATACATAAGGGGGTGGTGGGTAGGGGTTAGAGGTCCTTCCCCTCAATTCCTCCAGGGTCTTCCATCCATAAGGGGTTAGAGGTCCTTGGATGTTGGGGGATTAGGCCCAGGCCCTGGCCCAGAGGGTACTAACACCATCTCTCCTCACTCCTCTCGCCCTCTCCCCAGACCCCTCCTCTCCCCTGTCCCCAGACCCCTCCTCTCCCCCTGTCCCCAGACCCATCCTCCCTCCTCTCCCTTTCCCCAGATCCATCCTCCCTCCTCTCCCCCTCTTCCCAGACCCCTCCTCTCCCCAGACCCATCCTCCCTCCTCTCCCCCTGTCCCCAGACCCCTCCTCTCCCCCTGTCCCCAGACCCCCTCCTCTCCCCCTGTCCCCAGGCCCATCCTCCCTCCTCTCCCCAGACCCATCCTCCCTCCTCTCCCCCTGTCCCCAGACCCCTCCTCTCCCCCTGTCCCCAGACCCCTCCTCTCCCCCTGTCCCCAGGCCCATCCTCCCTCCTCTCCCCAGACCCATCCTCCCTCCTCTCCCTCCGTCCCCAGACCCATACTCCCTCCTCTCCCCTCTCCCCAGACCCATCCTCCCCCTCACCCCTGTCCCCACCACCCCAGTGTGGGCTAGATGGGTCCCTCATTGTGTGCAGTGTGGTTGACCCTGTGGGCCAGACAGTTCTGGGGCTGTGTGTTGAGGTTGAGCAGGCCGACTGTCTCATGGTGGGCCATAGCTGGCATCTCCAGCACGCCTCCCCCTCCACCATCGTGGAGCTCATTGGTCAGAGTCAATTCGATCTTGGTGAACTCGCTGTCCATCGATTGGGGCGTCTTATCCATGCGCGACGCCATCAGGGCGTTCTGGTACTGCTGACGGGTCACCTGCGGGAGGATAATACAGTTACATTATATCATGTTATATGATATTACAGGATATTAAATTGCATCCCTGGGCATCAGTTGAACTGGCAGATGTGGATATCTACATGATCATCTTGAATGATAGCATAGCTACATTTCCACTAGAACATTCTTATCCACTTTCTCCTGGTTTCAATCATGTTTCACCAACTGGACACATATATCTCACTAAACTCACACAGGGTGTGCCTCTGGGCTCCATGCTAGACCCCGTATTTTTCATAATCTACATCCTCCCACTTGGACAGATCCTATGCCAGCCAATTCAACCTCAACCTTCACTGTTATACAAGCGACACACAAATGTGACCCGTTTCAGGAAACTAGGCGTATGTCGCGGGTCACTACTTCACAGGACAGTCATTTGAACATCATTTTTTTTTTGTTAACAAAATGTGTTGTTTTATTTGGAAGAAATGCCTTCTGGAACATGTGTGAACTTTCATGTGCCTTAATAACAGACCTGTATGTCATCTGTAAAAATGAATACAATTGTTAAATTGCGAGCCTAGTTGGTTTAGCAACAGAAAAACACAGCAACCTTCCCGCTAGCCATGATTGGCTGAGATAATGAGTGGGCTGGACATGCCGGGAGATCAGTTTGGATTGGTCTGCCATGTAGCACACTTCTGTCTATTTGAGCTGGTCAGTATCGGTAGGTAATCCTGTCTAACACTGCTTTAAAAAAAAGATTGCTTAGTAGAACTGCAAAAGTGTTGCTCTCCACTTTCTGGAGGACCGCGTTTTGAAATCATTGGAATTAGAGTATGGTAGCTAAGGAGATGGAGAAAACACCGGTCTCCGGATTACATCTTCAAACTAAGGGCAACCATGGCATCTGTGACAGGGAGAAGAGTCCAACCATGATGTATACGGGTAAGATAGTTTAGCTAGCTACATTTTCAGATATTACACATTTCTATTTTTTTTCATTTCAAGTTAAAGTGTACTGTTAGCTAGATAGCTAACATTAGCTGGCTGGCTCACTACCTAACATTACGTGTATGATCTTATTATTCGTATCTCAGACCCATTTTCGTGGCTAGTTATAGCCTAATATTAGCTAGCTAACATTGAACCTGGTTGGTTAGCTACCTGCAGATTCATGCAAGGTAGTAACGTCATGAGTTGGGATTATGGTTCATTGTTTAGCTAGCTACATGTCTTAACAAAAGACTCCGCTATGCAAGTGTCTGATTTAATAGAATGTCACTGCGACAACTGTTAACCAGTTATCTTGGGTGCTTGACTGCTGTTGTTAGGACAAAACACTCAGATACTGGTGGAACTAAAGCTTAAAAGGGTGCTGAATGGGTGTACACAAAGAAGAGCTCTCCAGTAGGTACCAAAACATTCAAAGGCGATTTTCTCAAAAGTGAATTGACCAGTTTATCAACTTTCAAAGCAAAATGACTTTCCCATTGTTCCTCAAATGTAGTGTATGATATACCATGTTGTAGCTCTGTGTCTCTGCTTTTATCCAATGTAAAAAACACTATTTCAAATTTTGCTACATAAGACGTAATCAAGGCGGTTGGTCACAAATGTGTGTGTGTGTACAGTATGTGCGTGCAAACGTGTGTGTAGAAGTGTGTATAGACTCTCCTTGAAATACTGCAGGTCCGACAGCCTTAACAGAGTAGTCAGGCATGTCTACAACAGAAGTCGGAGGTTTTTCCATACACTTAGGTTGGAGTCATTAAACTCATTTTTCAACCACTTCACACATTTCTTGTTAACATACTATAGTTTAGGACATCTACTTTGTGCATGACACAAGTCATTTTCCAACAATTGTTACAGCCAGATTATTTTACTTATAATTCACTGTATCACAATTCCAGTGGGTCAGAAGTTTACATACACTAAGTTGACTGTGCCTTTAAACAGCTTGGAAAATTCCAGAAAATGATGTCATGGCTTTAGAAGCTTTTGATAGGCTAATTGACATAATTTGAGTCAATTGGAGGTGTACCTGTGGATGTATTTCAAGGCCTACCTTCAACCTCAGTGACTCTTTGCTTGACATCATGGGAAGATTAAAAGAAATCAGCCAAGACCTCAGAAAAACAATTCTAGACATCCACAAGTCATCCTTGGGAGCAATTTCCAAATGCTTGAAGGTACCACGTTCATCTGTACAAACAATAGTATGCAAGTATAAACACCATGGGAACACACAGCCGTCATACCCCTCAGGAAGGAGATGCGTTCTGTCTCCTAGAGATGAATATACTTTGGTGCGAAAAGTGCAAATCAACCCCAGAACAACAGCAAAGGACCCTGTGAAGATGCTGGAGGAAACAGGTACAAAAGTATCTATATCCACAGTAAAACAAGTACTATATCTACACAACCTGAAAGGCCGCTCTGCAAGGAAGAAGCCACTGCTCCAAAACCACCATAAAAAGCCATATTACGGTTTGCAACTGCTCATGGGGACAGAGATCATACTTTTTGGAGAAATGTCCTCTGGTCTGATGAAACAAAAATAGAACTGTTTGGCCAAAATGACCATCTTTATGTTTGGGGGAAAAAGGGGGAGGCTTGCAAGCCAAAGAACGCCATCCCAACCGTGAAGCACAGGGGTGGCAGCATCATGTTGTGGGGGTGCTTTGCTGCAGGAGGGACTGGTGCACTTCACAAAATGGATGGCATCATGAGGATGGGAAATGATGTGGATATATTGAAGCAACATCTCAAGACATCAGTCAGGAAGTTAAAGCTTGGTTGCAAATGGGTTTTCCAAATGGACAATGACCCCAAGCATGCTTCCAAAGTTGTGGCAAAATGGCTTAAGGACAACAAAGTAAAAGTATTGGAGTGGCCATCACAAAGCCCTGACCTCAATCCTATATAACATTTGTGGGCAGGACTGAAAAAGCGTATGTGAACAAATATGACTCAGTTACACCAGCTCTGTCAGGAGCAATGGTCCAAAATTCCCCAACTTATTGTGGGAAGCTTGTGGAAGGCTACCCGAAACATTTGACCCAAGTTAAACAATTTAAAGGCAATGCTACCAAATACTAATTGTGTGTATGTAAAGAAATAAAAGCTGAATGAAATCATTCTCTCTACTATTATTCTGACATTTCACATTCTTAAAATAATGTGGTGGTCCTAACTGACCCAATACAGGGAATTTTTACTTGGATTAAATGTCAGCAATTGTGAAAAACTGAGTTTAAATGTATTTAGCTAAGGTGTATGTAAACTTCCAACTTCAACTGTATCTGTAGTGTGTGTGTGTGTGTGTGTGCGAATCCTGACTATCCTCACCTTGATGTACTGCAGGTCAGATACAGCCCGGACAGAGTAGTCTGGCATGTATATCTGTAGTGTGTGTGTATAGTGTAATGTGTGTGTGTGTGTATATGCGTGTCTGTGTGTGTGTATCCTGACTATCCTCTCACCTTGATGTAACGCAGGTCAGACACAGCCCTGACAGAGTAGTCTGGCATGTATATCTGTAGTGTGTGTGTGTGTGTGTGTGTGTGTGTGTGTGTGTGTGTGTGTGTGTGTGTGTGTGTGTGTGTGTGCGTGTGTATCCTGACTATGCTCTCACCCTGATGTACTGCAGGTCAGACACAGCCCTGACAGAGTAGTCTGGCATGTATATCTGTAGTGTGTGTGTGTGTGTGTGTGTGTGTGTGTGTGTGTGTGTGTGTGTGTGTGTGTGTGCGTGTGTATCCTGACTATGCTCTCACCTTGATGTACTGCAGGTCAGACACAGCACTGACAGAGTAGTCTGGCATGTATATCTGTAGTGTGTGTGTGTGTGTGTGTGTGTGTGTGTGTGTGTGTGTGTGTGTGTGTGTGTGTGTGTGGTGTGTGTGTGTGTGCGTGTGTATCCTGACTATCCTCTCACCTTGATGTACTGCAGGTCAGACACAGCCCTGACAGAGTAGTCTGGCATGTATATCTGTAGTGTGTGTGTGTGTGTGTGTATCCTGACTATCCTCTCACCTTGATGTACTGCAGGTCAGACACAGCCCTGACAGAGTAGTCTGGCATGTATATCTGTAGTGTGTGTGTGTGTGTGTGTGTGTGTGTGTGTGTGTGTGTGTGTGTGTGTGTGTGTGTGTGTGTGTGTGTGTGCGTGTGTATCCTGACTATGCTCTCACCTTGATGTACTGCAGGTCAGACACAGCCCTGACAGAGTAGTCTGGCATGTATATCTGTAGTGTGTGTGTGTGTGTGTGTGTGTGTATCCTGACTATGCTCTCACCTTGATGTACTGCAGGTCAGACACAGCCCTGACAGAGTAGTCTGGCATGTATATCTGTAGGAAGGCGTTCAGCTGGTTGTTACTGCTCCCCAGCGTGGGTGTGATGGCATCGATGCGATCACTCCGGTTCAGGGAGTCTGAGTGGTTCAGGCCAAACGGCCGCGGGGGGGACTTGTTCTCTGCACAGGATAGAGAAGAATAGATGTTTTCGGCTTCTGTTCACAGTAAATACCTATCTGAGGTTGGGGTCGATCCCGTGTCTATGAAAGTTGATTCAGAAAGTAAACCAAAATCCAATATCCAATTCTACATTTTCCTCATTGATAAGCATTGAAGAGACCTGGAATTGAAATGGAATTGACCCCAGCCCTGATCTGAGAACAGAATAGAGAACAGAGTAAAAGCAGAATATGTCACACAGACACTGTATATGGAAACCACAATCAGTTATAGCTGTACTGCTGTACCTAGCCATAGCTATGTATGATTTATGTTTGTCATCTAATCTCCATCTACACAACCTGATTGTGCATTATCAATTTACTGAATTCTACGCAGAATGAGAAGCTATTTCTTTAATTGAATGATTAGGTAACATATAGGCCAAGAATCCTTGGTGCAATGTATGGAAATTTAATATATATTTTAAGCCCTCCCATTAGGGGTGGGGGGGGGGGCCCTGCTTCACAGGTTTTGAGTCGGTGGTCTAGAGTGATGCCGATTTTTTCACACTTCTCAAATTAGAATACTTTCTCTTTATTTTAATTAAACTCAGCTTATGTTTTCCACTTCTTAAAAAGCAGACGAGAGGAAAACCACACAACAAAGTGGAAAAGACGTGGGCTTGCAGAGGACTGGGGGCGTTAATGCTCACTACTCTGGCTGGAATGTATGTAATCCTGGGTTTGGATGTGGTCCCCAGACCCACACAGTAGTCCAAGGCCCAGTGAACCCTGGGAGATTAGTACTCTACTTTCTCAGGGGCCGACGGGGGACGGTAGGGGATGGAGGGATAGAGTGGAAGAGGGTGGAGTGGGACAAGGGGGAAAAGAAGGAGGAGGGACTTTAGTAAATATAGGGTGGATCAGAGGCTTGAGCCGTGTGTGTGTGTGTGTGTGTGTGTGTTTATGTTTTCAGAATGTGTGTGTGTGCTTGCAGCTTGTGTGCATGTTGCAGTCAGCGGCCCTGCGGGGGGCTGTAACTCATAGCCTTGTTTATGGAGTCAGAGGGTTAAGGGACTAGAGGGGTGGAGCCTGTCTCTAGTGGCGGCTATGCCTCACTCTGGGGGCCCCTACTACACTATTCACTGGCTTGAGTTATGGCACTGGTTACCACACACACACACACACACACACACACACACACACACACACACACACACACACACACACACACACACACACACACACACACACACACACACACACACACACACACACACACACACAGAGAGAGAGAATGGACGATTCACATGCACAGTACACAGTAACAGACATCCTTCAGAGCCCAAAACAATAGTTAAGTCCTGCCTTGTTAAACGTCCACGCAGAGCAACATTTAATATGCAAAGCAAACGTAAGGACAGCGTAAGTAGGACATGCATATTAATACACAAACACGCAGCAAACAATATGCTCAAAGTATTCTTGCTATGTGGCACAAGAGAATCCCGCTCTCAAAGAATTTAAGCCCATGACCAGCAGGTCCAGAATTCATTCTATGTCCACAACACATCATGCAGTTTTGACACCGGTAAATACCAGGCTTAGGTGAAGTGTACACTCATCCCAGTGGGTGATAGACAGATGGAAGAGGCATATTAGATGTGAGGAGAGATGGAGAGATAGAGGGATAGGGGGATGGACGGACAGACAGACAGGCAGACAGACAGACAGGTTGACAGACAGACAGTCAGACAGACAGGTTGACAGACAGACAGGTTGACAGACAGACAGGCAAGCAGACAGACAGGCAAGCAGACAGACAGGAAAGAGAGGACTACCATACCTGGAGATCCTGCTAGGGACTCAGCCCTACTGACAACGAAGGTACGAGACAGGGAGAGAGGGACTGGCGAGGAGAGACGGACGACAGAGAGAGGAGACACACACAGATAAATCCATCACCAGAGCCCACAAATGAAATAATTGTATAACGTTACCGTCGTGCACCGTGTCCTGAAAAACAACCAACGTGCCATCCAAGCACATTGAAACAGGGTCTGTGATAAAATATGACAAAATACATCATCTCATAAGCATGTGCTCTATGTTCCATAAACCAAAACGACAGTGACAACTTTTTTTGATGAGGAGGGTGTAATTCTGCCCTCTCACCAGCAGGTGTCTCTGAGATCCTACTAGCGCCTGACTGGAAGTTTGTGAATGAACTGAGAAAATACAGAGGCTGCCGGCACAATTTTTTTATCACCATACCTTGTTTCAATATGAGTCAATTCACTTGGTTACTGATAAACTGTTTCTTTACAATTTGTAAACCAGTCATCCTGGACCTAGCCCTTGTC
>NC_088216.1:21202361-21352361 GCF_036934945.1 Oncorhynchus masou masou
TAAAGTCTGTGCAGACATCCCCTGCCGCGCTCCCCAGAGGCATAGGGTCTCCTCTCAGACAATCACAAACGTGTACATCACAAACACACATTCTCGTCTCAGACACACACTGTCGCCACACACACACATTCACGTGTCACAAACACACACTCAAACACACACTCTCGCCCTCTCCACACACACACACACACACACACACACACACACACACACACACACACACACACACACACACACACACACACACACACACACACACACACACACACACACACACACACACACACACACACACACACACACACAGTTCCACAGTCAGGGTTCTGAGGGCACACTGGGGGAAGTCAAGCAGCAACACAGTGTGCACACTTGCCTGTTGCTAGGTAACGCAGGGTTGCCAGCAGAAGCTGAGGTGATATTTTAACCTTCATTTCACTGTCGTTGGGCTTGAAGGCTGAGAAATCCTGCTTCCGCTCACGATGGGTAATTTTCTTCTTCGTTTTGTTGTCAGCTGAGGGGAGAAAGAATTGGGGAATGGGGATGAAAGGGGAGGAATTGTTTTTAGGAAAAAGGAGAAATTGTAAGCTGACTTTGATAGTGCATTTCCTAGGTACAAGGGTGAATAAACTTTAGTTACTCAAAGGAATGTATTTTCAAGCAACTATATTCTTTCCCTATGGACAACGTGTGTACAATGTAAAATAAAAAAAAATGGGGGAAACAGAGTTGCAGTTGAAATGATACTGGACATAACATAACAATAAAATGATGTAAAATGCCTGGAAGCTAAACCTTTGCAGTAGCACCTTACATAACGGCAGATAATAAAGTGGTACTGGTCTGGTAACAGGTTCAAGTTACTCAAAATGAAAACATTGATACCCCTTCATTTCAATAAAAATGTGTGTATAGTAAATAGTTTGGGCACCTACTGTACAAGTCTGTCTCGTCCAGGATCTCTGACTTGATGATTTCCTCGATTATGTCCTCCAGGGTGACGATGCCCAGGACCTCGTAGAAGGGGTCCCCCTCACCCTCGTTGTTCACCCTCTGAACTATGGCCAGGTGGGATTTACCTAACACACACAGAAGGAGAGACAGAGAGAGAGAGAGAGAGAGACAGAGAGACAGAGAGAGAGAGAGAGAGACAAAGAGAGAGAGAGAGAGAGAGAGAGAGAGAGAGAGAGAGAGAGAGAGAGAGAGCGATAGAACACACATTTAAGAGGTTGTAAAGTTAGGGTCACAGTTATAAAGTGCGGCAAGAGCCTCTGTCTCCAACACTATGAAGGTCAACTTATGAACACGGTGGGCTTTTTGAACAGTGGATAGAGGTCAAGTACTCTCTGTTCATGCAATATATCACTAATTACAAACCAGGTGGTTCGAGGCCGGAATGCTGATTGGCTGAAAGTATGACAAAGAAATATATATTTTTCCGTCGTTAAACAGTTTATAACAGCAATAAGGCATCTCAGAGGTGTGTAGTATATGGCCAGTATTCCGAGTACTGTAGCCAGGTACTCTGTGTTCCGTCGTACAAAAGAACAACCCTTGGCCGAGGTATTTTGGCAACACAACACACATCCACAGGCCTCACTGCTTAATGATACATTGCATAAAGTAATAAAGCACGCATCATACATCATCATATTTTATTCCACTCATCAATGTACACCCAATACCCCATAACGACAAAGCGGAAACAGGGCTTTGGACATTTTTGCAAAAAGAATTCTACAGCTTGATTTGAGTCCACCTGTGGTGAATTTAATTGATTGGACATGATTTGGAAAGGCACACACCTGTCTATATAAGGTCCCACAGTTATTAGTGTATGTCAGAGGCAAAAACTAAGCAATGAGGTCGAAGGAATTGTCCATAGAGCTCAGAGACAGGATTGTGTCGAGGGACAGATCTTGGGAAGCATTGAAGGTTCCCAAGAACACAGTGGCCTCCATCATTCTTAAATGTAAGAAGTTTGGAACCATCAAGACTCTTCCAAGAGCTGGTCACCTGGCCAAACTGAGAAATCTGGTCACTCTGACAGAGCTCCAGAGTTCCTCTGTGGGGATGGGAGAAACTTCCAGAAGGACAACCATCTCTGTAGCCCTCTACGAATCAGGCCTGAATGGTAGAGTGGCCAAACAGAAGCCAATCCTCAGTAAAAGGCACATGACAGCCCACTTGGAGTTTGCCAAAAGGCACCTAAAGGACTCTCAGACCATGAGAAACAAGATTATCTGGTCTGATGAAACCAAGATTGAACTCTTTGGCCTGAATGCCAAGCGTCATGTATGGAAGAAACCTGGCACCATCCCTACGGTGAAGCACGGTGGTGGCAGCATCATGCTGTGGGGATGGTTTTCAGCGGAATGGGACTGGGAGACTAGTCAAGATCAAGGCAAAAATGAACAGAGCAAAGTACAGAGAGCTCCTTGATGAAAACCTGCTCAGACTGGGGCAAAGGTTCACCTTCCAACAGGACAATGACCCTAAGCACACTGCCAAGAGAACATAGGAGTGGCTTCGGGACAAGTCTCTGAATGTCCTTGAGTGGCCCAGCCAGAGCCCAGACTTTAACCCGATCGAACATCTCTGGAGAGACCTGAGAATAGCTGTGCAGTGACGTTCCCCATCCAACCTGAGAGAGTTTGAGAGGATCTGCAGAAAAGAATGAGAGAAAACTCCCCAAATACAGGCTTAAATCGCTGCCAAGTGTGCTTCAACAAAGTACTGAGCAAAGGGTCTGAATAATTATGCAAGTCACAAATAGTTCATTAAAAAAATAGATATATATATTTTACCATATAATACGTATGAACATACTGGGCATATGCTTTGAGGTTTGCAACTTAAAATAAAAGCTTGCAGAAAGTAACAGTGAGATAGTAACACTAGTAATACAGTAGTAACAGTAACATAGAAACACTAGTAATACAGTAGTAACAGTAACATAGTAACACTAGTAATACAGTAGTAACAGTAACATAGTAACACTAGTAATACAGTAGTAACAGTAACAGAGTAACACTAGTAATACAGTAGTAACAGTAGTAACAGTAACACTGGTAATACAGTAGTAACAGTAACATAGTAACACTAGTAATACCGTAGTAACAGTGATATGGTAGCACTAGTAATACAGTAGTAACAGTAACATAGTAACACTAGTAATACAGTAGTAACAGTAACATAGAAACACTAGTAATACAGTAGTAACAGTAACATAGTAACACTAGTAATACAGTAGTAACAGTAACATAGTAACACTAGTAATACAGTAGTAACAGTAACAGAGTAACACTAGTAATACAGTAGTAACAGTAGTAACAGTAACACTGGTAATACAGTAGTAACAGTAACATAGTAACACTAGTAATACAGTAGTAACAGTGATATGGTAGCACTAGTAATACAGTAGTAACAGTAACATAGTAACACTAGAAACACAGTAGTAACAGTGAGATGGTAACACTGGTAATACAGTAGTAACAGTAACATAGTAACACTCATAACACAGTAGTAACAGTGAGATGGTAACACTAGTAACACAGTAGTAACAGTAACAAAGTAACACTAGTAACACAGTAGTAACAGTGAGATGGTAACACAAGTAATACGGTAGTAACAGTGAGATAGTAACACTAGTAATACAGTAGTAACAGTAAGACAGTAACACTAGTAATACAGTAGTAACAGTAACATAGTAACAATAGTAACACAGTAGTAACAGTGAGATGGTAACACTAGTAATACAGTAGTAACAGTAACATAGTAACACTAGTAATACAGTAGTAACAGTGAGATGGTAACACTAGTAATACAGTAGTAACAGTGAGATGGTAACACTAGTAATATAGTAGTAACAGTGAGATGGTAACACTAGTAATACAGTAGTAACAGTAACATAGTAACACTAGTAATACAGTAGTAACAGTAACACAGTAACACTAGTAATACAGTAGTAACAGTGACATAGTAACACTAGTAACACAGTAGTAACAGCGAGATGGTAACACTAGTAATACAGTAGTAACAGTAACATAGTAACACTAGTAATTCAGTAGTAACAGTAACACAGTAACACTAGTAATACAGTAGTAACAGTAACATAGTAACACTAGTAACACAGTAGTAACAGTAACATAGTAACACTAGTAATACAGTAGTAACAGTAACATAGTAACACTAGTAATACAGTAGTAACAGTGAGATGGTAATACTAGTAATACAACAGTAACAGTGAGATGGTAACACTAGTAATACAGTAGTAACAGTAACATAGTAACACTAGTATACAGTAGTAACAGTAACACAGTAACACTAGTAATACAGTAGTAACAGTACCATAGTAACACTAGTAACACAGTAGTAACAGTAACATAGTAACACTAGTAATACAGTAGTAGCAGTAACATAGTAACACTAGTAATACAGTAGTAACAGTGAGATGGTAATACTAGTAATACAGCAGTAACAGTGAGATGGTAACACTAGTAATACAGTAGTAACAGTAACATAGTAACACTAGTAATACAGTAGTAACAGTAACACAGTAACACTAGTAATACAGTAGTAACAGTGAGATGGTAATACTAGTAATACAGTAGTAACAGCGAGATGGAAACACTAGTAATACAGTAGTAACAGTAACACAGTAACACTAGTAATACAGTAGTAACAGTAACACAGTAACACTAGTAAGACAGTAGTAACAGTGAGATGGTAATACTAGTAATACAGTAGTAACAGTGAGATGGTAACACTAGTAATACAGTAGTAACAGTAACATAGTAACACTAGTAATACAGTAGTAACAGTAACACAGTAACACTAGTAATACAGTAGTAACAGTAACACAGTAACACTAGTAATACAGTAGTAACAGTAACATAGTAACACTAACACAGTAGTAACAGTGAGATGGTAACACTAGTAATACAGTAGTAACAGTAACATAGTAACACTAGTAACACAGTAGTAACAGTGAGATGGTAACACTAGTAATACAGTAGTAACAGTGAGATGGTAACACTAGCAATACAGTAGTAACAGTGATATGGTAACACTAGTAATATAGTAGTAACAGTGAGATGGTAACACTAATAATACAGTAGTAACAGTGAGATGATAACACTAGTAATACAGTAGTAACAGTAACATAGTAACACTCATAATACAGTAGTAACAGTGATATGGTAACACTAGTAATATAGTTGTCACAGTGAGATGGTAACACTAATAATACAGTAATAGCCGTGATATGGTAACACTAGTAATATAGTAGTAACAGTGAGATGGTAACACTAGTAATACAGTAGTAACAGTAACATATTAACACTAGTAATACAGTAGTAACAGTGATATGGTAACACTAGTAATATAGTAGTAACAGTGAGATGGTAACACTAGTAATACAGTAGTAACAGTGATATGGCAACACTAGTAATATAGTAGTAACAGTGAGATGGTAACACTACTAATACAGTAGTAACTGTGACATGGTAACACTAGTAATGTAGTCGTAACAGTGAGATGGTAACACTAGTAATACAGTAGTAACAGTGATATGGTAACACTAGTAATACAGTAGTAACAGTAACATAGTAACACTAGTAATACAGTAGTAACAGCGAGATGGTAACACTAATAATACAGTAGTAACAGTGATATGGTAACACTAGTAATATAGTAGTAACAGTGAGATGGTAACACTAATAATACAGTAGTAACAGTAACATAGTAACACTAGTAATACAGTAGTAACAGTGATATGGTAACACTAGTAATATAGTCGTCACAGTGAGATGGTAACACTAATAATACAGTAGTAACCGTGATATGGTAACACTAGTAATATAGTAGTAACAGTGAGATGGTAACACTAGTAATACAGTAGTAACAGTAACATAGTAACACTAGTAATACAGTAGTAACAGTGATATGGTAACACTAGTACTAAAGTAGTAACAGTGAGATTGTAACACTAATAATACAGTAGTAACAGTGATATGGTAACACTAGTAATATAGTGGTAACAGTGAGATGGTAGCACTAGTAATATAGTAGTAACAGTGAGATGGTAACACTAGTAATACAGTAGCCTACTATGATGTCAAGCTCTTGCCCTATATTGTGACTGTATTGATCTCTATCAATCAGTATAAAATAAGAAACAATGTTCTACTGTCTGGCACACAGCAATGACAATCATTCCATTGGTCATCTGATGGAAAGAAACCTTAACCCACATCTGCTTTCCCAGGACCCTCTACTACACAGCCACTGTCTGCAAAAACCCCTCCATGCAAAATACTGTCAACCAAAACGCTAAACAAATTCTTTGCCTTTTCTCAGCGAGTGATCATTTAAAAGGAATTTTCCAGAGGAGGCCCGGCCCGGGCTAATATTAGCCCAGAAAATGAAGTTTCCGTTCCCGCCCTCCCGGGCGATATTCTCACTGACCGAAGCCACTACTGTGTGATCAGATTGTCTTGGAGCTTGTGGGGTCGTTTAGATGCAGATAGGGCATAGTTTAAATACGAAGGACTCTCTCTCCCTCTCTCCCTTCCTCTCTCTCCCTCCCTCCCTCCCTCCCTCTCTCCCTCTCTCTCTCTCTCTCTCTCACTCTGGTCACTCAATCGGGTAAATGGATCCAGTCAAGTACTTCAGCAACAATCACTCTACACTGTGTTACTCTGAGCACCTGACGAAGTTGGAAAACAGAATGACAGCACCATGTTGATAAGAGGGAAAGCACTCCAAATACACAGGTGTTGCAGGTCGAGTAGAAACCAACCCTGGAATGTGTGTTAACGTAGCCCTTTCCCGCAGTCAAATGACCTACTAACCTCATTGTGGAATGTTATTCATATTTTTCTTCATTATAAAAAGAAAAAAAATCAGAAAATATGGTGTTTCTATGTCCAACAGCTTTGTTATATACTGAAAAAATATATAAACGCAACATGTAAAGTGTTGGTCCCATGTTTCATAAAAGATTGCAGAGAAGTTCAAATACGCACAAAAAGCTTATTTCTTTCAAATCTTGTGTACACATTTGTTTCCATCCCTGTTAGTGAGCATTTCTCCTTTAACAAGAGAATCCATCCACCTGACAGGTGTGGAATATCAAGAAGCTGATAAAACAGCATGATCATTACACAGGTGCACCTTGTGCTGGGGGCATGGCGTTGTGTGCAGTTATGGCACACAACGCCATGCCACAGATTCCTCAAGTTTTGAGGGTGCATGCAATTGGCATGCTGACTGCAGGAATGTCCACCAAAGCTGTTGCCAGATAATTTAATGTTCATTTCTCTACCATAAGCCGCCTCCAACGTCATTTTAGAGAATTTGGCAGTAAGTCTAACCAGCTCATAACAGCAGACCACGTGTAACCACGCTAGCCCAGGACCTCAACATCCGGCTTCTTCACCTGCGGGATCATCTGATAACAGCCACCCAGACATACCAGCCACCCAGACAGCTGACGAAATTAAGGAGAATTCTGCCTGTAATAAAGCCCTTTTATGGGGAAAAACTCATTTTGATTGGCTGGGCCTGGCACCCAAGTGGGTGGGCCTATGTCCTCCCAGGCCCGCCCATGGCTGCGCCCCTGCCCTGAATGTGAAATCCATAGATCAAATCAAATCAAAGTGTATTTGTCACATGCGCAGAATACAACATGTATAGATAGACCTTACAGTGAAATGCTTACTTACAGGCTCTAACCAATAGTGCAAAAAAAGGTGTGTGTGTGTGTGTGTTTTTAGGTAAGTAAAGAAATAAAACAACAGTAAAAAGACATTTGAAAATAAGAGTAGGAAGGCTATATACAGACACCTGTTAGCCAGGCTTATTGAGGTAGTATGTACATGTAGGTATGGTTAAAGTGACAATGCATATATGATGAACAGAGAGTAGCAGAAGCGTAAAAAGAGGGGTTGGCGGGTGGTGGGACACAATGCAGATAACCCGGTTAGCCAATGTTCGGGAGTACTGGTTGGTCGGGCCAATTGAAATAGTATGTACATGAATGTACAGTTAAAGTGACTATACATATAAGATAAACAGAGAATAGCAGCAGCGTAAAAGAGGGGTTGGGGGCGGCACACAATGCAAATAGTCCGGGTAACCATTTGGTTACCTGTTCAGGAGTCTCATGGCTTGGGGTGTAAAAACTGTTGAGAAGCCTTTTTTGTCCTAGACTTAGCACTCCGGCACCGCTTGCCATGCGGTAGTAGAGAGAACAGTCCATGACTGGGGTGATTGGGGTGTTTGACAATTTTTAGGGCCTTCCTCTGACACCGCCTGGTGTAGAGGTCCTGGATGGCATGCAGCTTTGCCCCAGTGATGTACTGGGCCGTACGAACTACCCTCTGTAGTGCCTTGCGGTCGGAGGCCGAGCAATTGCCGTACCAGACAGTGATGTAACCAATCAGGATGCTCTCAATGCTGCAGCTGTAGAACCTTTTGAGGATCTCAGGACCCATGCCAAATCTTTTCAGTCTCCTGAGGGGGAATAGGCTTTATCGTGCCCTCTTTACGACTGTCTTGGTGTGTTTGGACCATTCTAGTTTGTTGTTGCTGTGGACACCAAGGAACTTGAAGCTCTCAACCTGCTCCACTACAGCCCCGTCAATGAGAACGGGGGCATGCTCGGTGCTCTTTTTATTGTAGTCCACAATCATCTCACGTTGAGGGATAGGTTGTTATTCTGGCACCACCTGGCCAGGTCTCTGACCTCCTCCCTATAGGCTGTCTCGTCGTTGTCGGTGAACAGGCCTACCACTGTTGTGTCGTCTGCAAACTTAATGATGGTGTTGGTGTCGTGCCTGGCCATTCAGTCGTGGGTGAACAGGGAGTACAGGAGGGGACTGAGCACGCACCCCTGGGGAACTCCAGTGTTGAGGATCAGCGTGGCAGATGTGTTGCCACCTACCCTCACCACCTGGGGCGGCCCATCAGGAAGTCCAGGATCCAGTTGTAGAGGGAGGTGTTTAGTCCCAGGGTCCTTAGCTTATTGATGAGCTTTGAGGGTACTATGGTGTTGAACGCTGAGCTACAGTCAATGAATAGCATTCTCACATAGGTGTTCCTTTTGTCCAGGTGGGAAAGGGCAGTGTGGAGTGCAATAGAGATTGCATCATCTGTGGATCTGTTTGGGCGGTATGCAAATTGGAGTGGGTCTAGGGTTTCTGGGATAATGGTGTTGATGTGAGCCATTACCAGCCTTTCAAAGCACTTCATGGCTACGGACGTGAGTCCTACGGGTCTGTAGTCATTTAGGGCCTAATGAATTTATTTCAATTGACTGTTTTTCTTATATAAATTCAGAAAAATCGTTGAATGTTGCGTTTATATTTTTGTTCAGTATATTCCAGTCTTCTGTGATGTGTATAAAGTGTAATATTGGGATGCAAACACAAAATGTAACACATTTCAATTCTAAATTTGACATGGTACAGGTGTCTTCTTTTTAACCCTATAACCATGTGTGTAAGGTGTATACCTTTGTCTCAAAGTAGATTTGTTTAAGACTACCAAGAAACACTGTGTGACCCTGATTTAGCCCACCGCAGTAATTAACCGTGCCTTCCCAACACAACACACCAATATAACCCCTGTAAACCAGATAGATCTAGATAGGCCAGGTGTAAGGTGACAACAGCACTCAAGTAAGCCACACACACAGCACATAGAGGGACAGAGACAGAAAGACACACACACACGCACAGCACAGCACAGAGGGACAGAGACAGAAAGACACAGACAGAGACAGGTACACACAGCACAGAGAGGGACAGAGACAGAGACACAGACAGAGACACATACACACAGCAGAGAGAGGGATAGAGACAGAGAGACACACACACACAGCCCATAGAGGGATAGAGACAGAGACACGTACACACAGCACAGAGAGAGACACACACAGCACAGAGAGAGACAGAGAGAGACACACACCACACAGAGAGGGATAGTGACAGAGACAGAGAGAGACACACACAGCACAGAGAGAGACAGAGAGAGACACACACCACACAGAGAGGGATAGTGACAGAGACAGAGAGAGACACACACAGCACAGAGAGAGACAGAGAGAGACACACACCACACAGAGAGGGATAGTGACAGAGACAGACACACACCAGTGGAATGGTTGATACCAGCGGAATGGTTGATACCAGTGGAAATACTGTACATCAAACACATCGTTTCCAGGTGTTTGATGCTGTTTGATGCTGTTCCATTCTGCTCCGTTACAGCCATTATTATGATCCAACCTCCCCTCACCAGCCTCCTGTGGTATACACATACCCTCCATATGTACAGTGGGGCAAAAAAGTATTTAGTCAGCCACCAATTGTGCAAGTTCTCCCACTTAAAAAGATGAGAGAGGCCTGTCATTTTCATCATAGGTACACTTCAACTATGACAGACAAAATGAGAAAGAAAAATCCAGAAAATCACATTGTAGGATTTTTAATGAATTTATTTGCAAATTATGGTGGAAAATAAGTATTTGGTCAATAACAAAAGTTTATCTCAATACTTTGTTATACACCCTTTGTTGGCAATGACAGAGGTCAAACGTTTTCACAAGGTTTTCACACACTGTTGCTGGTATTTTGGCCCATTCCTCCATGCAGATCTCCTCTAGAGCAGTGATGTTTTGGGGCTGTTGCTGGGCAACACAGACTTTCAACTCCCTCCAAAGATTTTCTATGGGGTTGAGATCTGGAGACTGGCTAGGCCACTCCAGGACCTTGAAATGCTTCTTACGAAGCCACTCCTTCGTTGCCCGGGCGGTGTGTTTGGGATCATTGTCATGCTGAAAGACCAAGCCACGTTTCATCTTCAATGCCCTTGTGGATGGAAGGAGGTTTTCACTCAAAATCTCACGATACATGGTCCCATTCATTCTTTCCTTTACACGGATCAGTCGTCCTGGTCCCTTTGCAGAAAAACGGCTCCAAAGCATGATGTTTCCACCCCCATGCTTCACAATAGGTATGGTGTTCTTTGGATGCAACTCAGCATTCTTTGTCCTCTAAATACGACAAGTTGAGTTTTTACCAAAAAGTTATATTTTGGTTTCATCTGACCATATGACATTCTCCCAATCTTCTTCTGGATCATCCAAATGTTCTCTAGCAAACTTCAGACGGGCTTGGACATATACTGGCTTAAGCAGGGGGACACGTCTGGCACTGCAGGATTTGAGTCCCTGGCGGCGTAGTGTGTTACTGATGTTAGGCTTTG
Organism: Oncorhynchus masou masou; assembly: GCF_036934945.1. Classification (NCBI taxonomy): domain Eukaryota; kingdom Metazoa; phylum Chordata; class Actinopteri; order Salmoniformes; family Salmonidae; genus Oncorhynchus; species Oncorhynchus masou. The sequence continues at coordinate 21,213,630 of NC_088216.1, forward strand.
TTACTTTGGTCCCAGCTCTCTGCAGGTCATTCACTAGGTCCCCCCATGTGGTTCTGGGATTTTTGCTCACCGTTCTTGTGATCATTTTGACCCCACGGGGTGAGATCATGCGTGGAGCCCCAGATCGAGGGAGATTATCAGTGGTCTTGTATGTCTTCCATTTCCTAATAATGGCTCCCACAGTTGATTTCTTCAAACCAAGCTGCTTACCTATTGCAGATTCAGTCTTCCCAGCCTGGTGCAGGTCTACAATTTTGTTTCTGGTGTCCTTTGACAGCTCTTTGGTCTTGGCCATAGTGGAGTTTGGAGTGTGACTGTTTGAGGTTGTGGACAGGTGTCTTTTATACTGATAACAAGTTCAAACAGGTGCCATTAATACAGGTAACGAGTGGAGGACAGAGGAGCCTCTTCAAGAAGAAGTTACAGGTCTGTAAGAGCCAGAAATCTTGCTTGTTTGTAGGTGACCAAATACTTATTTTCCACCATAATTTGCAAATAAATTAATTAAAAATCCTACAATGTAATTTTCTGGATTTTTTTTCTCATTTTGTCTGTCATAGTTGAAGTGTACCTATGATGAAAATTACAGGCCTCTCTCATCTTTTTAAGTGGGAGAACTTGCACAATTGGTGGTTGACTAAATACTTGTTTTGCCCCACTGTATTTGGCCAGTGATGCTACAATTTAAAATTGTATATCTGTACACTTGCATTTTGGGATTTGAGATCAAATGTTTCATGTGAGGCGACAGTATAGAACGTCACCTTTTATTTGAGGGTGTGTCCATACAAGTTGAGAAAGTTTTCTCACCCCTTGACTTCTTCCCCATGTTGTTGTGTTACAGCCTGAATTCAACATGGGTTCAAAAGCTTATTTTTTTGTCACCCATCTACACACATTTCCCCCATTATGACAAAGTGAAAACATGTTTTTAGAAATCTTTGCATTTTATCGAAAATGAAATACAGAAATATCTCATTGACAAAAGTATTTGTCAGGATTTGGCCAGGGTTGTTCCGGGTTTTGGTCACTAGATGCCCCCATTGTGCTTTTTGACCTTGTGTTTTTTCCCTTGTTCCCCATTATTATTTGCACCTGTGCCTCGTTTCCCCTGATTGTATTTAAACCCTTAGTTTCCCTCAGTTCTGTGCTCTGTGTTTGTATGTTAGCACCCAGCCCTAGTGTTCTGTGTATTCTTGTCGATTCCGGTGGATGCTCTTGTGGAGTTCTGTTTTTGTTTTTGAGGATCTCTTAAGGCTTTTTTGTGCTATTCCTACCATCTTTTGGATTTACTATTTTTGTATTGAAGGACTTCTCCTTTTTACTTTATTAAATACACCGTCTTAAGTACTGCTGTGTCTGCCTCATCTTCTGGGTTCTGCTGACTATTCGTGGCTCAGTTGGTTATGTGACTGTTTCTCACTCCGGAGACCCAGGTTCGTAACCGGGTCCTGACAGTATTCACACATGTTAGCAGCATCACCGTTGGCAGCGATTACAGCTGTGTGTCTTTCTGGGTAAAAGTCTCTAAGAGCTTTCCAAACCTGGATTGTGCAACATTTGCCCATTATTCATTTCAAGCTCTGTCAAATCGTTGTTGATCATTGCTAGAAAACCATTTTTAAGTCTTGCCTTAGATTTTCAAGCAGATTCAGGTCAAAACTGTAACTCGGCCACTGTTGATAAGCAACTCCAGTGTAGCCCTGTGTTTTAGGTTATTGTCCTGCTGAAAGGTGAATTCATCTCCCAGTGTCTGATGGAAAGTAGCCTGAACCAGGTTTTCCTTTAAGATTTTGTCTGTGCTTAGCTCCATTCAGTAGATTGTTATCCTTAACTCCCCAGTGCTTAATGATTACAAGCATACCCATAACATGATGCAGCCACCGCAATGCTTGCAAATATGGAGAGTGGTACTCAATAATGTGTTGTATTGGATTTTCCCCAGACATAACACTTTGTAATTTAGGATAAAAAAGTGAATTGCTTTGCCACATTATTTAGTATTACTTTACTTGATGCAAACAGGATGCATGTATTGGAATATTTTTTATTCGTCCTTCTTTTCACTCTGTCAATTAGGTTAGTATTGTGGAGAAACTACAATGTTGTTGATCCATCCTGAGTTTCCTACTATCACAGCCATTAAACTCTGTAACTGTTTTAAAGTCACCATTGGCCTCATTGGTAGAGGCAAATGGCAGGTATAGGCCCGTGACCTCCCTTCTGCTTCTTCTTCTCAGAGGTCAATGGTGCATGAAGATCCCCACAGGGTTGAATCCTCAGGGGATGATTCACGGATCAAATCATGTAGTTGAGGGTCCTCCTCCACATCACAATTGAGTCTGTAATACTTGTCTATAACACCCACACGAAGTGTCCATGTATGAATTCAGAAATAGACACCAACTTAATGTGGCGGAGGACTGTTAATGAGTTACGAAAGAGTTATGACCCTCAACTACACGATTTGATGAATAAAATCAACCCTGAAGTTTCAACTCTATGGGGATCTTCATGCACCATTGACCTCAGGGAGAAGAAGAAGCAGAAGGGAGGTCACAGGCCTTTACCGGGCGGGATGGGGCTGGTGCAGGCTATATAGCAGCATCATTTTCCAAATGTGGCTTGGACATTTAGCATGTTCACTAGCATCATTTTCCAAATGTGGCTTGGACTTTTAGCATGTTCACTAACACTGATATGGCCAAAGCACACTTTTGAGAACAGCCATAATGATGACACTACGCTGTCATTGTAACGATGCATCTATTAAGATACCTAACGATGAGCTCTTGCATAGCATGACATGAATACACTAGAGGTATGCTATGGTTATATTTCAATATTTTTCATTCATGCGGTTGGGACCTGCTATAACACGTTCATGAACGCTTATAGATGTGTAACAAAAGTCAATTGTTACCAAATACTATAATCTTTGAGAACTAACATTCACCAGGAATAAAAGCTGAGACAGTCAGGAAGACTTACAAATTCCAAAAACATTGAATTTAGCAGTGTAGATTTTTCTATTATGTGTAAGCAAAGAACCCAGCATAAGCCATGCCAGAATGCATAGAATGGCAGGTACTGTGCTTTATAGCTGCTAACATTTCTCTCAGCTCCAAAGATAAATATGTAGAATTGCAGGAAATTGGCTTTAAAAATGCATGCGTTTCTCTACACAGACAAGATGGGGGCCACTCAAATGTTCTCTGACATTCAGCTGTGCAGTTGGGACGACCGCACCACCTGCCACGCCCTCTGCCATGCCCACCACCTAAGCCTCTTTTTTATCCAGAAAAAACCCTGTATTCAAATCTCTCACTGTTACCAATAACAGGAGAGATTAGCATTTTGGAAGGGATAATCTATGTTCCATCTCACTCATCATTATTCACGGTTCATTCATGATTATCCGTAATCATGTTCAGAAACATGTTCTTACTTACAATAAATGTGACTCCAAAATGACAGAATACATTCGTCATAATTGAGTTCCTATTGGGCAAAATATAATCCGAAATACAACCAAAACAAGCTTCAAATGCATCCAAAAATGTGTAGAGTCACAAGCTTGATGGCGTCATTGAGTGCTAGGAATATGGGACCAAATACTAAACTTTTGACTACTTTAATACACTATAAGTGAATTTGTCACAATATCTATGACTTCTTCAAATGGGGGGACTAGATACATAAAGTGCTTTCATTTGTAAATGTTACAACAGTTATTTATGAAAAGACCCTCAATTAAAAGGTGACATTCTGTATAGAGTAGAGAGCCCCAAAAAATACTGTCCATGCACGCACACACACAACCACACTACAGAGAGCTAAACACACACACACATACACACATACTACAGAGAGCTAAACACACACACACACACACATACTACAGAGAGCTAAACACACACACACATACTACAGAGAGCTAAACACACACACACACTACACACATACTACAGAGAGCTAAACACACACACACATACAGACATACTACAGAGAGCTAAACACACACACACACACACACATACTACAGAGAGCTAAACACACACACACATACACACATACTACAGAGAGCTAAACACACACACACATACACACATACTACAGAGAGCTAAACACACACACACATACACACATACTACAGAGAGCTAAACACACACACACATACACACATACTACAGAGAGCTAAACACACACACACATACACACATACTACAGAGAGCTAAACACACACACACATACACACATACTACAGAGAGCTAAACACACACACACATACACACATACTACAGAGAGCTAAACACACACACACACACACACACAAACACACTACAGAGAGCTAAACACACACACACATACACACATACTACAGAGAGCTAAACACACACACACATACACACATACTACAGAGAGCTAAACACACACACACACACACACACACAACCACACTACAGAGAGCTAAACACACACACATACACACATACTACAGAGAGCTAAACACACACACACATACACACATACTACAGAGAGCTAAACACACACACACATACACACATACTACAGAGAGCTAAACACACACACATACACACATACTACAGAGAGCTGAACACACACACACACACACACAACCACACTACAGAGAGCTAAACACACACACACATACACACATACTACAGAGAGCTGAACACACACACACACACACACACACACAACCACACTACAGAGAGCTAGACACACACACATACACACATACTACAGAGAGCTGAACACACACACACACACAACCACACTACAGAGAGCTAAACACACACACACACAACCACACTACAGAGAGCTAAACACACACACGCACACACACACACACTACAGAGAGCTGAACACACACACTACAGGGAGCTGAACACACACACACACATACACACACACACACACACACACTACAGGGAGCTGAACACACACACACACACACACACTACACGAGAGCTAAACACACACAACACACACACACACACACTACAGAGAGCTAAACACACACACACACATACACACACACACACACACACACCACACTACAGAGAGCTAAATACACACACACACTACAGAGAGCTAAACAAACACACACACACACGCACACACAAACACAACCACACTACAGAGAGCTAAACACACACACACCCACACACACCCACAACCACTCTACAGAGAGCTAAACACACACACACACACACACAACCACACTAGAGAGCTTAACACACACACACACACACACACACACATACACACACACACACAACCACACTACAGAGAGCTAAACACACACACACCTTCATATCCCTTTAACCTTTTACTGCAGTGGGCTAAATCGGGGTCACAGAGTGTTTCTTGGTAGTCTGAAACAAATCTACTGTGAGACAAAAGTAGACACCTCACACACACGGTTATGGGGTTAAAAAAGAAGACACCTGTACCATGCCGTGGTTCAGCCACAACTCTGTAAAACATAAGATACTACAGTTTTTAATGTCCCGTTGGTACGATATAAGTGCTCGTAGTTCATCTATTTTATTATCCAGTGATTGCACATTAGCTAATAGGATTGATGGTAAAGGCAGATTACCCACTCGCCGTTGGATAATTACAAGGCATCCAGACCTCCAGATATCTCAATTTCTTTCTCCTGCGAATGACGGGGATGAGGGCCTTGCGTCCGACTCGTTAAAAAAATAAAAAATGATTCTTCCAGTATGAGGTGAGTTATCGCTGTCCTGATAACTAGAAGCTCTTTCTGGTCATAAGAGACAGTGGCAGAAACATTATGTACAAAATAAGTTACAAATAACGCAAAAAAAGACACACAATAGCACAATTGGTTAGGGGGCCATAAAAAGGCAGCCATCTCCTCCGGCTCCATTAGGTATCAATGAAATATATTAGAGAAAAACATGTTCATGCAGTTGTATGTGTTCATACCAGGTTTAAGTTAGTTCGATCGGGTGTACGGGTAGAACGAGACACATATTTCCCCACTAGGATGAAGAGAAAATCCTATTTGATATTTCCCTTGAGGATGTCCCCACACTTTTCATGGAAATCATTTGAAGTAAAGAGGACATTCAGCAAGAAGCCCTTATCAACTTCCAGTGTCCTTTCAAGAGTTTACTTTACTGTACCTGTATGGTCTAATACTTCAGTAAATTAGACAATAAATGCTAGTGATGTTCCAATGTAACCAAAAACCTTACATGAGGTTATGACAGTGTTATGGCAGGTTATGACAGTGTATCCACCTAATTGTCAAAGGTTTCTATGAGCACAGCCAAACAACAGAAGTGACGGATTCCACTCCCGCTTTACCTCCCTACTGGAGCACGCCGGTGGCAACATTGACAGAGTTTATTATTCGAAGGAGTTAAGTTCACTAACGTTAGCTATAGTTCTGCTGTGATAATTATGTTAGTTGTGTTGTCAGAGTTAAGTGCCATCCATCAAGCCAATATCTATAACGATAAACTATAGTCTACATAACTCTAAAAATGTTGGTGAGCATCCACACTAGAGGAAAGTTTATCGTTCTACAGTCTTACACCTGTCAATCAACTGATCAACGCATTCTACTGCACACTGCCTATTAATAAGGTGGTAACACAAGACCATTCACGAGGTCTAACGCACAGATACTGGTTCAGACCATTCACGAGGTCATAAGCACAGATACTGGTTCAGACCATTCACGAGGTCATAAGCACAGATACTGGTTCAGACCATTCACGAGGTCTAATGCACAGATACTGGTTCAGACCATTCAGGAGGTCATAAGCACAGATACTGGTTCAGACCATTCACGAGGTCTAACGCACAGATACTGGTTCAGACCATTCACGAGGTCATAAGCACAGATACTGGTTCAGACCATTCACGATGTCATAAGCACAGATACTGGTTCAGACCATTCACGAGGTCATAAGCACAGATACTGGTTCAGACCATTCACGAGGTCTAATGCACAGATACTGGTTCAGACCATTCACGAGGTCATAAGCACAGATACTGGTTCAGACCATTCACGAGGTCATAAGCACAGATACTGGTTCAGACCATTCACGAGGTCTAATGCACAGATACTGGTTCAGACCATTCAGGAGGTCATAAGCACAGATACTGGTTCAGACCATTCACGAGGTCTAACGCACAGATACTGGTTCAGACCATTCACGAGGTCATAAGCACAGATACTGGTTCAGACCATTCACGAGGTCTAACGCACAGATACTGGTTCAGACCATTCACGAGGTCATAAGCACAGATACTGGTTCAGACCATTCACGAGGTCTAATGCACAGATACTGGTTCAGACCATTCACGAGGTCTAATGCACAGATACTGGTTCAGACCATTCACGAGGTCTAATGCACAGATACTGGTTCAGACCATTCACGAGGTCATAAGCACAGATACTGGTTCAGACCATTCACGAGGTCATAAGCACAGATACTGGTTCAGACCATTCACGAGGTCTAATGCACAGATACTGGTTCAGACCATTCAGGAGGTCATAAGCACAGATACTGGTTCAGACCATTCACGAGGTCTAACGCACAGATACTGGTTCAGACCATTCACGAGGTCATAAGCACAGATACTGGTTCAGACCATTCACGAGGTCTAATGCACAGATACTGGTTCAGACCATTCAGGAGGTCATAAGCACAGATACTGGTTCAGACCATTCACGAGGTCTAACGCACAGATACTGGTTCAGACCATTCACGATGTCATAAGCACAGATACTGGTTCAGACCATTCACGAGGTCATAAGCACAGATACTGGTTCAGACCATTCACGAGGTCTAATGCACAGATACTGGTTCAGACCATTCACGAGGTCATAAGCACAGATACTGGTTCAGACCATTCACGAGGTCATAAGCACAGATACTGGTTCAGACCATTCACGAGGTCATAAGCACAGATACTGGTTCAGACCATTCACGATGTCATAAGCACAGATACTGGTTCAGACCATTCACGAGGTCATAAGCACAGATACTGGTTCAGACCATTCACGAGGTCTAATGCACAGATACTGGTTCAGACCATTCACGAGGTCATAAGCACAGATACTGGTTCAGACCATTCACGAGGTCATAAGCACAGATACTGGTTCAGACCATTCACGAAGTCTAATGCACAGATACTGGTTCAGACCATTCACGAGGTCTAACGCACAGATACTGGTTCAGACCATTCACAAGGTCTAATGCACAGATACTGGTTCAGACCATTCACGAGGTCATAAGCACAGATACTGGTTCAGACCATTCACGAGGTCTAATGCACAGATACTGGTTCAGACCATTCACGAGGTCATAAGCACAGATACTGGTTCAGACCATTCACGAGGTCATAAGCACAGATACTGGTTCAGACCATTCACGAGGTCATAAGCACAGATACTGGTTCAGACCATTCACGAGGTCTAATGCACAGATACTGGTTCAGACCATTCACGAGGTCATAAGCACAGATACTGGTTCAGACCATTCACGAGGTCATAAGCACAGATACTGGTTCAGACCATTCACGAGGTCTAACGCACAGATACTGGTTCAGACCATTCACGAGGTCTAACGCACAGATACTGGTTCAGACCATTCACGATGTCATAAGCACAGATACTGGTTCAGACCATTCACGAGGTCATAAGCACAGATACTGGTTCAGACCATTGACGAGGTCATAAGCACAGATACTGGTTCAGACCATTCACGAGGTCATAAGCACAGATACTGGTTCAGACCATTCACGAGGTCATAAGCACAGATACTGGTTCAGACCATTCACGAGGTCTAATGCACAGATACTGGTTCAGACCATTCACGAGGTCATAACCACAGATACTGGTTCAGACCATTCACGAGGTCATAAGCACAGATACTGGTTCAGACCATTCACGAGATCTAACGCACAGATACTGGTTCAGACCATTCACGAGGTCTAATGCACAGATACTGGTTCAGACCATTCACGAGGTCTAACGCACAGATACTGGTTCAGACCATTCACGAGGTCATAAGCACAGATACTGGTTCAGACCATTCACGAGGTCTAACGCACAGATACAGGTTCAGACCATTCACGAGGTCTAACGCACAGATACTGGTTCAGACCATTCACGAGATCTAATGCACAGATACTGGTTCAGACCATTCACGAGGTCTAACGCACAGATACTGGTTCAGACCATTCACGAGGTCTAACGCACAGATACTGGTTCAGACCATTCACGAGGTCTAACGCACAGATACTGGTTCAGACCATTCACGAGGTCTAATGCACAGATACTGGTTCAGACCATTCACGAGGTCATAAGCACAGATACTGGTTCAGACCATTCACGAGGTCTAACGCACAGATACTGGTTCAGACCATTCACGAGGTCATAAGCACAGATACTGGTTCAGACCATTCACGAGGTCATAAGCACAGATACTGGTTCAGACCATTCACGAGGTCTAACGCACAGATACTGGTTCAGACCATTCACGAGGTCATAAGCACAGATACTGGTTCAGACCATTCACGAGGTCTAATGCACAGTTACTGGTTCAGACCATTCACGAGGTCATAAGCACAGATACTGGTTCAGACCATTCACGAGGTCTAATGCACAGATACTGGTTCAGACCATTCACGAGGTCATAAGCACAGATACAGGTTCAGACCATTCACGAGGTCTAATGCACAGATACTGGTTCAGACCATTCACGAGGTCTAATGCACAGATACTGGTTCAGACCATTCACGAGGTCTAACGCACAGATACTGGTTCAGACCATTCACGAGGTCTAACGCACAGATACTGGTTCAGACCATTCACGAGGTCTAATGCACAGATACTGGTTCAGACCATTCACAAGGTCTTCAGACCATTCACGCAATGATACTGGTTCAGACCATTCACGAGGTCTAACGCACAGATACTGGTTCAGACCATTCACGAGGTCTAATGCACAGATACTGGTTCAGACCATTCACAAGGTCTAACGCACAGATACTGGTTCAGACCATTCACGAGGTCTAATGCACAGATACTGGTTCAGACCATTCACGAGCTCTAATGCACAGATACTGGTTCAGACCATTCACGAGGTCTAACGCACAGATACTGGTTCAGACCATTCACGAGGTCTAATGCACAGATACTGGTTCAGACCATTCATGAGGTCTAATGCACAGATACTGGTTCAGACCATTCACGAGATCTAATGCACAGATACTGGTTCAGACCATTCACGAGATCTAATGCACAGATACTGGTTCAGACCATTCACGAGATCTAATGCACAGATACTGGTTCAGACCATTCACGAGCTCTAATGCACAGATACTGGTTCAGACCATTCACGAGCTCTAATGCACAGATACTGGTTCAGACCATTCACGAGGTCATAAGCACAGATACTGGTTCAGACCATTCACGAGGTCTAATGCACAGATACTGGTTCAGACCATTCACGAGGTCTAACGCATAGATACTGGTTCAGACCATTCACGAGGTCTAATGCACAGATACTGGTTCAGACCATTCACGAGCTCTAATGCACAGATACTGGTTCAGACCATTCACGAGGTCTAACGCACAGATACTGGTTCAGACCATTCACGAGGTCATACAGTGCCTTGCGAAAGTATTCGGCCCCCTTGAACTTTGCGACCTTTTGCCACATTTCAGGCTTCAAACATAAAGATATAAAACTGTATTTTTTTGTGAAGAATCAACAACAAGTGGGACACAATCATGAAGTGGAACGACATTGATTGGATATTTCAAACTTTTTTAACAAATCAAAAACTGAAAAATTGGGCGTGCAAAATTATTCAGCCCCTTTACTTTCAGTGCAGCAAACTCTCTCCAGAAGTTCAGTGAGGATCTCTGAATGATCCAATGTTGATCTAATAATATTATTATATAGACCATTCACGAGGTCTAACGCACAGATACTGGTTCAGACCATTCAGGAGGTCTAACGCACAGATACTGGTTCAGACCATTCACGAGATCTAATGCACAGATACTGGTTCAGACCATTCACAAAGTCATAAGCACAGATACTGGTTCAGACCATTCACGAGGTCTAACGCACAGATACTGGTTCAGACCATTCACGAGATCTAATGCACAGATACTGGTTCAGACCATTCACAAAGTCATAAGCACAGATACTGGTTCAGACCATTCACGAGATCTAATGCACAGATACTGGTTCAGACCATTCACGAGGTCATAAGCACAGATACTGGTTCAGACCATTCACGAGGTCTAACGCACAGATACTGGTTCAGACCATTCACGAGATCTAATGCACAGATACTGGTTCAGACCATTCACAAAGTCATAAGCACAGATACTGGTTCAGACCATTCACGAGGTCATAAGCACAGATACTGGTTCAGACCATTCACGAGGTCTAACGCACAGATACTGGTTCAGACCATTCACGAGATCTAATGCACAGATACTGGTTCAGACCATTCACAAAGTCATAAGCACAGATACTGGTTCAGACCATTCACAAGGTCTAATGCACAGATACTGGTTCAGACCATTCACGAGGTCATAAGCACAGATACTGGTTCAGACCATTCACAAACTCTAATGCACAGATACTGGTTCAGACCATTCACAAGGTCTAATGCACAAATACTGGTTCAGACCATTCACAAAGTCATAAGCACAGATACTGGTTCAGACCATTCACGATGTCTAATGCACAGATACTGGTTCAGACCATTCACGAGGTCATACGCACAGATACTGGTTCAGACCATTCACGAGATCTAATGCACAGATACTGGTTCAGACCATTCACGAGGTCTAATGCACAGATACTGGTTCAGACCATTCACGAGGTCATAAGCACAGATACTGGTTCAGACCATTCACGAGGTCTAACGCACAGATACTGGTTCAGACCAGTGCTTCCTGGGTGTGTTCATTGTCATGGTGACAATTGCAAATAATACTTGTACATCTAGGCCAAATGAAAAATAATATAGCAACTCGTATTTAAATGTAGCAATTGAACAACAAACCCCGAGCCTGCACATATTTTACAGCATCTCATTGCCTCGTTGCTCAAGTGGTTTGTACGTGAATTCCATTTTTCTAAGGGTTGTCAATTCCTTTGCGTCTTCCTTTTTCACTGTGCTCATCTCTCTGTCTGTCCAGTGCATCCATTTAAAATGCATCAGTGCAACAATGTTATCATAATCAGCCAAAAGTGATCACATCAACACACTTTCTCTCCTCAACTCTCCACGAAATGGATTTTCTGTGCTGTCGGCCTGTTTTACATTCAGCAATTAGTCAAAGCAAGCCTGCTTCTTTCCCCGAATAGGCTATTAGGCTTTGTAAAAAAACAAATCGATAAAATATGAATGTCCTATAGTTTTTGTAGCCTATAGCGCAAAGGAACGTTTTAGTTATTTAGCAGACGCTCTTATCCAGAACGACATAAAGGAGCAATTAGGTTTAAGCGCTTTGCGCAAGGGCACATCGACAGATTTATCACATAGCCGCTTCAGAACTCGCGACCTTTCGGTTATTGGCCCAACGCTCTTAGCCGCTAGGCTACCTGACGCTCAGCTGGAAGGGAGAGGCTGGTGATGTGTAGCCCACGTAATTAAGCTAAATATCAGCTAGATATTAGACCATTCATTTGCTAAATATTAGGGATAAAGGCTAAATATTTACCTGCCAGGGTGCAAGGCAAAAGGTTAACGGATTATGAAATGTCAGATCTGTGCGTTCCTCCAGAGTTCTTTGGTACCGGGGTAAGATGATTATCACACCTGGGCTACGACAACACAGTGCAACAAGGAAGGTATTATTGTTATGAAGTGAGGTCACAGTTATTGTTCTATAGGCTGCAAACTGCAGTGATATAGGCTAATAACCGCTCAAACGTCCTGTTGTGTTTCATGCCAAAATAGCTGCCGACAGCCTAGGCCTGATTATGCAACCATTTGGATCAGTTTGTGTCTATTATCAACAGTTTAGAACAGGGGTGTCAAACTCATTCCATGGAGGGACTAGTGTCTGCTGTATTTTCTTCTTTTTTCTATTCAATTTAAGACCTAGACAACCAGGTGAGGGGAGTTCCTAACTACTCAGTGACCTTAATTCATCAATTAAGTACAAGGGAGGAGCGAAAACCCACAGACACTCGACCCTCTGTGGAATGAGTTTGACACATGTAGTTTAGAAGCACAAGAAAGGTCCATTAGCAGACCACTCCTATGGTGTATTTTGTCAGGATGTAGCCTGTTAAGATAGGCCTACTATAGGAAAAAAAAATCTAAAATATTCACCTTTATTTAACCAGGCAGGCTTGTTGAGAACAAGTTCTCATTTACAACAGTGACCTGGCCAAGATAAAGCACAGCAGTGCGACACAAACAACAGCACAGAGTTACACATGGAATAAACAAACATACAGTCAATATGACAATAGAGAAAAAGTCTGTTTACAGTGTGTGCAAATGAGGTAAGATAAGGGAGGTAGGCAATAAATAGGCCATAGTGGTGAAATAAATACAATTTAGCAAATAAACACTGGAGTGATAGATGTGCAAAAGATGAATGTGCAAGTAGAGATACTGGGGTGCAAAAGAGCAAATAAATAAATCAGAATAAATAACAGTATGGGGATGAGGTAGTTGGATGGGCTATTTACAGATGTGCTATATACAGGTGCAGTGATCTGTAAGCTGCTCTGACAGCTGGTGCTTTAATCTAGTGAGGGAGATATGGGTCTCCAGCTTCAGTGATTTTTGGAATTCGTTCCAGTCATTGGCAGCAGAGAACTGGTAGAAAAGGCGGCCAAAGGAGAAATTGACTTTGGGGGTGACCAGTGAAATATACCTGCTGGAGCGCGTGCTACGGGTGGGTGCTGCTATGGTGACCAGTGAGCTGAGATAAGGCGGGGCTTTACCTAGCAAAGACTTATAGATGACCAGGAACCAGTGGGTTTGGGGACAAAAGCATACAGGTCGCAGTGGTGGTAGTATATGGGTCTTTGGTGACAAAACGGATGGCACTGTGATAGACTGAATCCAATTGGCAGAGTATGGTGTTGGAGGCTATTTTGTAAATGACATCGCCAAAGTCAAGGATCGGTAGGATGGTCAGTTTTACGAGGGTATGTTTGGCAGCATGAGTGAAGGATGCTTTGTTGCGAAATAGGAGGCTGATTCTAGATTTAATTTTGGATTGGAGATGTTTGATGTGAGTCTGGAAGGGGTGTTTATAGTCTAACCAGACACCTAGGTATTTGTAGTTGTCCACATATTCTAAGTCAGAACCGTCCAGAGTAGTGCTGCTGTATGGGCGGGCAGGTGCGGGCAGTGATCGGTTGAAGAGCATGCATTTAGTTTTACTTGCATTTAAGAGCCGTTGGAGGCCACGGAAGGAGAGATGTATGGCATTGAAGCTCGTCTGGAGGTTAGTTAACACAGTGTCCAAAGAAGGGCCAGAAGTATACAAAATGGTGTCGTCTGCGTAGAGGTGGATCAGAGAATCACCAGCAGCAAGAGCGACATCATTGACAGAGAAATCATACAGGGAAAAGAATCGGCCTGAGAATTAAACCCTGTGACAACCCAATAGAGACTGACAGAAGTCCATACAACAGGTCCTCTGATTTGACACACTGAACTCTGTCTGAGAAGTAGTTGGCGAACCAGGCGAGGCAGTCATTTGAGAAACCAATGCTGTTGAGTCTGCCAATAAGAATGTGGTGATCGACCTGGCCAAGGCTTTTGAGTCGAAAGCCTTGGCCAGGTCGATGAATACAGCTGCACAGTATTGTCTCTTATCGATGGCGATTATGATGTCGTTTAGTACCTTGAGCGTGGCTTAGGTGCACCCATGACCAGCTCGGAAACCAGATGGCATAGCGGAGAAGGTACGGTGGGATTCGAAATGGTCAGTGATTTTTTTGTTAACTTGGCTTTCAAAGACCTTAGAAAGGCAGGGTAGGATAGATATAGGTCTGTAGCCATTTGGGTCTAGAGTATCTGCCCCTTTGAAGAGGGGGATGACCGCAGCAGCTTTCCAATCTTTGGGGATCTCAGAAGATACGAAAGAGAGGTTGAACAGGTTAGTAATAGGGATTCCAAAATTTTTGTCTGATCCAGATTGTCTAGCCCTGCTGATTTGTAGGGGTCCAGATTTTGCAGCTCTTTCAGAACATCAGCTATCTGGATTTGGGTGAAGGAGAAATGGGCAAGGCTTGGGAAAGTTGCTGTTGGGGGTGCAGGGGTGTTGACCAGGGTAGAGGTGGCCAGGTGGAAAGCATGGCCAGCCATAGAAAAATGCTTATTGAAATTCTCAATTATTGTGGATTTATCGGTGGTGACAATGTTTCATAGCCTCAGTGCAGTGGGCAGCTGGGAGGAGGTGCTCTTATTCTCCATGGACTTTACAGTGTCCCAGAACGTTTTGGAGTATGTTCTGTTTGAAAAAGCTAGCCTTTGCTTTCCTAACTGCCTGTGTATAGTGGTTCCTAACTTCCCTGAAAAGTTGCATATCGCGGGGCTATTTGATGCTAATGCCGTACGCCATAGGATGGTTTTGTGCTGGTCAAGGGCAGTCAGGTCTGGAGTGAACCAAGGGCTATATCCGTTCTTGGCTCTAGATTTTTTGAAAGGGGCATGCTTATTTAAGATTGTGAGGAAAGCACTTTTAAAGAATAACCAGGCATCTTCTACTGACGGGATGAGGTCATTATCCTTCAAGGATACCCGGGCCAGGTTGATTAGAAAGGCCTGCTCGCTGAAGTGTTTTAGGGAGCGTTTGACAGTGATGAGGGGTGGTCGTTTGACCGCAGACCCATTACAGATGCAGGCAATGAGGCAGTGATCGCTGAGATCCTGGTTGAAGACAGCAGAGGTGTATTTGGAGGGCAGGTTTGTTAAGATGATATCTATGAGGGTACCTGTGTTCATGGATTTGGGGTTGTACCTGGTAGGTTCATTGATAATTTGTGTGAGATTGAGGACATCAAGCTTAGATTGTAGGATGGCCGGGGTGTTAAGCATGTCCCAGTTTAGGTCACCTAACAATCCCTTCCCTTCGGTTACAGAAGTCAACAAATGAGAGGGCCTGGGGAATGGGAGTGGATCTAGGCACTGCAGGGCCTGGATTAACCTCTACATCACCAGAGGAGCAGAGGAGGAGTAGGATAAGGGTACGGCTAAGGGCTATAAGAACTGGTCGTCTAGTACGTTCGTGACAGAGAGTAAAAGGAGCAGGTTTCTGGGCAAGGTAGAATAGATTCAATGCATAATGTACAGACAAAGGTATGGTAGGATGTGAATACAGTTGAGGTAAACCTAGGCATTGAGTGACGGTGAGAGAGGTATTGTCTCTAGAGACATCAATTAAACCAGGAGAGGTCACCGCATGTGTGGGGGGGTGGGACAAGAGGGATAGCTGAGGCATGTTGAGCAGGGCTGGAGGCTCTACAGTGAAATAAGACAATAATCACTAACCAAAACAGCAATGGACAAGGCATGTTGACATTAGGGAGAGGCATGTGTAGCCGAGTGATCATAGGGTCCAATGAGTATCTGGACGGGCTGGAGACACAGCGATTCAGACAGCTAGCAGGCCGGGATAGCAGGCCGGGGCTAGCAGGCCAGGGCTAGCATACCGGGGATAGCAGGCCGGGGCTAGCAGGCCGGGGATAGCAGGCCGGGGATAGCAGGCCGGGGATAGCAGGCCGGGGATAGCAGGACGGGGCTAGCAGGCCGGGGCTAGCAGGCCGGGGCTAGCAGGCCGGGGCTAGCAGGCTAGCAGAAGGGCCTTAGAGGGACGTCGCGGTGGAGGAAGTCTGTTGTTGTAGCCCCCTCATGCGGTGACGTCGGCAGACCAGTCGTGATGGATCAGCAGGTGTCCGTGTAGTAAAAGGGTCCAGGCCAATTGGCAAAATAGGTATTGTAGCCCAAGGAGTGGCTGATGGTCCTCTTCAGCTAGCCAGGAGATGGGCCTAGAACAGACTAGCTCCAGGCTAATTGGTGAAAATATAGGCTTCTCCTTTCCAACTCCCCGCCCGTTCTTAATACTATAGCACGTAGCATATTTCACATTCAGCAAGCAAGAGCAAGCGTGAATCTCTCCTCCAATAGGCTGTTAGTTAAGAAAATCGAGGCTTGGCGTCTCATGAGCATGTGTTGTAGCCTTTTGTAGCCGGAGTACATGTGTTACATCACCGACAGCTGACTGTGGGCCTCTACGTATAGAGTCTTTTGAGAGGTTTGCAGGGATAACCTTACAACTCGCACCAACATCTAGCTGAAATTTGACAGCCTTTTTATTGACCAGCACGGTTGCAAAGAGAGCTGCATTGGGGTCTGTGGCTTTCTCCTGTACCACGTTGATGGTCTCGGACTTTTGCCCTAGCGTGACGCAGAGAACATCCCCATGCGAGACAGCTGAGGCATTCTCCATTGCCAGGATGTTGTTTCTCTTGCTGGTTCCTGCACTTTTGCAAACAGTAGAGAAGGGATTGTTAAATGATTGTTAAAAGCAGGGCATTTGTTCTTTTTTTCTTTCATGTTTCCATCCATGGTCTTGTATAATGCTCTGTGAGCCTGTTCCTCTGTGGGGTCTCCTCTCCCTCTCTGTCTCTCTTTCTGCATTACTGCAGCATTGCTACAGGGCCCTACACTTCTATGGCTTAGCTCTCTGTCTAGCAGGCTGGGGCTCAATTCAGAACTGTGGACTTGACTCCCATTCAACTCAATTCAGATCTGTGGAATTGACTCCCATTCAACTCATGAGTTAAAATTTTATTGAATTGGCACCACCCCACAGAATTTCAGTTTGAGTGACAGGTAGTATAATTCCATCCAGTGCAATTCAATTCCACTCAGTCATAGAACATTAGAGTTTCATTGAATATAAATGCTCACACTTCCAGATAAAGAATATATCACTATTTTAACCTTAGTGCTTAGAATAGACCATTACATTTCCACCAACCATTTCATTTGTTTGGCTTCTTTCTCCCTCTCTCTTAGCAAATTACTGGCAAGTTTATGGGCCAAATGTTCCCTTCCAAAATTCAAAAGAAGCGAACACCTGCGAAGTCATGATTTGTCCAAATAACCAGTGATGAAAAATCCAAGCGCCGGAGCGACTGCTGCTCGTTATCTCACGCATCCCGTTGTGTCACGACAGATCTACGGTACAATGTATGTTTACAGTTGTTTGCAGTTGTTTACAGTTGTCCATAGCTATATCTTTCCAAAAATATGCAGTAGCAAAGATCATCTATGTACTGACCAGGGAAGCCCCGATTCTGTTATTGACAGAAACCTGTGACATGACAGACCAATCATGACTCATCTCTCAGTATGTCCAGCCCTCCATGATCTCAGCCAATGTTTTCTCCTTGGCTAAACTAGTCTTGTAATTTAACAGTTTTATTAATATTTACAGATCACATACAAGTTTATTATTAAGGCACGTCAAAGTTCAAATGTTCAAGGAGACATTTAAATTAGCTCCTACTTCACAGTAGGAACTACTTCACAGTAGGAACTACTTCACAGTAGGAACTACTTCACAGTAGGAACTACTTCATAGTAGGAACTAACGGCAAATGCCCAGCTTCCTGAATCCTGTAACAATTGGCAGCCAAGCATCGATCACCATGTCAACGGCATTCAAATAAAACCCTCACTATTTATAGAAAATGTGTAACAAGCTCATCACCGTCCATCCCTTTACCACCATAGTTCATCCTAACATATTTCATCTGCCTATAAACTCCTAATGCTTTCCCATGTCGTAGTGGTAGTACGACGTAGCCTATCATCACACGACTCCAAGTTTACTTTGACATGATTTTTTATTATGTCAAAATGTCCACCTCAATTGTCGCATCATCAACTTCACAAACACAAAAAGATCCTACAAAGTCGCACGAACAAATTGTCTGTCGACATTTATGAAATTGTACTTGACCCTTCATGTTTCCATCCCACCTAAGGTGGTTTTTATACGGCATGATCTTACTCGCATAAACACTGTGGATGGAAACATGGTTACTGTCCCGCAATAGATGACTACATAGATTCCACAAAAAAAAAAAACAGCACAGAACGACAACAAGACGACTGGCGTCTTCCATAAATACTCTGAAGACAAATACAAACTGCTTATTCATAGCTCCTCGGCTGCTATAATTAGTGTGGTACACTCCGGTTTTGGCGCTAGGAGTTCGGGAAGTAGTGGGGAGGCAGGGTGACCTCTTGACCCTGTGGAATCTACAGATTGGCAGACAGCCTCGGAAAGAGTGTGTGTTTCTGGCAGACCTGGGTTCCAATACTATTTGAAATAAAATAAAGTACTTTAGCTGGGCTTGACAGAGTTTGCCAGTTGAAATGGAACTAATGATAAAGTCCCATCCAACTGGCACCACTGGCAGACTGAAACAAACACAAAGATTTCAAATAGTATTTAAACCCAGGTCTGATAAGTGGGGACTGGCTGTCCAGGCCCTCATAAGACACAGCGGTATGTATGTGTTAGAATGTGTGTGTGTGTGTGTGTGTGGATCTGGCAGAGTGGGGACGGACGGACACACGGGACCTCTTCTAGAGCCGGAGGAGGATGAAACTAAAAGCACAAAAGAACTCCCTGAACACACATCAAACTGGAGAAAACATTTAAGAGGCATGGCATGCATGCTCAAACACACACACGCATACACACACACACACACACACACACACACACACACACACACACACACAATGAGGGGAGAATGATCCATGCCGGCAAGAGTAGAAAGACAGACACAAATACACATAATGTACACATACTGTACACATCTACACATACTGTACACATCTACACATACTGTACACATCTAAACATACTGTACACACTGTACATATCCACACATACTTCATACCTCTACACACACTGTACACCTCTACACACACTGAACAACTCTACACACACTGAACAACTCTACACACACTGTACACATCTACACATACTGAACAACTCTACACACACTGAACAACTCTACACACACTGAACACATCTACACACACTGAACAACTCTACACACACTGTACACATCTACATATACTGAACAACTCTACACACACTGAACAACTCTACACACACTGAACACATCTACACACACTGAACAACTCTACACACACTGTACACATCTACATAAACTGTACACCTCTACACACACTGTACACATCTACACACACTGTACACATCTACACACAATGTACAACTCTACACACACTGTACAACTCTAAACACACTGTACACATCTACACACACTGTACACATCTACATATACTGTACACATCTACATATACTGTACACATCTACATACACTGTACACATCTACATATACTGTACACATCTACACACACTGTACAACTCTACACACACTGTACACATCTACACACACTGTACACATCTACATATACTGTACACCTCTACACACACTGTACACATCTACATATACTGTACCAATCTACACACACTGTACACATCTACACACACTATACACATCTACATATACTGTACACATCTACATATACTGTACACATCTACACACACTGTACACATCTACACACACTGTACACATCTACATATACTGTACACATCTACACACACTGTACACATCTACATATACTGTACCATCTATCTACACACACATATTCTGTACACCTGTACACATCTACACACACTATACACATCTACATATACTGTACACATCTACATATACTGTACACATCTACACACACTGTACACATCTACACACACTGTACACATCTACATATACTGTACACCTCTACACACACTGTACACATCTACACATGAACAGAAAAGCAGGACAAACTATGTATTTTGCCTAACTGTAAACATTCTATTTTAGTCTAGTTGCTGGATGACAATTTTTCATTATTGTGAAAAATTAAATTCACATGAGCACCACTATGCCTACTCCACACATGCCCTACTACAGTAGCTATGTTGGTCTATTGTACTTCAAACTATGTGTAGGCAGGTTGCTTAGGATTCAAACCTTCTCAAACAGCCTAATTCAAACTCTGTGATGGAACACAATCAGATCAAGCCCTAGTATGTGACTCCGAGAAGCAGCTGACTAGTAGAATTGGGTGTGTTGGAGTAGGGTTAGAACAAAATCCTACAGGATGATAGCTCTTCAGAGGGAGGGTTGACCCCCCCCCCCCCCCATCAACCATCAACCATGAACCATCAACATATTGAGTACTGACCCGAACACAATTCGGCCCATGACCCACGCTCCACAGTAACTTCCAGGGGCCACCAAGATGGCTGCCCAGTGACCAAGCCTTGGAGCCACCGCCACAACCCCCTGCCATCACTGTCGTGCCTCTCAGGCTTGTGAGAACCTCTCCATGGGCCTTCTGAGACTGACTGTGTGCTCTTTTCCACCATTCCCAGGTTTATTTATGGAAGGTGCAGTTTGTCATGTTTTTCCATAGCGTAATTTCTACCCTATAAATACATCCCGTAAAGCTGCAGGGCATGTCTATCTGTCCTGGACAATGGTCAGGCCTCTCTCTCTCTCTCTCTCCAAATATTTCAGCTTTGACAAATATAGTGTAATCTCTGTGGCGATGGGAACCCATTGGATAACTAACAACTTTATTTGAAATCCAGCCTAGAAAAAAAGACAAGAGTTTCCATGCTAAGCCATCTTGAGTTTTGACCCATTTTTCCATTGACATGGACAGCTAAGAAGACAGTTGAACTCTGGAGTAGTAGCTATAAATTGACTATTTTTAGCATATTTTTAGTATCTCACTAGGCAAATATTTAGGCTCCAACTTTGTGCGTCTCATAATGGGATATTATAGGTCAGTAGAGGTACTGAGGTACTTTGTGTTATCAGAAGCCTATTGGTTGTTGTGGGGCTTATCAGCCTCTTTTGTGTGCGTTTCACCTTGAAGTTCCCACTGACAGGAGGAATGTAAATATTAGGATTGACCTATGAGGCATTTCTATATCGATGTCATGATAATGAATCTCATTATTGGAATTAAAGGCCAAGTACAGTCAAAAACATGATTTCCTGTGTTTTATATATATTTCCACCCTATGAGGCTGGAATAATATTGTGCAATTTTGAAAATTATGATAATTTAGCATCAGAGCTGTTTAAAAATACCACCTGAAACTTCATCTTCAGAGTTTTGACCTGCATGGTGACATCATCAGGCGGTAAATTAGTTAGTAGACCAATGGGAAAGAGAGCTCCAACCCTCTCTGCCAACAACAGCTAGAAATGTCTATTTGCTAAGAAACTATTTTTGTGTCTTTTTGACCATTTGAATAGAAAACAATCACAGTAAGGTCATTCAATCTGACCCAGAAAAGAATTGATGTGGAGATAAAAATGGCTGCATTGGATCTTTAAAAGCCTTGTTGACAGAAAGCCAAGGAGACAGAAAGCTTTGTTGACATAAAGCCTTGTTGACAGAAAGCCAAGGAGACAGAAAGCCTTGTTGACAGAAAGCCTTGTTGACAGAAAGCCAAGGAGACAGAAAGCTTTGTTGACATAAAGCCTTGTTGACAGAAAGCCTTGTTGACAGAAAGCCTTGTTGACAGAAAGCCAAGGAGACAGAAAGCCTTGTTGACAGAAAGCCAAGGATACAGAAAGCCTTGTTGACAGAAAGCCAATGAGACAGAAAGCCAAGGAGACAGAACGCCTTGTTGACAGAAAGCCAATGAGACAGAAAGCCTTGTTGACAGAAAGCCAATGAGACAGAAAGCCAAGGAGACAGAAAGCCTTGTTGACAGAAAGCCAATGAGACAGAAAGCTATATGAAAAATGTATGGGTATTGGGTATGGGTATACTTTGAGCTATTTGGATGGATCATTTAAAACGGCGAAGAGCTTCACGTTGGCAGATGATACTGGTAAGATACAATCATATGTTCCTCTGTCATACGTTCCTACATAATGTCAACGCAACAGAAGAAATATATGTGAAAAAGCAACGATATGGTTATTTACAGTAGCTTTCTTTTGGCAGACATAAAGACACTGTAAAGACAGGCAACTGTCAGCCTCCAGATTGCATGACTACATTCCAATACCCTTTTACCACTTAGAATGCATACCCAACACAGTGCTCCCTTCTACGCGGTAGGGGGACATTGGAGCACAGCCATTATTAGTAGGGTTACTCATCAGTATACATCCAACAACAAACTCAAATTGACCCAAATCACAAAACCACCAGATTCCCTTTTCCCATGTCTCCTACCCACTCCTAGTTCATTTGAGAAAATAAGCCTAAACCTTTAAGTTAAAGGATTGGCTGACTTCATCAGGACTGGGAAATAGGCTACTGCTTCCCTAATGACTCAAACACTTCACTGATAACAGAAACCGCAAAACACACGCACGCACGCAGGCAGGCAGGCAGGCACACACACACACACACACACACACACACACACACACACACACACACACACAAAAAAAAAACATTCCAACACTGTGTCTGTGTTTTGGTATTTTCAATGACATCACCATACTCAAGCCAGTGTCAAACGCATGTACAAGTCAGGTGTAACTTTACAAGTAAGTAGCAGCTTCCGTTTCAAATATAGAAAATCAACCAGAAAATCTATATTTTCCCAGAATATCCCCACAAACAGTGTGTAACTCCACTCACAACCCAAGCCTACACTCTCAACCAAAACCCCACACTCTCAACCTAAAGCGCACACTCTCAAACAAAAGCCCACACTATTAACCTAAACCCCACACTAAACGACTACCGCCCCGTAGCACTCACTTCCGTCATCATGAAGTGCTTTGAGAGACTAGTCAAGGACCATATCACCTCCACCCTACCTGACACCCTAGACCCACTCCAATTTGCTTACCGCCCAAATAGGTCCACAGACGATGCAATCTCAACCACACTGCACACTGCCCTAACCCATCTGGACAAGAGGAATACCTATGTGAGAATGCTGTTCATCGACTACAGCTCGGCATTTAACACCATAGTACCCTCCAAGCTCGTCATCAAGATCGAGACCCTGGGTCTCGACCCCGCCCTGTGCAACTGGGTACTGGACTTCCTGACGGGCCGCCCCCAGGTGGTGAGGGTAGGCAACAACATCTCCACCCCGCTGATCCTCAACACTGGGGCCCCACATGGGTGCGTTCTGAGCCCTCTCCTGTACTCCCTGTTCACCCACGACTGCGCGGCAACGCACGCCTCCAACTCAATCATCAAGTTTGCGGACGACACAACAGTGGTAGGCTTGATTACCAACAACGACGAGACGGCCTACAGGGAGGAGGTGAGGGCCCTCGGAGTGTGGTGTCAGGAAAATAACCTCACACTCAACGTCAACAAAACTAAGGAGATGATTGTGGACTTCAGGAAACAGCAGAGGGAACAGCCCCCTATCCACATCGATGGAACAGTAGTAGAGAGGGTAGTAAGTTTTAAGTTCCTCGGCATACACATCACAGACAAACTGAATTGGTCCACTCACACAGACAGCATCGTGAAGAAGGCGCAGCAGCGCCTCTTCAACCTCAGGAGGCTGAAGAAATTCGGCTTGTCACCAAAAGCACTCACAAACATCTACAGATGCACAACGAGAGCATCCTGGCGGGCTGTATCACCGCCTGGTACGGCAACTGCTCCGCCCACAACCGTAAGGCTCTCCAGAGGGTAGTGAGGTCTGCACAACGCATCACCGGGGGCAAACTACCTGCCCTCCAGGACACGTACACCACCCGATGTTACAGGAAGGCCATAAAGATCATCAAGGACAACAACCACCCGAGCCCCTGCCTGTTCACCCCGCTATCATCCAGAAGGCGAGGTCAGTACAGGTGCATCAAAGCTGGGACCGAGAGACTGAAAAACAGCTTCTATCTCAAGGCCATCAGACTGTTAAACAGCAACCACTAACATTGAGTGGCTGCTGCCAACATACTGACTCAACTCCAGCCACTTTAATAATGGGAATGGATGGGAAATTATGTAAAATATATCACTAGCCACTTTAAACAATGCTACCTAATATAATGTTTACATACCCTACATTATTCATCTCATATGTATACGTATATACTGTACTCTATATCATCTACTGCATCCTTATGTAATAAATGTATCACTAGCCACTTTAACTATGCCACTTTGTTTACATACTCATCTCATATGTATATACTGTACTCGATACCATCTACTGTATCTTGCCTATGCTGCTCTGTACCATCACTCATTCATATATCTTTATGTACATATTCTTTATCCCCTTACACTGTGTATAAGATAGTAGTTTTGGAATTGTTAGTTAGATTACTTGTTGGTTATTACTGCATTGTCGGAACTAGAAGCACAAGCATTTCACTACACTCGCATTAACATCTGCGAACCATGTGTATGTGACAAATAAAATTTGATTTGATTTGATTTGACACTCTCAACCTAAAGCCCACATTCTCAACCAAAACCCCACACTCTTAACCTAAAACCCACACTCTCAAACAAAACCCCACACTCTCAACCTAAAGCCCACACTCTCAACCAAAAGCCCACACTATTAACCTAAAGCCCACACTCTCAACCTAAGCCCACACTCTCAACCTAAAGCCCACTCTCAACCTAAAGCCCACACTCTCAACCTAAAGCCCACATTCTCAACCTAAAGCCCACACTCTCAACCAAAAGCCCACACTATTAACCTAAAGCCCACACCCTCAACCTAAGCCCACACTCTCAACCTAAAGCCCATTCTCAACCTAAAGCCCACACTCTCAACCTAAAGCCCACACTCTCAACCTACAGCCCACATTCTCAACCTAAAGCCCACACTCTCAACCTAAAGCCCACATTCTCAACCTAAAGCCCACACTCTCAACCTAAAGCCCACACTCTCAACCTAAAGCCCAAATTCACCTAAAGCCCACACTCTCAACCTAAAGCCCACACTCTCAACCTAAAGCCCACACTCTCAACCTAAAGCCCACACTCTCAACCTAAAGCCCAAATTCTCTACCTAAAGCCCACACTCTCAACCTAAAGCCCACACTCTCAACCTAAAGCCCACACTCTCAACCTAAAGCCCACACTCTCAACCTACAGCCCACATTCTCAACCTAAAGCCCACACTCTCAACCTAAAGCCCAAAACCTACAGCCCACATTCTCAACCTAAAGCCCACACTCTCAACCTAAAGCCCACATTCTCAACCTAAAGCCCACACTCTCTACCTAAAGCCCACACTCTCAACCTAAAGCCCACACTCTCAACCTAAAGCCCACACTCTCAACCTAAAGCCCAAATTCTCTACCTAAAGCCCATACTCTCAACCTAAAGCCCACACTCTCAACCTAAAGCCCACACTCTCAACCTAAAGCCCACACTCTCAACTGAAAGCCCAGTTTAGTGTTGTTGTCCCAACAACATTCTGGCATTTAGAATTACATAGATTCACCTGGGAGCCTAATTCCATAGAAATAGAATTATTAGAATGGGCAAAGCCCATTAGACAACGCTCATTGACTTGAATTGGGGTGCCCGTTCTAGTAAATCTATAACTATGGTTAAGACTTCTCACAGTCATAGCCCCTTGCTGGTCATTAAGGGGTCGTAGGGAGCGAGGAGGCCCACATCCCCCTGTATCCCAAAAAACACCCTTTTTTTCCTGGATTGTGCAATTGTTCACTACTACCCACAGATGTAATGGTGTGTGCTAGAAGGAGTATCCACCACATTTATTATACCAGGCATTTTCCTTCCATGAATCCATGAAGGGAAGGGGAAAAGTACACATATTGGGAGAAAGAAGAGAACAAGTGCACACTTTGGGAGAAATGGGTGATTATTGGGACGCAGACCTCTCTCTGTTTTTTTGAACGTGGCAGTACAGATGTAGGATCTTAATTTGAGCCAGTTTACTACAGCAGGAAAATAATGCCGCAAAAGGAAATGTGAATTATTATGTGGATTACAATTAATGAACATGTGTTTAGGGGTTGGTAGATTTTTATAAGAGAAAATCAAGTCTGAAATGTAAAAGTGGAAATGACAAACTTCAGAAGTCTTTTTAACCCTGCAACAGGGTGATCAAATTAACATCCTACATCTGTGGCGACAGTGGTACGTGGCGTTACACTCTAAGCAAACACACTGAACTGGCATTGTTGTTCATTCATATAGAGGCCAGACAAGGAGTATTCTCAGCTGGCTGCGTTTTTTGTTTAAAACACCCTGTGATGCGTGTTGAGATTTCAAGGTCTCTCAGTCATGGGAGCAAGAGAAGCATCAATGGGAAACTTGTGATGAGAGATGAATGACGATGAATGAATGGACAGATAGATAGTCAGGTGGTGCTTTGGTTTACAAAGATGTGAATCAGGGAGTGGCAACGCAAGCATTTCGCTACACCCACAATAACATCTGCCAAACACGTGTATGTGACCAATAAATCTGATTTGATTTATCACAAGATAGTGACAGTCAGGGACATTTGAGATATAAGTATATATATTTTTAAACTGCCCTCTATGGCCAGTGTCAGTTGATATCCTCACTGCAATCTAACACTGAGGCTGTGTTCACTCATCTAGAGTGCCCTGGCTTTTTGGAGAATATCTGCATTTTGAGTCTGTGATAGGGTTGGAATAACGGAACTTTAATTCAGCACCTCCACCTGATCCAGCGAGCTCACAGACAGTGACTCTGACTCCCTAACACCTTTATCACAGTTAACCCCCCTCTCTTCTCTCCCCGGACTCTTTTCAAGTAGAGATTGCCCTTTGGCCAATGTCCTTGGAGTTTCAGCCCTCCGGCAACGAACTCACACTCCATGAGATGTCTCAGAGTGACATCACGATGTAGCTCATCCCTACCGAGAGCATATGGTATCCTGTGAGGTGTAGGGAGGCTCTCTTTGCGCTTATCAATGACAGTCAGGGTCAAACGGGAACTCCCAGAGAGAAACTCTCTCTCTTTCATTAGTTCTTCCTTTCAACGCCGTTCTCCAACTCGCCACAAATGGATTCCTTCGACAATACTTTGGTTTCAGTCGCTTGTGGACAACACTAACACCTTACGGGATTGACTGGAGCAAATAATGGCCAGGCTTCTCTGAGTGAGTTGTAGAAAACACGATGATAAAGCTGGAGTCAATGCTGTAGACACACCTTTTCAACCATTGCAATTTGGGGGGTATAGTAAGTACACCGAGTGGGGTTCATTAGTCTGAATGGGCTGATACAGACAGAAGCAATACGACAATCTAACACCTGAAAACATGCACATTCTTGGCTCGGCCTGTTTACAGCTTTATAACTCTGTAATAATAATTAATACCTCAATAAAAACAATTAGCCGTGTCAGAAATCCTTAAAGCCAGAAGGAGCTAAGCACCAATAAAAAAGCTTTCAGTCATGGCCGCGCGCTAAGCTGTGCTGGGAATGTGGCTGTTGGGGTCAAAATAATAACCTTGAACCAACCAAGAACATCTCGCATGTTCTGTGCTTTTTGTGTGCCTGCTCTTCAGAAAATAGTCCCATGTGCGAGTCACAAACTTGGGGAAATGGGATCATGAGCGATGTCTAGACTGGAATAAAAGACGTAGCATACATTCCTTCAAACCTTTATTTAGTCTTGATACCTTTTGGATACTATTAGTCTTTCACAAAGATGGTGTGGAAGGATAGTGCTGCTTCACTGCTAAAATAGTGAGAAAGGCCTTCTCGGCTCTCAGCTGATTTCTAAAGCTGTGTCTTTTGGCCCTCCCTAGCACCCGTCCTCTGTTCAGGGTGTTTTTCCTCCTTTCCTCTAAATGGAAGAGAGAGAGAGAGAGAGAGAGAGAGAGAGAGAGAGAGAGAGAGAGAGAGAGAGAGAGTGTGTGCCTGGTGTTATCAATGAACCAGGGCCTTTGGTTCCTTCCAAAAAGTTGCAGCTTGGAAGGCGTCCACGGCAGGGCATTAGGCCGCGGTTTGTGTCGTTTGTAATTTATAACATTGAGGGGAACGGGCAGGAGGACAATATGGAGGGAGTGGGGGAGGCGGAAAGGAGAGAGAGAAGGGGTTGCAGAATCCCAAGGCAAGGCAAGTGGCTCTGGTAAAGAGTGTGAGTATGTTTCACACAGCCTGAGGTGAAGTGCAGGTCTGTGGCTACTGCTACTCTCTGGAGAACTGGCTGACTGAATATGACTGTTCTGTGGCTGGCTGACTGAATATGATTGTTCTGTGGCCAGGCTGACTGAATATGACTGTTCTGTGGCTGGCTGACTGAATATGATTGTTCTGTGGCTGGCTGACTGAATATGACTGTTCTGTGGCTGGCTGACTGAATATGACTGTTCCGTGGCTGGCTGACTGAATATGATTGTTCTGTGGCTGGTTGACTGAATATGACTGTTCTGTGGCTGGCTAACTGAATATGACTGTTCTGTGGCTGGCTGACTGAATATGACTGTTCTGTGGCTGACTGAATATGACTGTTCTGTGGCTGGTTAACCAAATATGACTGTTCTGTGGCTGGTTAACCGAATATGACTGTTCTGTGGCTGGCTGACTGAATATGACTGTTCTGTGGCTGGCTGACTGAATATGACTGTTCTGTGGCTGGTTAACCAAATATGACTGTTCTGTGGCTGGTTAACCGAATATGACTGTTCTGTGGCTGGCTGACTGAATATGACTGTTCTGTGGCTGGCTGACTGAATATGACTGTTCTGTGGCTGGCTGACTGAATATGACTGTTCTGTGGCTGGCTGACTGAATATGACTGTTCTGTGGCTGGTTAACTAAATATGACTGTTCTGTGGCTGGTTAACCGAATATGACTGTTCTGTGGCTGGCTGACTGAATATGACTGTTCTGTGGCTGGCTGACTGAATATGACTGTTCTGTGGCTGGCTGACTGAATATGACTGTTCTGTGGCTGGTTAACTAAATATGACTGTTCTGTGGCTGGCTAACCGAAGATGACTGTTCTGTGGCTGGCTGACTGAATATGACTGTTCTGTGGCTGGTTAACCAAATATGACTGTTCTGTGGCTGGTTAACCGAAGATGACTGTTCTGTGGCTGGCTGCTCAACTGGAAAGTGAAGGAAGTCAAAAAAGTACTGGCTCTCAAATTCCGAGAAAATTGAGAGTCTTTCTAGGATGAGGACATATGCAATGTTTGGACTTGCATCTACTTTAGTTAGAATAACGGAAGTGTTTGTTTGAAGTATATTCTTATTTGATTGCATTAAAGAAGACAATGTCAGCATTGTGATTCCTGTGAACATCACAAAACCAACTGAGATCAGTATCAAATGTTATTTTCAAATTCCATAAAGGTGATAGTACATGATAATAATCACCATCATCATCATAACGATTATATTCATCATTATCCTCATCATAACCATTATATTCATCATCATCATCATCATCATAACCATCATCATCATCATACCCATTATATTAATCATCATTATAACCATTATATTCATCATCATCATAACCATTATATTCATCATCATCATCATAACCATTATATTCATCATCGTCATAACCATTATATTCATCATCATCATAACCATTATATTCATCATCATCATAACCATTATATTCATCATCATCATAACCATTATATTCATCATCATCATAACCATTATATTCATCATCATAACCATTATATTCATCATCATCATAACCATTATATTCATCATAACCAGTATATTCATCCTCATCATAACCATTATATTCATCACTATCCTCATCATAACCATTATATTCATCATAATCATAACCAGTATATTCATCATTATCCTCATCATAACCATTATATTCATCATCATCATCATAACCATTATATTCATCATAATCATAACCAGTATATTCATCATCATCATAACCATTATATTCATCATCATCATAACCATTATATGAATCATCATAACCATTATATTAATTATCATCATAACCACTATATTCATCATCATCATAACCATTATATTCATCATCATCATAACCAGTATATTCATCCTCATCATAACCATTATATTCATCATCATCATAACCATTATATGAATCATCATAACCATTATATTAATTATCATCATAACCACTATATTCATCATCATCATAACCATTATATTCATCATCATCATAACCAGTATATTCATCCTCATCATAACCATTATATTCATCATCATCATAACCATTATATGAATCATCATAACCATTATATTCATCATCATCATAACCATTATATTCATCATCATCATAGACTTTGCCTTCTTGATAATGATGGCGTAAAATGTAACCTGCCATAATAATAATATCTTCAAGCCATAACCACATGGAAAACAAACACGTCCTCATCTTTACTCCCAAGAGAAACATTAGGAGATGACATAATCTAGGGCACAAAAACATTTCCCACCCCCCAAAAAATCCCAGACACATTTCTCTCGGGGCAGGATCAAGCCATTTGATCCGGTATTAGATCCACAACATCGAGTATCCAAAATGTAAATCCTAATGCAGAAAACTGTACGGGTTCTGAAAACAATTGACTGGGCCGTAATGCAATCCACACAAACAATATAGTCGTGGTATGACGTAGGTTGTAAGGACAGAGGACAGAGGGGCTTGCTATTGGTCTATGAGCAAAAACAAAGCTCCAATAGTAGACCAAACACAGACTGTGTGTGTGGTACACATTGTGCAGAAACCAAGTTTGCATTACAGAAATAGTAAACATCAATTGGGGGCTCGTCCGGGATGTCACTGGATTCAGAAAGCAAAAGGTTTGGGATAGACATAGGTATGTAAAAGTCTGCAAACACCAGTATTCTCATTACTAGGGAGTCCCACCACAACAACCCTAGTACTTCTTAACTAATGACCCACTGGGTACACTCTTAGAAAAAGGGTTCCAAAAGGGTTATTTGGCTGTCCCTATAGGAGAACCTACACACAATAACCCATAGACAAAGCAAAAACAGGTTTTTAGAAATTGTTGCTACTTTATTAAAAGTTTAAAACTGAAATATCACATTTACATAAGTATTCAGACCCTTTACTCAGTACTTTGTTGAAGCACTTTTGGCAGCGATTACACTCTTGAGTCTTCTTGGGTATGACGCTACAAGCTTGGTACAACTGTATTTTAGAATTTCTCGCATTCTTCTCTACAGAGCTTCTCAAGCTCTCTCAGGTTGGATGGGGAGCGTTGCTGCACAGCTATTTTTAGGTCTCTCCAGAGATGTTCAATCGGTTTCAAGTCCAGGCTCTGGCTGGTTAACTCAAGGACATTCAGAGACTTGTCCCGAAGCCTCTCCTGCGCTGTCTTGGCTGTGTGCTTAGGGTTGTTGAACCTTCACCCCAGTCTGAGGTCCTGAGGGCTCTGCAGCAGGTTTCCATCAAGGATCTTTCTGTACTTTGCGCCGTTCATATTTGCCTTGATCCTGACTAGTCTCCCAGTCCCTGCCACTGGAAAAACATCCCCACAGCATGATGCTGCCACCACCGTGCTTTACCGTAGGGATGGTGCCAGGTTTCCTCCAGATGCGACGCTTGGAATTCAGGCCAAAGAGTTCAATATTGGTTTCATCAGACCAGAGAATCTTGCTTCTCATTGTCTGAGAGTCTTTAGGTGTCTTTTGGAAAACTCCAAGTGGGCAGTCATGTGCCTTTTACTGAGGATTGGCTTCCTTCTGGCCAATCTACCATAAAGGCCTGATTGGTGGAGTGCAGGAGAGATGGTTGTCCTTCTGGAAGGTTCTCCCATCTCCACAGAGGAACTCTAGAGCTCTGTCAGAGTGACCATCGGGTTCTTGGTCACCTCCCTGACCAAGGCCCTTCTCTCCTTATTGCTCAGTTTGCCCGGGCGTCCAGCTCTTGGAAGAGTCTTGGTGGTTCCAAACTTCTTCCATTTAAGAATGGAGGCCACTGTGTTCTTGATACCCTTCCTCAGATCTGTGCCTCGGCACAATCCTGTCTCAGAGTTCTACGGACAATTCCTTGGACCTCATGGCTTGGTTTTTGCTCTGACTTGCACTGTCATCTGTGGGACCTTAATCATGTCCAATCAATTGATTTTAATTTAAAATATTTTTTTTATTTTACCTTTATTTTACTGGGCCAGATAAGAACAAATTCTTATTTTCAATGACGGCCTATGAACAGTGGGTTAACTGCCTGTTCAGGGGCAGAACGACAGATTTGTACCTTGTCAGCTCGGGGATTCGAACTTGCAACCTTTCGGTTACTAGTCCAACGCTCTAACCACTAGGCTACCCTAGGGTCTGAATTTGACCATAGGTGGACTCCAATCAAGTTGTAGATGTCACGTTCTGACCTTTGTTTTGTCATTATTTAGTATGGTCAGGGCGCGAGTTGGGGTGGGCAGTCTATGTTTGTTTTTCTATGATTTGGGTATTTCTGTTTCGGCCTAGTATGGTTCTCAATCAGAGGCAGGTGTCATTAGTTGTCTCTGATTGAGAATCATACTTCGGTAGCCTGGGTTTCACTGTGTGTTTGTGGGTGATTGTTCCTGTCTCTGTGTTTGCACCAGAAAGGGCTGTTTTTGGTTTTCCACGTTTATTGTTTTGTAGTGTTCGTGTTTATCTTTTTTTTTATTAAACATGAATCAATATAACCACGCTGCGTTTTGGTCCGCCTCTCCTTCACCTCAAGAAAACCGTTACAGTAGAAACATCTTAAGGGTGATCAATTGAAACAGGATGCACCTGAGCTCAATTTCGAGTCTCATAGCAAAGGGTCTGAATACTTATTTAAATAAGGTATCTGTTTTTTTATTTTTAATACATTTGCAAAAATGTCAAACTATATTCGCTTTGTCATTATGGGATATTGTGTGTAAATTGCTGAGGAAATGTTTTTCTTGAATCCATTTTAGAATAAGGCTGTAAAGCAATAAAATGTGGAAAAAGTCAAGGGGTCTGAATACTTTCCTAAAGCACTGGAGAAAGGGATTGTAAGGGATTGATTTGCGTGATAGAATTATTTTCTCTGTACAACGGCCTATCCACCTTCTGTGGGAAGTAGACGTCCTTGATTAGCCTACATATCATCAGACTCAAAACCGCTAAAGTCACACTTCTGGGAATAACATGCGCTCAGACTATATAATAAGCTACATTACTGGAATCCATGTTGGTAAGACAAAACCAAGCTTACTGGACCTACGGATATGAATCACAAGAGCCAAATTCCATGATGCATGTGTGGTGTGCCCAACACACTGTCATCATGACCTCACATTACCACACGACTTTGCCTTTTACAGAATTATTCATATTAGAAGGAATTAGAACAGCTAATTCAGTTTCTGTTTAATTTCAATAGCATAATTCTTTCAATATGACATTTAGAGAATGACATTGATAATTCAAGAGACTACAGACAAAGACAGTATCATTACACTTTGCTGGTCAAAATAACTAGCTGCATCTGTGAAACGATATTTGTTCTGGCCTGAGTTGTACGGAACGCTAGTAGCACTGCCATTATGCCAGCTCACTGAAATCTAAGCGTGAGCCTTACTCTAACCAGACTACAATTCCAGACTTCTCTGAGCTCATTTCAAAAGCCAACTTTAAAGTGTTCAACAGCAAAGCTACTAACATTTAAAAAAAATGAAAAACTGTTTCAATACCCCAGTTCACTACACCGGAACAATGTCTGATTCATGAAACGGACTCTTACAATCCCATAATAACAATTCCATTGATGCATCAGCATCAAAAGAAATAGAATGAGCAGAAGCAGAACACTACTATTTTGAGAATCGAGCACATCTTGAGGAGCTGCAACAGAGGTTGGGATCAAAAGGCATTTGAAGATAAGACAAACGCGGGTTCAGTTCAGTTGGTTTGTGACAGGGACGGTATGGCTCTGCCATGTTGCCTGCATCTATCCAGTCCTTCAGGACAAGCAGGTGAGGAGATTAGATATGCCATAACATACCTTTGTCTATTATTTCCTATTGGTGAATCTCCAACTGGAGTACGTCACTGATCTCAAGAGCCGGCGGAGGTGCTGTACGGAAGTGCTAAAGCATTATGTTCATT
This sequence comes from Oncorhynchus masou masou, assembly GCF_036934945.1. Classification (NCBI taxonomy): domain Eukaryota; kingdom Metazoa; phylum Chordata; class Actinopteri; order Salmoniformes; family Salmonidae; genus Oncorhynchus; species Oncorhynchus masou. The sequence continues at coordinate 21,248,825 of NC_088216.1, forward strand.
TTCTAACACAGCTTCTAATACAGGCCTGCCAAGTAGGACGAATTTGGAGTATCGCGCTTTTTCAACCCATGCCAAGTTTCACAGGTTAACGACCGATTAACGACTGTTTATATGTGTGGATCACAAGAACAGAAGTAATACCTTATTGTGTAATTAATTACATTAAGTAACAACTGACATATTTCAACGGAACAACAACGGAACAATACTCAAGTGCCTTCTGGGTAAGGATGGCTTTTTTAGGAAAGACCGCAATTCATCGCGACGACACAAATATAGCGGTAAATGTATGAGTTTGCTTCTGCCCTTAATACTGTAGTACGAGAAGCCATTTAAGGTGTGTTCAAACACATGAAGAAGACAAGTTGTGATACCAGATCAGACAGACTTTGCAGTCAGAAACACACTGAGGCTGGAAGCTGGGTCCATTCTCCTCAACAGTGACACTGCTAATCAGTTTTCAAGGTCTAATCCAGACATTTTTTTTTAAATCTCAATATCAAATTATTTCTGTCTAACAACTAAGCACCTTACTGTAAGAGATTTCCATTCAAATGGGCAAAAGATTTTCAAGAAAGAATTTTGCTTGGACTGTCTGGGAGTGGTCTGAGCGGGGAGGGGAAAACTGAAAACTAGCTGTTATTGGCAGAGAGGTTTGGAACTATCTTTCTTATTGGTCTTTGAACCAATTTACCGCATGGTGATGTCACCAGGGAGGTCAAAACTCCCTCCCCTAGACCAGGATGACATTTCAGCCGGTCTATTGAAACAGCTCTACGACTAAAAGGAGATTATCATCATTTTCAAAATTTCACAGTATTATTCCAACCTCAAAGCGTGAAATATATATAAAACACAGGAAACTCAAGTTTTTGGCTGTACCTGGCCTTTAAAAAGTCTACTCCATGTTATAGTAGAATTTGAGGAATGTAGGCCATTTGAAAAGCCTGGCTTTGAACACAACCGGTTCAAACAAACTGATCACAGAAGTGTATTTATTCTCAACAGACCTGGGTTCAATAGAGTAGTCACAATAACTGCAAACCATGCCAATCTGGCACTCCAGGCAGCCTAAAGAAAACACTCAAAGTACTAAAACAACAAAAAAGTATTTGAACCGAGGTCTGATTCTCAGAACTTCTTCAAACCGATCATCTGGCTACAGTACGTTCTCTACGCTTTCGTTGAACATGTCAAGCTTGCCAAAGCATATGCCTAGTTTGAGTTGCATACAACAAAAAAACGGAGGTAAAATTAACTCTTGTTGAGTGAGACAAGAGAGCATAAAACCGAGACAAGCAATCCACATTAAGGTGAAGCATGTAATCAATAGACAAAGTAAAAAGTCTTGAAGGAAAAGTCACGCTGTGTTCAAAGGGGTATCCCTCACCAGGAGCCATTCCTGTCCAACTGCCAACATGACGCCATTTAATCCCACCTCTTATTTCGCCATTATAAATAAGCACAGGAACTGTAACCAGGTGAACAAACGCTCAAGCACAGCCGAGAATTGAAAACCACTTTTGTGAAATGATATGAATTCGAAAAACGTCCGCTGAAGCAATGTCCCTGAAAGTGTTAAAATACTTCAATATCAACTAGGTTAGTTTCACTTTAAGACAAAAAGGAAGGAGAAGGCAGCTGTGGAGGCTAGTTCAATACCTGCCAGGGCTCATGTAGCATCTAGTACACTGTTAAAACGAAGTGCTTTGTAATACCAGAAACTAGTGGCAACTGTGCTGCCACCAACTCAAAGGAGACGAAACCTGAACTTTTCTGGGGTATTGAAACACATCAACCTGAGATGTTTTGAAACGTGACACGGTGTGTTGTAACACCAATTGATCCAGCATTGTGCAACACCTTGCCAGAGGCTGGGAGCACTTCTGGAAAATGGCAGGCATGGGGGTTACATTACATCAAACATTGCAGGATACTGTATTTGCCTCTACCGTAAAAAGTTTCATCATTGAACGTCATTTTGCCTGACAATTTTGATATCCATTCATTATTATCCATTACACCTCATGGCATAACAAGTTGCTTAATATTAATATAGAAGTATACATTTCTTTATTCAAACATGCATATAACATTGTGTAAAAGAATCATAAAATCGAAAATGTTGAATTACCCACAATCCTCTAATAACTGAGCCACGTGGGAAGATAGGAAATGCAAGTAGAATAAAACCGGACTTCTGAATAGTTAAATACATACATTTTCTCTATCTTTGGTTATCCTCATATGAAATATCTTACATTTTGAGAAACATTGTTGGATTTATCCTTACTATTTTTTGGTTAAATTAAATTAACAAATCATTGAAACAACTCAATATTAGGAAGCTTCTCTGAAGCTGGAGACTCACATCTCCCTCACTAGCTTTAAGCACCAGATGTCAGAGCATTTTACAGATCACTGCACCTGTACTTAGCCTATCTGTAAATAGCCCATCTATCTACCTTCCTCATCCCCATACTGGTATTTATTTATTTATTTTGCTCCTTTGCACCCCAGTATCTCTACCTGCACATTCATCTTCTGCCAATCTACCATTCCGGTGTTTAATTGCTATATTGTAATTACTTTGCCACCATGGCCTATTTATTTCCTTAATTTGCACTCACTGTATATAGACTTTTTGTTCTTTTGTTCTACTGTATTATTGACTGTATGTTTTGTTTATTCCATGTGTAACTCTGTGTTGTATGTGTCGAATTGCTATGCTTTATCTTGGCCAGGTCGCAGTTGCAAATGAGCACTTGTTCTCAACTAGCCTACCTCGTTAAATAAAGGTGAAATAAAAAAATAAAAAAATGTTAGGTATACTCAGTTTAGTAAGCAACAAATATATATTGTACGTGTTTTGAGGCTGCCATTTACATGTACTGAAAACCCCCAAAAGTGTTTTCACAGCACTATCTTAAAAACACCTAAATTAAAATTTAAGAACCACTTTGGGTGTTTCAGAGTGCTTTTATTCTGTTTTAAAACACTATCTGTGTATTCATTGCACAATCATCGTGTTTCAGAGTGCTTTTATTCTGTTTTAAAACACTATCTGTGTATTCATTACACAATCATCGTGTTTCGAGTCTTTCTGTTTTTACAGTGTAGTCTACACTGGAGGCCTCTTTCTCAACCCCAATCAAGTACATACAGCACATAGTATTCTAGTTATATGTGAGACAGAAACAGGCACGAGTGGAATGTAGCAGAACTGGAAAACGAGGAATGGCACTTTCGAGGAACGATGGCGATGCGCTGCTTAGTTTGAACGACAGCTGTCCTTCCCACCGGCAGTGGCTGGCACTGGGCCAAGTTACACTGTCCAAGGTTATGGTGTTCAGGGAGGAATAAGATTAAAATCGACCCTCTCTGTGTGTGTGTGTGTGTGTGTGTGTGTGTGTGTGTGTGTGTGTGTGTGTGTGTGTGTGTGTGTGTGTGTGTGTGTGTGTGTGTGTGTGTGTGTGTGTGTGTGTGTGTGTGTGTGTGTGTGTGTGTGTGTGTGTGTGTGTGTGTGCGTGTGTGATTCAAAACACAAGCAGAAGGCGATCTACCTTTGTAAATATGTCACGTGTCTGGGAAATATGACAGCATAAGACTAGTAAAACTTAAAGGGGGTGAAACAAAGGGGGTGCAACAAGTGAGTGACATTAATTCGTTCAAAAAACAAGACTGGACATGAGTGTGATTGGCCCCATTCTGTGTGTGCTACTTGGGTTCATCCCAAAGGGCACAAGTTGACCCACTCGTTAACACACTACTAGTAGTCTCTAATTGTCGCTAATTGTCACTGTCACTAAGTGTCACTACTACTCGCTAATTGTCACGAATTGTTGCAATCCGACAGAAACTAACAAAAGGGTTCCGAAGTTTCCAAGGGGTTGTCTGTCTCGATTTAAAGGTCTCGGATGACGATAGTGGCTTAGGTCAAGCCACCAACCTGAACCTTAGCATGGGGGCATATTATTAAGAACTGCCACCACTGGGATTTTTGAGTTTCTTGTGCTCCTTCTTACTCTTCAGGTGGAAGCTGGTTTACTTCACAGTTGCAGTGCAGAAAGTGAAAGCCTCCTCTTCAACCACAAACAGAGCCAGCAAGAAACGGCTAATTCAGAATCCTCAAAAACCTGAGTTCAAAAGTTAAACCAATTACACTTTTCATGTGCTTTACACTGAGTATACCTAACATTAGGAACACTCCTTGCCCTCAGAACACCTCAATACGTTGAGGCATGGACTCTACAAGGTGTCGAAAGCGTTCCACAGGGATGCTGACCCATGTTGACTCCAATGCCTCCCGCAGTTGTGTCAAGTTGGCTGGATGTCCTCTGGATGGTGGACCATTCTTGATACACACGGGAAACTGTTGAGCGTGAAAAACCCAGCAACGGTGGAGTTCTTGACACAAAACGGTGCGCCTGGTACCTACTACCATACCCCGTTCAAAGGCATTTAAACCTTTTGTCTTGCCCATTCACCCTCTGAATGGCAAACATACACAATCCATGTCTCAATTGTCTCAAGGCTTAAAAATCCTTCTTTAACCTTCCTCCTCCCTTTCATATACACTGACTGAAGTGGATTTAACAAGTGATTTCCATAAGGGATCATAGCTTTCACCTGGATTCACCTGGTCAGTCTATGTCATGGAAAGAGCAGGTGTTCTAAATGTTTTTTCCACTCAGTGTATCTCTAACGTATGTAGCTGTTGGAGCAGATGTGGCGGGAGGCTTTTTTCTTTCGTTCTTCAACCCAACTTCAGGCGGCTGTGCAGCAACCAGCTCCACAAGAGGCAGTCAAATTAATTAACAATGACTTACAATACAAAGCACTTTGAACCGAGTGTGGTGCCGTGACTAGAGGCAGATTGACGAGAAACTTTGACCTCCCTTCCTCAGGATTTACAACCGCTCCAGAGGTTGGACGGAAGGAAGGCGAGTTCCCTCTGGAGCAGAGCCAAGAACAGGAACCCAAAGACCACACTGGCACCTGGCCTCGTGGCCTTGCTGGGAGGCTGGAACCTGGAGGACTAGGGCTTAGTCTGACGTACCTTACCTATATGTACAATCTACAAAAAGGTTATATCTACAACTTTAAAACTGCAATATATAACTTTTTTGGGGCGAGCCAACCAAATTCACACAGAAATTAGAGTTATAGATCTGTCATTCTCATTGAAAGCAAGTCTAAGAAGTGGTAGATCTGTTCTATGTGCACAATTTCTATGCTTCCCGTTCTTAAAGCTGCACTATGCCGAAATCGCTCCGCCATTTCATGGTTGCTAAAATTCGAATAGTTCGCCTGATATCAGTTTGTGACAAAACAAGCAAGAATCGTGTAGAGAATCACTGTACCATCTAAACCGCTGTGAAATATATTTTTCCATAAGCAAAAATATAGTATTTTCAGCTGTGTGAAGCTGGTGTTTAAAACTGAAGGTGAAAGAGCAAGGCTGTTAGCTTTAGTGAATGAGAGCTGTGGTGGTAGATAATGGGGGTTTTATGGGTCATGTTCTGGGATCACTGATGATGTCTAAAGGACTGGCCATAGGTCAGCAATATCCTATAATAGATAAGATTATCAATGCAGCTGCTTTTCTGTTCTGACCACCTTCTAGTCTGCTAATCATATCCATGTATTAATAAATCCATTAAGCAAATGCTAATGCATACCGTTGTCTACTATATTAATAGAAACCTAATTTGAAGTAATCACACCATGGTTTCTATAGAGATTTTCATCACTGACAGAAACCTTCAAATGAATGTGACCAAATTAATGAATATGCATAATATGTAATATTATACATTAGCCTTCAAACAAGGCTACTTTGACAAGCACGGTTATTTTTTCCATTAATTTACTTCTCGTTAATCGGATTTTACAATAAACCAAAACAAACACTCTAGCGATTGAAAAATGAATATAAAATGCCTAATTGACATTATTTCTCTGAAAAAATGTAGTTCAGTGAAATCATAGTCATAGAAAGCTATTGACTAGATGAACTTGGTCACAACTAGTCTTAAAGTTAAGTATGATAGGCCACAAAGTGTAATTTGTTTTTTAAAGTCTTGTAATGATGTAACAACCATAATGATGTAACAACCGCAATGATGTAACATCCGTAATGATGTAAAAAATGTAATGATATAACAACCATAATGATGTAACAACCGTAATGATATAACAACCGTAATGATATAACAACCGTAATGATGTAACAACCATAATGATGTAACAACCGTAATGATATAAAAACCATAATGACGTAAAAACCATAATGATATAAAAACAGTAATGATGTAACAACCTGAATGATGTAACAATGGTAATGATATAACAACCGTAATGATGTAACAACCATAATGATGTAACAACCGTAATGATATAAAAACCATAATGATGTAACAACCATAATAACGTAACAACCATAATGATGTAACAACCGTAATGATGTAACAAACGTAATGATGTAACAACCATAATGATGTAAAAAATGTAATGATATAACAACCGTAATGATGTTACAACCATAATGATATAACAACCGTAATGATGTAACAAACGTAATGATATAACAACCGTAATGATAAATCAACCGTAATGTTATAACAACTGTAATGATGTAACAACCGTAATGATATAACAACCGTAATGATGTAACAACTGTAATGATGTAAAAAACGCAATGATGTAACAACCCTAATGATGTAACAACCGTAATGATGTAACAACCATAATGATATAACAACCATAATGATGTAACAAAACTAATGATATAACAACCGTAATGATAAATCAACCGTAATGTTATAACAACAGTAATGATGTAACAACCGTAAAGATATAACAACCGTAATGATGTAACAACCGTAATGATGTAAAAAACGCAATGATGTAAAAAACGCAATGATGTAACAACTGTAATGATGTAACAACCGTAATGATGTAACAACCATACTGATGTAAAAACCATAATGATATAAAAACAATAATGATGTAACAACCATAATGATGTAACAACGGTAATGATGTAACAACCGTAATGATATATCAACCGTAATGATATAACAATCGTAATGATGTAACAACCTTAATGATGTAACAACCGTAATGATGGAACAACCGTAACAATATATCAACCGCAATGATATAACAACAGTAATGACTTAACAACCGTAATGATGTAAAAACCATAATGATGTAACAACCATAATAACGTAACAACCATAATGATGTAACAACCGTAATGATGTAACAAACGTAATGATGTAACAACCATAATGATGTAAAAAATGTAATGATATAACAACCGTAATGATGTTACAACCATAATGATATAACAACCGTAATGATGTTACAAACGTAATGATATAACAACCATAATGATAAATCAACCGTAATGTTATAACAACCGTAATGATGTAACAAACGTAATGATATAACAACCATAATGATAAATCAACCGTAATGTTATAACAACCGTAATGATGTAACAACCGTAATGATATAACAACAGTAATGATGTAACAACCGTAATGATGTAAAAAACGCAATGATGTAAGAACTGTAATGATGTAACAACCGTAATGATGTAACAACCATAATGATATAACAACCGTAATGATGTAACAAAACTAATGATATAACAACCGTAATGATAAATCAACCGTAATGTTATAACAACCGTAATGATGTAACAACCGTAATGATATAACAACCGTAATGATGTAACAACCGTAATGATGTAAAAAACGCAATGATGTAACAACTGTAATGATGTAACAACCGTAATGATGTAACAACCATAATGATGTAAAAACCATAATGATATAAAAACAATAATGATATAACAACCATAATGATGTAACAACGGTAATGATGTAACAACCGTAATGATATATCAACCGTAATGATATAACAATCGTAATGATGTAACAACCTTAAAGATGTAACAACCGTAATGATGGAACAACCGTAATGATGGAACAACCGTAACAATATATCAACCGCAATGATATAACAACAGTAATGACTTAACAACCGTAATGATGTAAAAAAAGTAATCATATAACAACCGTAATGATATATCAACCATAATGATATAACAACCGTAAAGATGTAACAACCGTAATGATATAACAACCGTAATGATGTAACAACTGTAATGATGTAACAACTGTAATGATGTAACAACCTTAATGATGTAACAAACATAATGATGTAACAAACGTAATGATGTAAAAACCGTAATGATGTAACAACCGTAATGATATAACAACCGTAATGATGTAACAACCATGATGATGTAACAACGGTAATGATGTAACACCTGTTATGATATATCAACCGTAATGATATAACAATCGTAATGATGTAACAACCTTAATGATGTAACAACTGTAATTATGTAACAACCGTAATGATGTAACAACCGTAATGATGTAAAAAACGTAATGATGTAACAACCGAAATGATGTAACAACCATAATGATGTAAAAACCATAATGATATAAAAACAGTAATGACGTAACAACCTTAATGATGTAACAACCGTAGTGGATGTAACAACCGTAATGATGTAATAACTGTAATGATGTAACAACCGTAATGATATAACAACCATAATGATGTAAACAACCATAATGATCTAAAAACCGTAATGGCTGTAACAACCATAATAACGTAACAACCATAATGATGTAACAACCGTAATGATGTAAAAAAACGTAATGATGTAATAACCATAATGATGTAACAACCGTAATGATAAATCAACCGTAATGATATAACAACCGTAATGATGTAACAACCGTAACGATATATCAACCGCAATGATATAACAACCGTAATGATGTAACAACTGTAATGATGTAACAACCTTAATGATGTAACAAACATAATGACGTAACAAACTTAATAATGTAAAAACCGTAATGATGTAACAACCGTAATGATATAACAACCATGATGATGTAACAACGGTAATGATGTAACACCTGTAATGATATATCAACCGTAATGATATAACAATCGTAATGATGCAACAACCGTAATGATGTAACAACTGTAATTATGTAACAACCGTAATGATGTAACAACCGTAATGATGTAAAAAACGTAATGATGTAACAACCGTATAACAAAATGATGTAACAACCATAATGATGTAAAAACCATAATGATATAAAAACAGTAATGACGTAACAACGTTAATGATGTAACAACCGTAGTGATGTAACAACCGTAATGATGTAATAACCGTAATGATGTAACAACCGTAATGATATAACAACCATAATGATGTAAACAACCGTAATGATCTAAAAACCGTAATGGCTGTAACAACCATAATAACGTAACAACCATAATGATGTAACAACCGTAATGATGTAACAAACGTAATGATGTAACAACCGTAATGATGTAACAAACATAATGATGTAAAAAATGTAATGATATAACAACCGTAATGATGTAACAAACGTAATGATATAACAACCGTAATGATATAACAACTGTAATGATGTAACAACCGTAATGATGTAAAAAAACGTAATGATGTAATAACCATAATGATGTAACAACCGTAATGATAAATCAACCGTAATGATATAACAACCGTAATGATGTAACAACCGTAACGATATATCAACCGCAATGATATAACAACCGTAATGATGTAACAACTGTAATGATGTAACAACCTTAATGATGTAACAAACATAATGACGTAACAAACTTAATAATGTAAAAACCGTAATGATGTAACAACCGTAATGATATAACAACCATGATGATGTAACAACGGTAATGATGTAACACCTGTAATGATATATCAACCGTAATGATATAACAATCGTAATGATGCAACAACCGTAATGATGTAACAACTGTAATTATGTAACAACCGTAATGATGTAACAACCGTAATGATGTAAAAAACGTAATGATGTAACAACCGAAATGATGTAACAACCATAATGATGTAAAAACCATAATGATATAAAAACAGTAATGACGTAACAACGTTAATGATGTAACAACCGTAGTGATGTAACAACCGTAATGATGTAATAACCGTAATGATGTAACAACCGTAATGATGTAAAAAATGTAATGATATAACAACCGTAATGATGTAACAAACGTAATGATATAACAACCGTAATGATATAACAACTGTAATGATGTAACAACCGTATTGATGTAACAACCGTAATGATGTAACAACTATAATGATGGAAAAACCATAATGATATAAAAACAGTAATGATATAACAACCATAATGATATATCAACCATAATGATATAACAACCGTAATGATATAACGACCATAATGATATATCAACCGTAATGATATAACAACCGTAATGATGTAACAACCGTAATGATATAACAACCGTAATGATGTAACAACCGTAATGATATAACAACTGTAATGATGTAACAACCGTATTGATGTAATAACCGTAATGATGTAACAACTATAATGATGGAAAAACCATAATGATATAAAAACAGTAATGATATAACAACCATAATGATATATCAACCGTAATGATATAACAACCGTAATGATATAACGACCATAATGATATATCAACCGTAATGATGTAACAACCATAATGATGTAACAACCGTAATGATGTAAAAAATTTAATGATATAACAAACATAATGATAAATCAACCGTAATGATATACCAACCGTAATGATGTAACAACCGTAATGATATATCAACCGCAATGATATAACAACCGTAATGATGTAACAACCTTAATAATGTAACAACCGTAGTGATGTAACAACCGTAATGATGTAATAACCGTAATGATATAACAACCATAATGATGTAAACAACCGTAATGATCTAAAACCGGTAATGGCTGTAACAACCATAATAACGTAACAAACATAATGATGTAACAACCGTAATGATGTAACAACCATAATGATATAACATCTGTAATGATATATCAACCGTAATGATATAACAACCGTAATAATGTAACAACCGTAATGATATAACAACCGTAATGATGTAACAACCATAATGATATAACAACCGTAATGATATATCAACCGTAATAATGTAACAACCGTAATGATATAACAACCGTAATGATGTAACAACCGTAATGATGTAAAAAAACGTAATGATGTAACAACCGTAATGATGTAACAACCCTAATGATGTAACAACCGTAATGATGAAACAACCGTAATGATGTAACAACCGTAATGATGTAACAACCGTAATGCTGTAACAACCGTAATGATGTAAAAAATGTAATGATGTAACAACCGTAATGATGTAACAACCGTAATGATGTAACAAACGCAATGACGTAACAACCGTAATGACGTAACAACCGTGTGCACAGAAGCTGCCTGATCAAAACGTATATCGTTCCTGCTATCAACAGACATGTGTGATTGCCTGTGTCAGATTGTGACGATACCAAAATGCACCTGAAGATGAAAACTTTACAAAGTGAATAACTATGTCAAAAAGTGTAACTCTGTGGGTGTTAAGAGAGAGGAGTTATTCATTATTCACACGACTGTATTCCAGTGGGCAGGACAAAGGGAGTTATCAACGCCGTCATTCAGAGGCAATGCACACAACTTAGAGTAGGGAGAGGGGATTTAAGCAGGTTCTCAAACAAGATGCCCCTACCTGATAACCTTAGCACTGACGCGGTTGTACCATTCCCATGAATGAATTTCCTAATGCAAGTCACAAACCACAGAGAGGGAGAGAGGGAGGGAGAGAGAGAGAGAGAGAGAGAGAGAGAGAGAGAGAGAGAGAGAGAGAGAGAGAGAGAGAGAAAGAGAGAGAGAGAGAGAGAGAGAGAGAGAGAGAGCAAGAGAGAGAGCAAGAGAGAGCAAGAGAGAAAGAGAGAGTGGGAGGGGGACCGTGTGAACATTAACGAGGAATGGAAGTGATGGTGAAAGATAAAATGAACATTCCCCCTCTCCACTCTTTCTTTGCAGGAAATGACCCAAGAGGTGACAACAAATGCGCCCTTACATCTCTGACAAGGAATGTCAGCCAGCTACTTTAGGATGCCATTCCTCCCCACCTCACCTCGCCTCTTTTCTTTTTATTGTATCTGGGATCTTTTGTGACACGCTTCCTGATGGAGCAACGCCACAATCCATCTTCCTGAAAGTCGGGTTTCGTGGTTTGGCGTAACATCTTTGTTTATACACTTAAAACACTTGGGGCATCAAGGAGACACCTGAAGGACAGCAGGCCATCTGTGCTATGAGGTCATTCATGTGTCTCAGTCAAGTTTTAAATGACAGTAATCTGTTATTAGAAAGACACACATTACTTGACCATCTTCCAGAGGGAAAGGGTCTTCGAGCTCTCTATGATGTCATAGTATTATCATAGTAGGACATCTGATCTGGATATTATGGTGTCAAGTGTGTGACGTTATACATATACAGTCAAGGAACTGGGACAGTGTTGTTCCCTGAGGCAAATACCCCCTGATTGAAGGTTGTGATGTTTTCCCTAACTATAAAATGCCATGAATATGTTGATATGAATAGAAATCAACAGTGGAGATGTAATACGGTGAATTGACTGCTTACTAATGTGTAGCAACACTTGTCTCTCTAGGTTATTATATAATCCATCTGTATTCCGATGAAACGTCATTCTCACATTTGCAATGAATCCCTAGACCATAGACATGCCAAGTGAAAGCCATGATGGAACAGTCATCACACATTTTGCTTGAAATGGCATGATCATTTGATTGACAGGATACAGTCGGGCCAATAAAAATGAAACCCCCCTCACCTTTCTTGAACTCCTCCAGCATGGCATCCAGCCTGGTGTCATTGAACACAAAATGCAGCTGATGGCTGTAAAACTTAGTGATGGTTTTCAGCGGCGTAGAATCATCTGGGTCGACAAACGCCAGGTCCTTCACGAACAATAGATCCACAATGTTGGACCTCTCGCCCTCGAACACAGGGATGCGCGTGTAGCCGCTCTCCATAATTTCAGACATGGTGTTGAAGTCGAGGATAGCATCACCTGGAATCATAAAACAATCTCTTAGCGGGGTCATCACGTCCTCTACAGTCTTAGTCCGCAGTTCCAAGGCGCCCTGAATGATGTTCAACTCCTCTTTGACCAGATCATTGTACGGATCCGTGACTCTGAGCATCTCCAAAAGCTTCTCGCGGTTGTACACAGTGCCTATCTCTTGGCCCAAAAGGTAATCTAGAAGTTTGCTCACTGGGTATGACGCAGGGAAGGTGAGCAGCATGAAAAACTTGGTGAGGAAAATGGTGTTGGCTCCAACGGCAAGGCCATGTCTTGAGCATATGGCTTGAGGGACAATCTCTCCAAAGATGACAATTCCAATAGTTGACATCACCACAGCTATCAGCCCAGAACCTGCAATATCATCAAATAAGATAGTTAGAGTTGTATTGACGAGCACGTTGCCTAGGAGAAGTGAGCAAAGCAGGTAATTCCCTTGGCTCCTAACTGGCTCTATCTTTTTGGCATAATTCTTCTCCATCTCTGTGCCACAATTCTGAACTATTTGGAGCTCCATTGGGTCCAGTGCCATCAGTCCCAAGTTCAACCCGCTGAACATGCCTGACAGACACAGCAACATGGAAATAAAGATGACTTGAAGCCAGAAGGGGAGCAGAAACCTCTTCTCCTCCACAACTATCACTTTAGTGTCATCTCCGTCGTGGTAAATCCAGGTGTTTTCGGTCCATGGGTCGTGCAGGCCGGCGGCGTGATGGGCAGGTGTCGAGGTGGCGATGCACAGGTAATAAGATTTACTCCTCTCGGTTTTTCGAAGGGGTTTGACCTCGATTTCAACTACTCCCGACGTCCTGCGACTTAGAATGATGTTGGGCAAGATGATTATATCCGAGGTCCTGATACCGCAGGGATGCGCGGACGTATCCTCTTTGCTCCCGTTGTCCCCCGACAAGCTGTCGATGTCCCCGACTGGTCGGATCTGCTCGTGTTCCGTAAATGCAATTTTGGACCAGGTCTCGTTGTTTATGTTTTGCCCGTAGACCCTCAATTTGACACGAGACCGTTCACTCACCCGTAGGTAGCCCCTATCCATAAAGGAAATGTCGTCCGTGTCCTCCAACCGGAGCCCGATGATAACCGTGTCCGACTCTACCCCGCCTTCTTTGCCACTTGTCGAGGTGACCAAACAACCGCTGACAGTTAAGAAAATCATCGTCAGAGCTCGAACCCGGCTAAGTGACGCCATTTTTGCAGAGGGTACTGGGGCCGACGGCTCAGCCATGTTGATAATGGGCAACCTCCTGAATGAAAATAGCTTTTAAAAATCAGAGCCAATCGGAGTCCGCCTTCATCTCCACCGGGGGTCGCCGTGATTTGTGCAGCATCGGGGACCCAAGCGCTTGGTTCCACTACGAGTCCGAAACTGATTACTCCTAGAGCGAACTCGTGCCTCCCCTGATGTCCCGGAGACAGACGACGGTAGCACCCAATCCAGTGCGGCAGTTGGACGGGGGCGGAGTTTTCGCCGCAGCTCCAACGAATGAAATTCCAAAACAAGCGCACCTCACGCAAAAAAGCCCAAGACACTTTCCTCGTGACTTTTTCAGATGGATTTCAGAGGCAACCAATAAATAATGAATTGGTGGGTAGATCCATAATATTTGATTTATCTGGGTGGAGTGAATGGTGCGTCGTTATGCAATGTTCTCTCCATTGCTGAGGAGAGCGAGAGGTAGAGGGAGAGAGTTGTTTCAGCGGGCTGAATGGAATGCATGCTTTTAGGCTATGTGACATTCTTTATGCATTTTAGATTAGTTCCTTAAAATGACCAAACAAGCAGTCACAATGCATTTTATAGCTTAGGGTATGATATGTATTGTAGGCTATTTAAAGATGATCTGCAAAGCCTAATTGTAGGGAGGGTTGGTTGACCCACCAAATCAATACAAATGCATGATAGGCATTGGAAATGATACAGATAGACAAAACGTGCAGTAATTGCCATGTGTAATATTAGCCTAATTAACAGATAATTACGCAAAATGCCCAGACGCATGTATAAGACATTTTCTTTTCAATACTGTAGTCTACATTGTTCTGGTGTGAAAATAATTATATCATACAAAGTGTGCAAATTAATTAATAATCACCCATCATTAATATGCAATTTAGCAAACGCATGATGCGGTGTTATGCATGAATCACATTTCAATGGGCTACTTTCCCAAAGTAGGCATCGGGCATAGTTTAAAAAACGGAGGGATAGTTAGGACAGTATCACAACATCACATTGAGGTAGTAGAGTCATTATCTGTCCAATCGGGGATTATGATGACAAAGGCACGCATGTCAACTCATGGATAATAGGCCTATTCTGCCTGACGTATCAGAGCATGGAACAAAGCAAATAAACAACATCAAATGAAGCACATATGGTTCTACTACATATATATATATATATATATATATATATATATATATATATATATGCTTTTTTTCCTGTTTTCGGGTGATGGAATATTTCCATGCTCTTCAGGGGCTGGTTGTTTATCAACAAAACCGACGCCTGCACAACTATGGGACAAAACCGACAGGGTTGGCTTAGATTGTTGATAGTCGCCAATATTTATTGAAAACCTAAATACAGGTGCACCATGAACACTTGTTGTCTCTCAAATACATCTTTGCAGCTGTTGGTTAGGTAGCCAGCCAATTTTAGCCATGTCATCATTGAGGTGACAGTCAAATAACCAACAACAACAAAAAATACCTGGCATCAAGAACAAGATAAAAACTAGCAGAAACGAGCCACTTACAATTCACCAAAGGGAAGTTTCTTGTCACTTTTGTTAGCTATCTGGCCATCCAGAACCATAACAACACATGGGCTTCTGCGCCTTTGAAGAGCGCGCAAACTTTTCTAGACGTCGTCAGCTAACTAGTCTATAGGTGTTATGACAATGGATGTAGTTGTTGCAGGGATTGTGTCCAACAGTGCGCAGTTGGGAGCGCTGTAGACGCGCACCCACATCTGATTGGAACAGTGCATCTCTGAGATTGCGTGCTCTCCTATAGGCGAACAGGGGAGGGTCTTTGAATAGCCTACATATTTGAATTTGGAATCAGACGTCAATATGTGCCAATGTTTATTTAGAATTGCTAAAGAGCGGTGTAAAGGTAGAAGTGAAAACACAAATATTTTTTTTCTCAATTTTGTGTATGCCTCAGCAATTGATCTCTCTCAGTGTCTTTTGCCCGATTGTAGGCTGTCTTTATCCAAGTGTCCCTGTATCCCTGTTCCTAGAAGGGGGAGGACAAAGCAGCAGTGTTAGTCTCACATACAGATATGAATGAGCAGTTCCTACAAATTCTCTAGAACTGGCTAATGGGCAGCGTAGGCCTACGTGCTAAGCGACAACGTAAGGTCCGCATCACCGAACATAAGTCATCCATTCGTAGAAACAATCAGCAGTCTCCTGTCGCCAAGCACAGAATTCAATCAGGACATTACAACACTCGATCAAGTTCATCGCGACAGAGAAGGATCACATGCCCTTTGGGGATGATAACTAGTAAAACGATAACGCTTCTTGATCCACTACCTGGACATTGTCTCCCCTAGGGACGTAATGAGGAACTCGATCTCTTTTTGATTGAAAAACATTTAGCCTACTGTATCACAGCCATGTTTTGTTTGGATATATTTGAATCAATATTGTTTCGCCTTTACACAAGTCATGGGAGCATTTCGCTACACCAGCAATAACATCTGCTAAATATTTGTATGTGACCAATAAAATGTTATTTTATTTGATAAAATGGTTCACAAAATATTATGAACACCTGCTCTTCCAATGAAATTAGACCAGGGATGGGCAACTGGCTGCACGCGGCCCTTTTGTAGGCCTGCGGATTTATTTATTTGAACTCAGTCGGGGTTTCAACATACTGTTGAGAGTTAGAATAATAGAATACACAAGATGCAATTTCGAAATTTGGTTGTGCATCAGCAGTCGCTCAGTTAACCCATGTCAGCTACTTTTGTTTGATTGTTAAATGAGTCTAGTGGCCAGCTATCTAAACTTGTTGTAAGCATGTTCGAATTACCGGCAGGAAATTAGCTGTTAAACGGCAACATGTTCTCTACGGCCAATGGCAAATCGTGCAGAATTGAAGGAAATTAACTTTAAAACATGTTTTCTTTTCTCTTCAGCTATCATGGGGGTGGCTGCTAAAATGTTTTGCCCGCAAGGTGGGGAGGGGGTTATGGATGTGGGTATGCAGACCAGTGGAGGCTGCTGAGGGGAATACAGCTCATAATGATGGCTGGAACAGAGCAAATGGAATAGCATCAAACACATGGAAAACACTGATTCTGCTCCAGTCATTACCATGAGCCCATCCTCCCAAATTAAGGTGCCACCAACCTCCTGTGACCTAGACCCACTAGCCACTGCAGCCCCTCATGATGAGTCAAAGTTTCCCATCCTTGAAATAGAATTCAGATGAAAGCTGTGATCCCTTATTGATGTCACTTGTTAAATCCACTTCAATCAGTGTAGATGAAGGGGAGGAGACAAGTTAGAGAAGGATTTTTAAGCCTTGAGACATGGATTGTGTATGTGTGCCGTTCAAAGGGTGAATGGGCAAGACAAGACACCTTTGAACGGGGTGTGGTAGTAGGTGCCAGGCACACCGATTTGTGTCAAGAACTGCAATTATGCTGGTTTTTCACACTCAACAGTTTCCTGTGTATTAATAATGACCTACCACCCAAAGGACATCAGGCCAACTTGATTTGATGTTGACTTAATAGGATCCCAATTAGCCAACGCCAATGGAGACAGCGAGTCTTACTGGGGTCTGACAGACAATGAAAAAGACCATGTAGTATGTGTGTGTGTGAGTCTATCAGTTACACATACATGTCAGTACATACACACAACAAGTAGAAACTTGACACAATGGTGGGAAGCATTGGAGTCAACATGGGCAAGCATCCCTGTAGATCGCTTTCAACACCTTGTGGAGTCCATGCCGAGATGAATCGAGACTGTTCTGAGAGGGGGATGCAACTCAATATTAGGACGCTGTTCTTAATGTTTTGTACACTCAGTGTATGTCATGGTGACCTATGATTCTGTCTAAATGTGTTGTCTAATATGTATACCTTTGTAAACATTGTATATAGAAATAGATTGTCAACTGTGACTTGATTGCTAACCAATTGTCTAATTGAAATTACTAATTGTTGCCACCCGTTGTTCACTTGAACTTGTATGAATACAGACTGCAGGAGTTTTTCCTCACAAAGCACACCCTTGAAAAATACCTAGTCCAAACTTTGGGTGTTTATGAATGAAATGAAATTATTAAGAATATAACTGATATCCCGAGTGTGCTTTCCCCTGTGGATCAGTGGAGGCTGGTGGAAGGAGATATAGGAGAATGGGCTCATTGTAATGGTCGAGCGTGGTTTCCATATTTGCGATGTTTGATACCGTTCCATTCATTCCATTGCTGCCATTAGAATGAGCACATCCTCCAATAGCTCCTCACACCAGCCTCCACTGCAGTGGATATATTTTTTGCATTTCTCTCCCACACACCCATCTTGAAATCTAAGGCCTATTACATTAAAGAGAGACACTGGCCAGTTCTTCACTGACAGAAATGTGTATTCACAGTTATACAATTAATACATGAGCCTAACTTAAGACTTGACAAAAATCCATAGTTTGACATGGATTACAATTATTGTTCATTCATACACAGTATAATCATTCTCTGTGTCTCTCTCATATCTTGGGTACGCCATCACTTGCAACAGGATGACTCTGCGCCACAGTACCCCCCTGTGGCAGAAGAGACAGTTGCACTCCCCAGCTGCAGCACCAGTTCAAAGGGATTCACCGTGCCCACCTGCAATGACACACAGCACAGGGTTTCCCTGGGAAATCACTGAGAAACACCGCATGCCATATTTACACAACGTCATGGTAGTGCATTATGTAATAACCTTATATGATAATAACTCCCCTATCTTACAAGGTTAGGGTCCATTCCATAGAACCTCCAGTCAATTCAACAATGTATTTGAAGTTAATTACAGAGAAATACCATTTAAATAATATGAATCACATTTATTACATTACATACCAAACTCCATGTTGTGTCATATTATGCAACTGCTGTCGGCGACCATGGATGGGTATTTGTGACTATGCAATACGTTTTTATCTGCCATTAGTTGACCTTTTCACGGTTTGCCTGAAGCTGTAGCTTGTACAAGCTGTACATACTTTCCATACCATTTATTACGGCATGAAATCATGACCTGGGCCCGTATCCACAAAGCATCTCAGAGGAGGGGGGCTGATCTAGGATCAGTGTTTGATTTTTTTTAGTGTCATTATAAGGTAAGATTATATGGACAGATCCTAGATCAGCACTACTACACTGAGATGCTTTGTGGATACAGGCCCAGATCTGTTTGCCCCTTGAGGTCACTTGCAACAGAGAGTCTAAAAAGGTAGAGATAATAATAATAATAAATCTAAACTAGAGTTAGGAGCGAACTAACTAAAGTACCTGGTAACTAGCTTTAGGACACAACACCTATTGTCTCTCAGTAAAGGGTTACCAGTAGCTTTGGGACAACATCAGTAGTCTGTTTACTGGTTGGACTCCCTGAGTTGTGCCTCGTTCTGGTGGTTGGCGACAGAAAATGATCATACATTATAGCCAGCTACACCCCAAAAAACTCCCCGTCAACAAAAGCGTATGTATAATCTCTAGGAACTCTTACTTACCAAACATAAAGTGAAATAAGTCCCTCGCTATCAAATAAACATCTGAATCCAACTTTTACCTGAACCTCACCATATTCCTTCCAAGTTTGACCCCTCCCTTCACACAAGACTTCCTCCCACTAAATCTACCACTGTTCACACAGCAGGAATATGACGCGGTTTGGACAAAAGTTGGATTCAGATGTTTATTTGATAGCGAGGGACTTATTTCACTTTATGCTTGGTAAGTAGAGTTCCTGGAGATTATACATATGCTGTTGTTGACAGGAAACTTTTGTTGTTGTAGGTGAAGCCGGCTACAACGTGGAATGGTTATTTTCCGTCGCCAACCCCCAGAACGATGCAGAACTCATGGAGTTCAACCAACACACAGACTACCGATGAAGTGTCCCAAAGATACTGGTTACCCTTTTCTGAGAGACAACAGGTGTAATGCATTATGATGCGGTTGTAATACTGTGTATGAAGCATTGTAAAGCTTGTCACGAGAATACAACCTGGATGAGACCTCAACCAGCCTCAGCCTCCTTAAGATCACAGCTAAACTGAACACCCACAGCCTGAAGAATGTGTAGGGAGTATGACAAGATTCAAACTGTAGGAAACATAATCAAGCCAAATATAGTCCTCAGTGTGTGTGTTTTGTGCTTGCGCTAATGTGTGTGTGTGGTTTCAGTGACCATGAGGGACCATGATAAGAAGACATTGAGACATTTCATTGGCTGACGGGAGGACATGCATTCCTTCCTGGTTAAAGGTTCCCAGCAGGACATTAATGCAGCCTAGTTGTGACTGCAGCACATCTGCTTGACCTTGGTGTGTCTGTGCGTAGGGGCTAGGGGTCAATTTACAATTCACAGTGGGAAGGTGCCAGTGGATGTGCCATGAACTTTATACACACACCACACACACACACACACCATGACATTTATACACACACCCTGCAACCACATCTAAAACTCAGTGTCTTATGACACATTAGGTGCAATTGTCCTGGAATTGGCACAAACCTTGGGTTTCTTTACACCACATCCAGCAGGTACCCCGGGCGGGTGGAAAGTAAACCCCTCAGCAAACCTGGAGTGGCTGAGGATGCTGGCCACCTCTCCATCCACCTCATCCACCTGGGGGAGACACACACACAAATATTACTCACTGTGTATAACACACTCCCGTGGAAAACACACCGGGCACAGATCAGTATGATCCAATATAACTTTATTTGCCAAACTGTTACATCGGAAATGTGTTTTCTGCTCTGCTTTCAACTTCCCTATTCAATACAAACATACTCATATTGGAGAGGAGCAAAGCCAAACTCCATTTGGCAGAAAAACACAAAACAGTATCTTGCACAAACCTTGAATGTGTACTGAGCGTCAAGCTCCAGACTCTCTCCAAAACCAATGATGTTGCCATTGTATATGACCAGAGAGCTTTTGTAAGAGATTTTGGGGACCTTGAAGAGACGGTAGGTGGCAGAGACAAAGTGGTAGTTCCAGATGAAATATCAACGTTTTGAACAGTCAATCTTAACAATGTGGGATCCCATGTATCAATGCTATAGACCCCAGTATGTTATAACAACGTAACCTCTATATGGTAACTTATATGGTTAAGAGCTGATGGAAAAAAAGTGACACCGTCTCATGTTTAAGACGAGTCAAACACATCTCACCTAGGATGGCCTCCAGTTCCATGTTGTCCACGGTGATGACATTGGCCGTGACCAATCGCGGGGGGCTGAATCCCACCTCCTGAGCCAATCGCACTTGTTCCTCCCACCAAAGATCTCAGCCTAAACACTCCCCTAACGACAGCATTAACATCTACAGATCACCGAGGTTATTAACTGCTGCCGGTACTACACATGTAAATAGCTAGAAACAGTCTAAACCAGTGTGAAATGTAATACAGAAGCTGGTTGGTAGACATACACACCCCACAGGACTTTGTGATTCTTGATCTCATCGGAGAGCTTACGGCTACTATAGACATCACTGAAGTACAGCTCTCCGCCATCCTGACAACCAGAGAAAGTAGCAAAACATCTTTCGTATGCAGGCTTAGAAGACGTGAAAGAAAGGGAAAGGAGGATACCTAGTCAGTTGCATTCAACTGAAATGTGTCTTCAGCATTTTGATGATACCAAGCAAGGATTCTCTTTCTTCATGACTTTTCACTGACACGTTTAAGTACAGTAAAAGCATTTTACTTCTAAGGACTGGAACATGACATGAACCTTCCTTACAAGCTTGAAAGGGTTCATTGAAGTTTTGTTGGTTGTAATTACCTGATTTCTACATGATAGAGTATAGCACACAGTGTACCTTCAGCACGCGGTAAGCATCACTCAATACTTTTCTCTTGTCTGGGGAAAAAATTAACCAGAAAGAAAAACAGATGTGTTCCCAGGACTGAAACAGTACTCCAAAACAAAAACAGAAAAAAGGGGGAATTTGGCTTGCACATAGATAAAGTGGCTTGCCAAAGTATTCACCCCCTTGTCATTTTTCCTATTTTGTTGCCTTACAACCTGGAATTAAAATGTATTTTTGGGGGGTCTGTATAATTAGATTTACACAACATGCATACCACTTTGAAGATGCAAAATAACAAAAAATTGTGAAACAAATGAGAAATTAGACAAAACAAGAAATTAGACAAAAAAAATGAAAACTTGAGCGTGCATAACTATTCACCCCCTCCCCTCAGTCAATACTTTGTCAAGCCACCTTTTGAAGCAATTACAGCTGCACGTCTCTTGGGGTATGTCTCTATTAGCTTGGCACATCTAGCCACTGGGATTTTTGCCCATTCTTCAAGGCAAAATTGCTCCAGCTCCTTCAAGTTGGATGAGTTCCACTGGTGTTCAGCAATCTTTAAGCCATACCACAGATTGAGGTCTGGGCTTTGACTAGGACATTCCAAAATAAATGTTTCCCCTTAAACCACTCGAGTGTTGCTTTAGCAGTATGCTTAAGATCATTGTCCTGCTGAAAGGTGAACCTCCGTCCCAGTCTCAAATCTCTGGAAGACTGAAACAGGTTTCCCTCAAGAATTTCCCTGTATTTAGCGCCATCCATCATTCCTTCAATTCTGACCAGTTTCCTAGTCACTGTCGATGACAAACTTTCCTGCAGCATGATGCTACCACCACCATGCTTCACTGTGGGGATGGTATTCTCGGGGGGATGAGAGCTGTTGGGTTTGCACCAGACATAGCGTTTTCCTCGTTTTCCACTGCCCAGGTCCAGCAGCTTGCAGCCCTCCAGATACTCTGGGACCACCAGACCACACCCATAGTACCTGACAGAACAGCAGCAGGTCAAGGGCTACATGGTGAGTGAATTGAATCAAGTGTAACAGTTATTCATGGACGATTCAATGATCTGATGGATGATCTTATTCACAACAATCGTATCCTTAACAATCTACAGGCAAGCAGGCAGACACAGACCGACAGAGACAGAACAACACACAGGCATGTAATTGTGTGTGAAAATTACTTGTTTACCACTGATGTTATCAAAATGTGATTACATTGTAAGTACAATGTTACAATAGTGAACCCACTTGGGTGTGACTTCAGGATGGATCTTCTTCAGAGCCTTGAGGACGAAGGCTGGGATGGGCTGAGATGGGGCTAAGCAGGCATTACTCTTCAGGTCAGACGTTTTCTTCAGGTTCTTCCCATAGTAGTCCTGAGGGAAGGTTAAAAATACCTACTGTATCGAGATTTATGATTTAAGTCTTACACATTGTTACTTGGCTGCATCTCATTCCATGATGATCCATTTCAGGTTAATGTTCAACTTCATTATTTCAACTAGGCTATCAGTGGCTATAAGCATACTGCCTGGACATACTGTGATGAATGTACAACACATTAGGAACACCTTCCTAATATTGCGTTGTGCCCCCTTTTGCCCTCAGAACAGCCTCAGTTCGTCAGAGCATGGCTCTACAAGGTGTTGAAAGTGTTCCACGGGGATGCTGGCCCATTTCGACTCCAATTCTTCCCACAGTTGTGTCAAGTTGGCTGGATGTCCTTTGGGTGATGTAGCATTATTGATACACACAGGAAACTGTTGAGCGTGAAAAACACAGCCGCGTTGCAGTTTTTAACACTCAAACCGGTGTGCCTGTCACCTACTACCATACCCCGTTCAAACAAACACCCTCTGAATGGCACACAATCCATGTCTCAATTGTATCAAGTCTTAAAAGATGCCCTCAATCTCACATAAATCATCAAGGAACCCACCAGGTACAACCCTAAATTTGTAAACAAGGGCACCCTCATAGACGTCATCCTGACCAACCTGCCCTCCAAATACACCTCCGCTGTCTTCAACCAGTATCTCAGCGATCACTGCCTCATTGCCTGCATCCACTACGAATCATCACCCTCATCACTGTCAAACGCTCCCTAAAACACTTCAGTGAGCAGGCCTTTCTAATCGACCTGGCCCGGGTATCCTGGAAGGACATTGACCTCATCCCGTCAGTTGAGGATGCCTGGTCATTCTTTAAAAGTAACTTCCTCACCATTTTAGATAAGCATGCTCCGTTCAAAAAATGCAGAATCAAGAACAGATATAGCCCTTGGTTCACTCCAGACCTGACTGCCCTCGACCAGCACAAAAACATCCTGTGGCGGACTGCAATAGCATCGAATAGTCCCCGCGACATGCAACTGTTCAGGGAAGTCAGGAAACAATACACGCAGTCAGTCAGGAAAGCTAAGGCCAGCTTCTTCAGGCAGAAATTTGCATCCTGTAGCTCCAACTCCAAAATGTTCTGGGACACTGTGAAGTCCATGGAGAACAAGAGCACCCCCTCCCAGCTGCCCAGTGCACTGAGGCTAGGTAACACAGTCACCACCGATAAATCCATGATTATCGAAAACTTCAACAAGCATTTCTCAAAGGCTGGCCATGCCTTCCGCCTGGCTACTCCAACCTCGGCCAACAGCCCCCCCCCCCTCCAAATCCAAATAGCAGATGTTCTGAAAGAGCTGCAAAACCTGGACCCGTACAAATCAGCTGGGCTTGACAATCTGGACCCTCTATTTCTGAAACTATCCGCCGCCATTGTTGCAACCCCTATTACCAGCCTGTTCAACCTCTCTTTCATATCGTCTGAGATCCCCAAGGATTGGAAAGCTGCCGCAGTCATCCCCCTCTTCAAAGGGGGAGACACCCTGGACCCACACTGCATGCTTTTCAACCGTTCGCTGCCTGCACCCGCACGCCCGACTAGCATCACCACCCTGGATGGTTCCGACCTTGAATATGTGGACATCTATAAGTACCTAGGTGTCTGGCTCGACTGTAAACTCTCCTTCCAGACTCATATCAAACATCTCCAATCAAAAATCAAATCAAGAGTCGGCTTTCTATTCCACAACAAAGCCTCCTTCACTCACGCCGCCAAACTTACCCTAGTAAAACTGACTATCCTACCGATCCTCGACTTCGGCGATATCATCTACAAAATAGCTTCCAACACTCTACTCAGCAAACTGGATGCAGTTTATCACAGTGCCATCCGTTTTGTTACTAAAGCACCTTATACCACCCACCACTGCGACCTGTATGCTCTGGTCGGCTGGCCCTCGCTACATATTCGTTGCCAGACCCACTGGCTCCAGGTCATCTACAAGTCCATGCTAGGTAAAGCTCCGCCTTATCTCAGTTCACTGGTCACGATGGCAACACCCAGCAGCTAACCGATCGCTGCAGCTGTACACAGTCTATCGGTAAATAGCCCACACAATTTTACCTACCTCATCCCCATACTGTTTTTATTTATTTACTTTTCTGCTCTTTTGCACACCAATATCTCTACCTGTACATGACCATCTGATCATTTATCACTCCAAAATTGTAATTATTCACCTACTTCCTCATGCCTTTTGCACACAATGTATATAGACTCTCTTTTTTTCTACTGTGTTATTGACTTGTAAATTGTTTACTCCATGTGTAACTCTGTGTTGTCTGTTCACACTGCTATGCTTTATCTTGGCCAGGTCGCAGTTGCAAATGAGAACTTGTTCTCAACTAGCCTACCTGGTTAAATAAAGGTGAAAAATAAAAAATAAAAATAACATTCCGGTCAAAGAATGGGAATTTGTCCTGGTCTTCATCCCCCACCTGAGAGGAGAGGTCAGCTGAAAATGTTATCAGGATGACCCCAGGGCCAACGAGATACGCCATACCCCGGGTTGATGACATAAAATCCTGCTTCAAACTGTTTCTGACAGAGTCAATCGAAGCTATAGCAATGAACATGACCAACTTGGAGGGGAGGCGCATTTACAAAGACAACTGGAAGCAGGTAGAAAGACGTGGGTCTCTTGATTTGGCCGGTGTGTACAGATCCAGAAACTAATCGAACACCAGTTTGTGTGATAAATAGCACAATGTTTCATCTAAGTATTTGTTATAGTCAAAATAATCCAGTCATTAAGCTTTTTTAAAACTCAAAAACAACTTGTATGATCTCAGGTCAATGAGGCCTACAGGCCATAAATAGCAAATAGAAGTTAAAAACTTGTAATGTTCACAAGAACTTAAGTTGATTAAAAGAGCTAACACAACATTAGGTGATAATATATGTATTATTATGGACTTACAATCAGCTATAATGGGGCGGTCATTTTGGACCGGGAACACAGAATTAACGAACACAACAAGAGGGTTAATGGAGCAAATTATACATATGTTACAGGTAATATTATTTCTTATAGCACTGATTTTCAACTCACCTTACCTCGTCCATTTGATTAAAATGCAGCTTTCAAATAATTTAGCCGTGTGGAACACAAAGAACACAACATTGCAAAGAAAAGTATTTCTGGTTTACATTTATTGAACATCAATTTCGCTGCTGTAATAAAATGCCCTTTCGAACAAAAAACAGAAAATGTGCACAACCACCTTACATCCCGTGTTGAAATAGCATAATATCTTTGGCATGATGTCCATTATTCACAATAGAATAATGTCACATCATTCAATAGGCCATTTAATCTGTGCATTGAGTTCCCTGTATGTTCACCTTCACACTCGTTTGATTGATTGAAGGAGATTGAATGTTTCAAGAGTACAACAATTCTATACTCAACAATAAAATAGAAATGAATCATTCACTAACTAAAAAACTAATGATTGTAGACTGACATTTTGCTACAACAGATTTAAATGTAGCTCGTTTAGTTCATAAATGCGTTGTATGATATTATAATACACAATTTTCCAATGTCGATCAAAAGCTTTACAATTTCATTACACAAGTTGACAAAGACATCCGTCCAAAATGCAGAATAGTTGACCTTTGTTGTACCACAATTATAGAATATTCTATTTGTTTCTACAAAATGCATAATAGGCCTATATAAAGCACTAATGATAGCTTGGTTCTCGTAACTAAACAGTTTTTTTTGTACCCGTTTCACCTACGGACCTGTATGTTTCACTAATGCACAATCATTGCGGGCGATCGCAAACATGACAGTTTCTCAGAGATGCACAATACAATCATGTAATCAATATCTCAGAGAAGAACCAATCACGTCCTAGACTCCGATAGAGGCCCATACTGTGTGGGAAGCGTTGTTTTTGTTTTTTACCCATGTGGAATTAATCTCAACGACACATTAGAAAACCCTCCTTTACAAAACAAATAGTAACTGATTCAATTTCAAAAAAAAAAAAAGAAAAGACAGGATTCACAGATACGTTTTTTAATGTTTGATTAATTTCTTTGTCTCCATTATTAGTTACATATATTCATGTGCAAAATAAAATGATTGTGTCACACAAAATGTGTTAATGCACTTGGGTCCCTGTGACAACAGGGTTGGAGGAGAGTAAAAAACATAAGGCTAAAGGTCTTATGTGGAACAGTAACATTCACACACAGTGTTTAGTGTCAGGCTCTTCCTGTACAGTATTAGTCTGAGTCAGTATTCATGTCATAACAATTAACTGCCCTCGACAACGCCCACCAACGGGGGAAAACAAACATTCTTTCCCCCATTGACCCCGACTGTAAAAGAGCCAACTTCGTAGTACATTTTTTGTTATACAAATGTAATGTAGGTCAAAAATTTCAACCTACGGTTCGCGATGCTCCCACTTAGGGAAATGGAGCCAGCGGCCCTGTGGCTTCAGGGACCCGGTGTCAAAGGAGGCTACACTTTAGCTACGTGTGTGTGGAAGATATTTTATCACAGATAAGACATTTAACTTGATTAGTACAGTCTGTTTGGAACTCCACTCACTACTTGTAGCTTTATAGCTCGTCCGTTTGTGTTGGCTAGCTTAATGTTCTGGTTCAGGGCTCTCCAACCCTGCTCCTGCAGAGCTACCGTCCTGTAGGTTCACTCCAACCCTAATCTAGCACACCTGATTCTAAAAATGAGCTGTTGATAAACTGAATCAGATTAGTTACAACTGGGTTTGCGAGTGAAAACCTACAGGAGGGTAGCTCTCCAGGAATAGGGTTGGAGAGTCCTGTTCTGGTCGGTAGCTGGCTAGCACGCAGTCACTCACGTGGTTAACATTAATGCCGTCATGAAAACGAGGGGAGCCCTGACAACATTACATTTTTCTAAGTAGTGAGAACACTCAGGAGCAGCAAAAGTTGAATAGTAATCTTTACACATGTTGTACTTTTCTTAAATGTAGTTTTGTAATTGACTAAAACAAGCAGACAAGAAAATTGCTTTTGGAAAAAGGTCAAGTTTTTGCTGTGAGCCAACGAGGTAACCAAAGTAACCATGTGTTGTTTTCCCCACAGGCAGGCAGGGCCACCACGTTCTATTTCATACCGACTGGGACTATCACATTACATAAGCACACATCGTCGCCATGACGATCCACACTGCACTGCTTGACAATGTTCCTGTACCGCTTCAGTGTATTTGTCCAGGATGTTACTTCCTGTGAACAGACACAGGAAGTAGCTGCAATGATTTCCGGTAGCTTGGTACACTGAGCATAGGAGTTGGCAAGACAGCACAAACTGATCTGGGACCAGGCTAGAGTTGCACCAGTGTGTACTTACACTATACTGGTCGCACCAAACGTCAGGTCAGCATGCACTGACCAGACTATCAATCTCCTCCAGCTTGCATAAGTCTTTACACGATCTCCTTTGGCCTCCTCTTGGCAAAGGCAGACAAAGGAGGAGATTTATGCAGTCTGTAGGTAGGTTGGTGATAGGCTAAACCTCTCCTCCGGTCTCCTTGTACATTGCAGTTAAGGCCACCATTACAGTATGCCAAAGGGGCTTTAGCTATCAACATCAGGCTTTTAAGTCCAGACTCTGGGATAAAATACAACTTCCTACTCGTCACACACACACACACACACACACAATCTCAGACAGTCACACACACCTTGACTCCCACTCCTGGTTCTCTCTCCCTCCTCGGTGAAGATGTGCTTTAGCTTAGCGTAGCTCAGCCCTGGGGTTCTGTGCTGTTGCCATGGTGAGGGGTCCCTCAAGCTCGTTGATGGTGTGGAGGAGCAGGCACATCGGGGGCTGGGTGGGTTGTGTCATGGCGGGTGGTGGCAGGGAGGTGGATCCTGTCGCCGACCCGCACTCCGACCTACTTTCGGGTCCATCCAGGGCTAGCTCCTCTTCTACTCCCGGAGCGGAGTGACCGCACCCGTCGCAGAAGTCTCCTCCTTCCTGCTCCTCAACCTTCTCCCCCATTAGGCTATCCTTCTCCCTCAGCTCCTTGCCCTCCTGGCTTCCAATACTTGTACTACCACCACGGTCACATACGCACACCTCGATACCAGAGTCACCCGTGAAACGGCGCCGCCGCCCAAGGGCCCCCCTATTATCTTTGTCCTCCTGGGCACCGCTCTCGGGCCCCCCTAGGTCCCCGAGTAACAGGGGCTCCTTGCAACTCTTCTCTGGACCTCTAGGCTCCTCTGTAGAGGCCTCCTGGGGCCCTTGCCCTGGTCCACCATCCTGGGGCTCCTGAGGCTTATTGTCTGCCTTGTGTCTGTTGTAGCCAATGGTGGGAGCCCCAATGCAGTGGGGCTCTTCCAGGCTCCGCCTGGAGCAAAGGGTGTCGGACACTGGGGGGACCGGAGTGGTCTGGATGCTCGGGCAGTGTCCCAGTCCCAGGCCGTCCTGTGGGTCCGTGGGCATGGGGCTGACTGTATGGAAGACACTGTAGGGAGGGGGAGGGGTTGGAGGGCGGTTCACCACCTCCTCGTAGTCAGGTAGGAGGGAATTTGGAAGAAACCCTGGAAGTGAAGAAGAGAGGGACACAAAGGACAGTTAGGACTAACTGAAAATGATTGCAAGGAAAACATGTTGCAAGGTTGGCATTGAACCAAGACCCGGTGGCATTGAACCAAGACCTGGTGGCATTGAACCAAGACCCGGTGGTTAAGGTTTCCTGCAATCTGGGGCATGAAACAGGGCTGTGTTTCATCCCATACCAAAACAAAACCGCAACTCCTAGTTCAAACAAAGGACTGGAGTTGAGTCAAGGTAGCGCTGCCAGGCAGTGACTCTGACTCGGTTTGATGCAAAAATTGCCATTGAGAAATATCCCCCCTAGCCGAGAGGGAAAACCACATAAATTCCCCCAAGGTACAATGTTTGAGTAAGCTTCAGCACTGGGGAATAACAATGTAATGTAGTCAGACAGAAACGCAGAAGGAGAGAACTACTGAGACTGAAATTGAGTATGTATGAAGCTTTAGTGCTCTCGTGTTTCATTGAGTCACGGTAATGGTAGAACTGAAATAGAAGGGCATTGCGCAATAATTCCATGTTGTTGACTACTACCAGTATAACACTGTGCATCTGTGCAGTTCCTCCTAAGCTGTATCACGCCATGCCACGGTCAATACGGGCAGCACACCATGCCACGGTTAATACGAGCAGCACACCATGCCACGGTTAATACAGGCAGCATACCATGCAACGGTTAATACGGTCAGCACACCATGCCACGGTTAATACGGGCAGCACACCATGCAACGGTTAATACGGGCAGCACACCGTGCAACGGTTAATACGGGCAGCACACCGTGCCACGGTTAATACGGGCAGCACACCATGCCACGGTCAATACGGGCAGCACACCATGCCACGGTCAATACGGGCAGCACACCATGCCACGGTCAATACGGGCAGCACACCATGCCACGGTCAATACGGGCAGCACACCATGCCACGGTTAATACGGGCAGCACACCGTGCCACGGTTAATACGGGCAGCACACCGTGCCACGGTTAATACGGGCAGCACGCCATGCCACGGTTAATACAGGCAGCACACCATGCCACGGTTAATACGGGCAGCACACCATGCCACGGTTAATACAGGCAGCACACCATGCCACGGTTAATACAGGCAGCACACCATGCCACGGTTAATACAGGCAGCACACCATGCCACGGTTAATACGGGCAGCACACCATGCCACGGTTAATACGGGCAGCACACCATGCCACGGTTAATACAGGCAGCACACCATGCCACGGTTAATACAGGCAGCACACCATGCC
The DNA here is from genome assembly GCF_036934945.1 of Oncorhynchus masou masou. Classification (NCBI taxonomy): domain Eukaryota; kingdom Metazoa; phylum Chordata; class Actinopteri; order Salmoniformes; family Salmonidae; genus Oncorhynchus; species Oncorhynchus masou. The sequence continues at coordinate 21,280,232 of NC_088216.1, forward strand.
ACGGTTAATACGGGCAGCACACCATGCCACGGTTAATACGGGCAGCACACCATGCCACGGTTAATACAGGCAGCACACCATGCCACGGTTAATACGGGCAGCACGCCATGCCACGGTTAATACGGGCAGCACACCATGCCACGGTTAATACGGGCAGCACACCATGCCACGGTTAATACGGGCAGCACACCGTGCAACAACGCAATATGACGGTAACGACATCAATGACGGACTACCACGAGTCGGGCAATGACGGACTACCACTGTGTACAGAACACGGCGCTCTCTCGTGTTGTGGGTGTCGCGCCGTGCCACACGGGGAGCTCTGATAGGCGGGACTCTTACTGAAGTAGAACGGAAGGGAGGTGTAGTTGTGCGCCTCGCGGTAGGCGATGAGGTTGATCTCGTGCTGGCGCTGCTGCTGCTGCAGCCGGTGCTTGGTGCGCCGGTGGTGACACACGCAGCAGCAGCTCAGGATGAAGATGATGACCCACACCAGCCAGAACCCTGCCGGAGACAGAGACACAGTAGAAAGACTTGACATTATGTCTGTTTCATACGTGTTATTCATATCTCTATGGTGAAACTACTGTAAGTACTGCTGAATAGAAGGAGTGACATATTTGTTTTGAAAGCAACAGAGAGCTAGAGTACATTACTACTGTAAACATCTAGTGCCTGAACAGTGAATGCCAGTAGTGACAAATTGCTAGTGAAGGCAATAGAGAGATATAGTGCACCACTACACAGTAACAACATGGAGGCAGAGCCATAGATAGTGGCCAACAACCCTCCAGGTTTGTTCTAAACGTTGTTCCATAGCAAGGATGTAACTGCATTGGAAGTTTTGCTACCAACAGTGTACCATGGGGTCAATTGGTATTCTACATCCCAATCGGAGATCACAGTTCATGTTGTAGCTCATTCATCACGGCAAAAAGCAGAGGACCTATCTCCTGGGATGGGGGAGGAGGAGGAAGTGATATGCAGAGGACCTAACTCCTGAGATGGGGAGGAGGAGGAAGTGATATGCAGAGGACCTAACCCCTGGGATGGGGGAGGAGGATGAAGTGATATGCAGAGGACCTAACTCCTGGGATGGGGGAGGAGGAGGAAGTGATATGCAGAGGACCTAACTCCTGGGATGGGGAGGAGGAGGCAGAGATATGCAGAGGACCTAACCCCTGGGATGGGGGAGGAGGAGGAAGTGATATGCAGAGGACCTAACTCCTGGGATGGAGAGGAGGAGGCAGTGATATGCAGAGGACCTAACCCCTGGGATGGGGAGGAGGAGGCAGTGATATGCAGAGGACCTAACTCCTGGGATGGGGAGGAGGAGGCAGAGATATGCAGAGGACCTAACCCCTGGGATGGGGGAGGAGGAGGAAGTGATATGCAGAGGACCTAACCCCTGGGATGGGGGAGGAGGAGGCAGTGATATGCAGAGGACCTAACTCCTGGGATGGGGAGGAGGAGGAAGTGATATGCAGAGGACCTAACTCCTGGGATGGGGGAGGAGGAGGAAGTGATATGCAGAGGACCTAACTCAAGGGATGGGGGGGGGAGGAGGAAGTGATATGCAGAGGACCTAACTCCAGGGATGGGGGGGGAGGAGGAAGTGATATGCAGAGGACCTAACTCCTGGGATGGGGAGGAGGAGGAAGTGATATGCAGAGGACCTAACTCCTGGGATGGGGAGGAGGAGGCAGAGATATGCAGAGGACCTAACCCCTGGGATGGGGGAGGAGGAGGAAGTGATATGCAGAGGACCTAACCCCTGGGATGGGGGAGGAGGAGGCAGTGATATGCAGAGGACCTAACTCCTGGGATGGGGAGGAGGAGGAAGTGATATGCAGAGGACCTAACTCCTGGGATGGGGGAGGAGGAGGAAGTGATATGCAGAGGACCTAACTCCTGGGATGGGGGAGGAGGAGGAAGTGATATGCAGAGGACCTAACTCCAGGGATGGGGGGGGAGGAGGAAGTGATATGCAGAGGACCTAACTCCAGGGATGGGGGGAGGAGGAAGTGATATGCAGAGGACCTAACTCCTGGGATGGGGAGGAGGAGGAAGTGATATGCAGAGGACCTAACCCCTGGGATGGGGGAGGAGGAGGAAGTGATATACAGAAGACCTAACTCCTGGGATGGAGGAGGAGGAGGCAGTGATATGCAGAGGACCTAACTCCTGGGATGGGGAGGAGGAGGCAGTGATATGCAGAGGACCTAACCCCTGGGATGGGGGAGGAGGAGGAAGTGATATACAGAGGACCTAACTCCTGGGATGGAGGAGGAGGAGGCAGTGATATACAGAGGACCTAACTCCTGGGATGGAGGAGGAGGAGGCAGTGATATGCAGAGGACCTAACTCCTGGGATGGGGAGGAGGAGGCAGTGATATGCAGAGGACCTAACCCCTGGGATGGGGAGGAGGAGGAAGTGATATGCAGAGGACCTAACCCCTGGGATGGGGGAGGAGGAGGCAGTGATATGCAGAGGACCTAACCCCTGGGATGGGGGAGGAAGTGATATGCAGAGGACCTAACCCCTGGGATGGGGGAGGAGGAGGCAGTGATATGCAGAGGACCTAACTCCTGGGATGGGGAGGAGGAGGCAGTGATATGCAGAGGACCTAACTCCTGGGATGGGGAGGAGGAGGCAGTGATATGCAGAGGACCTAACCCCTGGGATGGGGAGGAGGAGGAAGTGATATGCAGAGGACCTAACTCCTGGGATGGGGGAGGAGGAGGCAGTGATATGCAGAGGACCTAACTCCTGGGATGGGGGAGGAGGAGGAAGTGATATGCAGAGGACCTAACTCCTGGGATGGGGGAGGAGGAGGAAGTGATATACAGAGGACCTAACTCCTGGGATGGGGGAGGAGGAGGAAGTGATATGCAGAGGACCTAACTCCTGGCATGGGGGAGGAGGAGGAAGTGATATACAGAGGACCTAACTCCTGGGATGGGGGAGGAGGAGGAAGTGATATACAGAGGACCTAACCCCTGGGATGGGGGAGGAGGCAGTGATATGCAGAGGACCTAACTCCTGGGATGGGGGAGGAGGCAGTGATATGCAGAGGACCTAACTCCTGGGATGGGGGAGGAGGAGGAAGTGATATGCAGAGGACCTAACTCCTGGGATGGGGGAGGAGGAGGAAGTGATATGCAGAGGACCTAACCCCTGGGATGGGGGAGGAGGAGGAAGTGATATACAGAGGACCTAACCCCTGGGATGGGGGAGGAGGCAGTGATATGCAGAGGACCTAACTCCTGGGATGGGGGAGGAGGCAGTGATATGCAGAGGACCTAACTCCTGGGATGGGGGAGGAGGAGGCAGTGATATGCAGAGGACCTAACTCCTGGGATGGGGGAGGAGGAGGCAGTGATATGCAGAGGACCTAACTCCTGGGATGGGGGAGGAGGAGGAAGTGATATGCAGAGGACCTAACCCCTGGGATGGGGGAGGAGGAGGAAGTGATATGCAGAGGACCTAACTCCTGGGATGGGGAGGAGGAGGAAGTGATATGCAGAGGACCTAACTCCTGGGATGGGGAGGAGGAGGCAGTGATATGCAGAGGACCTAACTCCTGGGATGGGGAGGAGGAGGAAGTGATATGCAGAGGACCTAACTCCTGGGATGGGGGAGGAGGAGGAAGTGATATGCAGAGGACCTAACTCCTGGGATGGGGGAGGAGGCAGTGATATGCAGAGGACCTAACTCCTGGGATGGGGAGGAGGAGGCAGTGATATGCAGAGGACCTAACTCCTGGGATGGGGAGGAGGAGGCAGTGATATGCAGAGGACCTAACTCCTGGGATGGGGGAGGAGGCAGTGATATGCAGAGGACCTAACCCCTGGGATGGGGAGGAGGAGGCAGTGATATGCAGAGGACCTAACCCCTGGGATGGGGAGGAGGAGGCAGTGATATGCAGAGGACCTAACTCCTGGGATGGGGAGGAGGAGGCAGTGATATGCAGAGGACCTAACTCCTGGGATGGGGGAGGAGGAGGCAGTGATATGCAGAGGACCTAACTCCTGGGATGGGGGAGGAGGCAGTGATATGCAGAGGACCTAACTCCTGGGATGGGGAGGAGGAGGCAGTGATATGCAGAGGACCTATCTCCTGGGATGGGGGAGGAGGCAGTGATATGCAGAGGACCTATCTCCTGGGATGGGGGAGGAGGCAGTGATATGCAGAGGACCTAACTCCTGAGATGGGGAGGAGGAGGCAGTGATATGCAGAGGATCTAACCCCTGGGATGGGGGAGGAGGAGGCAGTGATATGCAGAGGACCTAACTCCTGGGATGGGGGAGGAGGAGGCAGTGATATGCAGAGGACCTAACTCCTGGGATGGGGGAGGAGGAGGAAGTGATATACAGAGGACCTAACTCCTGGGATGGGGGAGGAAGTGATATGCAGAGGACCTAACTCCTGGGATGGGGGAGGGGGAGGCAGTGATATGCAGAGGACCTAACTCCTGGGATGGGGGAGGAAGTGATATGCAGAGGACCTAACCCCTGGGATGGGGGAGGAGGAGGCAGTGATATGCAGAGGACCTAACTCCTGGGATGGGGGAGGAGGAGGAAGTGATATGCAGAGGACCTAACTCCTGGGATGGGGGAGGAAGTGATATGCAGAGGACCTAACCGCCGGGATGGGGGAGGAGGAGGCAGTGATATGCAGAGGACCTAACTCCTGGGATGGGGAGGAGGAGGAAGTGATATGCAGAGGACCTAACTCCTGGGATGGGGGAGGAAGTGATATGCAGAGGACCTAACTCCTGGGATGGGGAGGCAGTGATATGCAGAGGACCTAACTCCTGGGATGGGGGAGGAGGAGGAAGTGATATGCAGAGGACCTAACTCCTGGGATGGGGGAGGAAGTGATATGCAGAGGACCTAACTCCTGGGATGGGGGAGGCAGTGATATGCAGAGGACCTAACTCCTGGGATGGGGGAGGAGGAGGAAGTGATATGCAGAGGACCTAACTCCTGGGATGGGGGAGGAAGTGATATGCAGAGGACCTAACTCCTGGGATGGGGGAGGAGGAGGAGTAATATGCAGAGGACCTAACTCCTGGGATGGGGGAGGAGGAGGAAGTGATATGCAGAGGACCTAACTCCTGGGATGGGGGAGGAGGAGGAAGTGATATACAGAGGACCTAACTCCTGGGATGGGGGAGGAGGAGGAAGTGATATGCAGAGGACCTAACTCCTGGGATGGGGGAGGAGGAGGAAGTGATATGCAGAGGACCTAACTCCTGGGATGGGGAGGAGGAGGCAGTGATATGCAGAGGACCTAACTCCTGGGATGGGGAGGAGGAGGCAGTGATATGCAGAGGACCTAACTCCTGGGATGGGGGAGGAGGAGGAAGTGATATGCAGAGGACCTAACTGGGATGGGGGAGGAGGAGGAAGTGATATACCTGGGATGGGATGGGGAGGAGGAGGAAGTGATATGCAGAGGACCTAACTCCTGGGATGGGGAGGAGGAGGAAGTGATATGCAGAGGACCTAACTCCTGGGATGGGGGAGGAAGTGATATGCAGAGGACCTAACCCCTGGGACGGGGGAGGAAGTGATATGCAGAGGACCTAACTCCTGGGATGGGGAGGAGGAGGAAGTGATATGCAGAGGACCTAACTCCTGGGATGGGGAGGAGGAGGAAGTGATATGCAGAGGACCTAACTCCTGGGATGGGGGAGGAGGAGGAAGTGATATGCAGAGGACCTAACTCCTGGGATGGGGGAGGGGAGGCAGTGATATGCAGAGGACCTAACTCCTGGGATGGGGAGGAGGAGGAAGTGATATGCAGAGGACCTAACTCCTGGGATGGGGGAGGAGGAGGAAGTGATATGCAGAGGACCTAACTCCTGGGATGGGGGAGGAGGAGGAAGTGATATGCAGAGGACCTAACTCCTGGGATGGGGGAGGAGGAGGAAGTGATATGCAGAGGACCTAACTCCTGGGATGGGGAGGAGGAGGAAGTGATATGCAGAGGACCTAACTCCTGGGATGGGGGAGGAGGAGGCAGTGATATGCAGAGGACCTAACTCCTGGGATGGGGGAGGAGGAGGAAGTGATATGCAGAGGACCTAACTCCTGGGATGGGGGAGCAGGAGGAAGTGATATGCAGAGGACCTAACTCCTGGGATGGGGAGGAGGAGGAAGTGATATGCAGAGGACCTAACACCTGGGATGGGGGAGGAAGTGATATGCAGAGGACCTAACTCCTGGGATGGGGAGGAGGAGGAAGTGATATGCAGAGGACCTAACCCCTGGGATGGGGGAGGAGGAGGCAGTGATATGCAGAGGACCTAACTCCTGGGATGGGGAGGAGGAGGAAGTGATATGCAGAGGACCTAACTCCTGGGATGGGGGAGGAGGAGGAAGTGATATGCAGAGGACCTAACCCCTGGGATGGGGGAGGAGGAGGCAGTGATATGCAGAGGACCTAACTCCTGGGATGGGGAGGAGGAGGAAGTGATATGCAGAGGACCTAACTCCTGGGATGGGGGAGGAGGAGGAAGTGATATGCAGAGGACCTAACCCCTGGGATGGGGGAGGAGGAGGCAGTGATATGCAGAGGACCTAACTCCTGGGATGGGGGAGGAGGAGGCAGTGATATGCAGAGGACCTAACCCCTGGGATGGGGGAGGAGGAGGAAGTGATATGCAGAGGACCTAACCCCTGGGATGGGGAGGAGGAGGAAGTGATATGCAGAGGACCTAACTCCTGGGATGGGGGAGGAGGAGGAAGTGATATGCAGAGGACCTAACTCCTGGGATGGGGAGGAGGAGGAAGTGATATGCAGAGGACCTAACTCCTGGGATGGGGGAGGAGGAGGCAGTGATATGCAGAGGACCTAACTCCTGGGATGGAGGAGGAGGAGGAAGTGATATACAGAGGACCTAACTCCTGGGATGGGGGAGGAAGTGATATGCAGAGGACCTAACTCCTGGGATGGGGGAGGCAGTGATATGCAGAGGACCTAACTCCTGGGATGGGGGAGGAGGAGGAAGTGATATGCAGAGGACCTAACTCCTGGGATGGGGGAGGAGGAGGAAGTGATATGCAGAGGACCTAACCCCTGGGATGGGGGAGGAGGAGGAAGTGATATACAGAGGACCTAACTCCTGGGATGGGGGAGGAGGAGGAAGTGATATGCAGAGGACCTAACTCCTGGGATGGGGGAGGAGGAGGAAGTGATATGCAGAGGACCTAACTCCTGGGATGGGGGAGGCAGTGATATGCAGAGGACCTAACTCCTGGGATGGGGGAGGAGGAGGAAGTGATATGCAGAGGACCTAACCCCTGGGATGGGGGAGGAGGAGGAAGTGATATGCAGAGGACCTAACCCCTGGGATGGGGGAGGAGGAGGCAGTGATATGCAGAGGACCTAACTCCTGGGATGGGGGAGGAGGAGGCAGTGATATGCAGAGGACCTAACCCCTGGGATGGGGGAGGAGGAGGAAGTGATATGCAGAGGACCTAACCCCTGGGATGGGGAGGAGGAGGAAGTGATATGCAGAGGACCTAACTCCTGGGATGGGGGAGGAGGAGGAAGTGATATGCAGAGGACCTAACTCCTGGGATGGGGAGGAGGAGGAAGTGATATGCAGAGGACCTAACTCCTGGGATGGGGGAGGAGGAGGCAGTGATATGCAGAGGACCTAACTCCTGGGATGGAGGAGGAGGAGGAAGTGATATACAGAGGACCTAACTCCTGGGATGGGGGAGGAAGTGATATGCAGAGGACCTAACTCCTGGGATGGGGGAGGCAGTGATATGCAGAGGACCTAACTCCTGGGATGGGGGAGGAGGAGGAAGTGATATGCAGAGGACCTAACTCCTGGGATGGGGGAGGAGGAGGAAGTGATATGCAGAGGACCTAACCCCTGGGATGGGGGAGGAGGAGGAAGTGATATACAGAGGACCTAACTCCTGGGATGGGGGAGGAGGAGGAAGTGATATGCAGAGGACCTAACTCCTGGGATGGGGGAGGAGGAGGAAGTGATATGCAGAGGACCTAACTCCTGGGATGGGGGAGGCAGTGATATGCAGAGGACCTAACTCCTGGGATGGGGGAGGAGGAGGAAGTGATATGCAGAGGACCTAACCCCTGGGATGGGGGAGGAGGAGGAAGTGATATGCAGAGGACCTAACCCCTGGGATGGGGAGGAGGAGGAAGTGATATGCAGAGGACCTAACCCCTGGGATGGGGAGGAGGAGGAAGTGATATACAGAGGACCTAAGTCCTAGTTCAGTAAATAAGCTTTAAATGAGTGTCAGAACTGACTTGTCTTTTGAAAAATGTGAGGCGTGCATTCAGAACATGTACTGTATGTTCAGTACATGCATGTTCACGTGCAGTGGTGTAAAGTACTTAAGTATAAATACCCCCAAAACTACTTAAGTAGTACTTTAAAGTATCTGTACTTTACTTTTTACTCCACTACATTCCTTAAGAAAATATAATTTTTACTCCACTACATTCCTTAAGGAAATATACTTTTTATTCCACTATATTCCTTAAGAAAATATACTTTTTATTCCATACATTTTCCCTGACACCCAAAAGTACTTGTAACAATTCAAATGCTTAGCGGGACAGGAAAATGGTCCAATTCACAAACTTCTCAAGAGAACATCCCTACTGCCTCTGATCTGGCCGACTCACTAAACACAAATGCTTCATTTGTAAATGATCTGTTAAGTGTGCCACTGGTTAACCGTAAATAAATGAAAAACAAGACAATTGTGCCATCTGGTTTGCTTAATATAAGGAATGTGAAATGATGTACACTTTTACTTTTGATACCTAAGTACATTTCAAACCAAATACTTAAGACTTTTAGTCAAGTAGTATTTTACTGGGTGACTTTCACTTGAGTCATTCTCTATGAAGGTATCTTTACTTTTACTCAAGTATGAAGTATGACAATTGGGTACTTTCTCCACCACTGTTCACATGTACAGGTGAATGTGAGGGGACACTGCTATATGACTAAAATGCTAATGTATTTCAGAGCGGGAGAATGAGAGTGAAAGTGAGAGGTAGAGAGAGTGTGTGTGTGGGTGTGTGTGATAGCATAGAGAGAGAGAGAGTCCTTACACCAGAGTTCATAGTAGTAACTGCAGCACTGTGACTCCCCGCAGCAGTGTCCTGACTCACAGACGTAGCTCTGGTTGTTCAGCCCCTCACAGTGCAGTAGGCTCTGGAAGACAAGAGACAAGTCAATAACAGGAGTGTAAAAACCGTATGTCCACCACCTGGGTCGTGTTCATTAAGTCACAACGTAGCGAAACCTTTGCGATGAACAACGGAAATAAGCGTTTCATGTCGGAGAAGCCCAGGTCGTCTCTTGCCGTTTCAGTCTGTTCTTCCGTCTGTTGCCTAGGGAATATGACCCAGCACCCGCCACTCAAATACTGATGTTCATTTATCATCTTGATAAAAGGTGCTACCCCTAGAATTTCTCAGAATTTCTTCCCTATGTGGAAGGTCTCCCCCTCATCCCCTTTTCCTGTAACATGGCGGGGACTCGCGCTCGAGCCTTTCACTTTTGGTCCACCAGCTTCAAACAGCTGGAAAAACTATACTGAACAAAATATATATATAAAAAATAAAAACATTTCAAATCGCAACATGCAAAAAGGTCTAAAATTTTACTGAGTTACAGTTCATATAAGGAAATCAGTCAATTAAAATAAAATTCCTTATGCCCTAATCTATGGATTTCACATGACTGGGAATACAGATCTACATCGGTTGGTCACAGATAACAAAAACAAAGTAGGGACTGGATAAAAAAACGGTCAGTATCTGCTGTGTGTGACCACCATTTGCCTCATGCAGTGCGACATCTCCTTCAGAGTTGACCAAGCTGTTGATTGTGGCCTGTGGAATGTTGTCCCACTCTTCTTCAATGGCAGTGTGACGTTAATGCATATTGGCGGGAAGTGGAACAAGCTGTCGTCCATGTTGATCCAGAGCATCCCAAACAAGCTCAAAGGGTGACATGTCTGGTGAATATGCAGGCCATGGAAGAACTACGACATTTTCAGCTTCCAGGAATTGTGTACAGATCCTTGCGACATGGGGCTGTGCATTATCATGCTGAAACATGTGGTGATAGCAGCAGTTGAATGGCAATGGGCCTCAGGATCTCATCACGGTATCTGTGTGCCATCGATGAAATGCAAGTGTTCGTTGTCCGTAGCACATGCCTGCCCAAAGCATAAACCCACAACGTTGACATCAGAAAACCATTTGCACACACAACACTATACAAGTAATGTGCAGTTGTGAGGCTGGTTGGACATACTGCCAAATTCTCTAAAACAGCATTGGAGGTGACTTATGGTAGAGAAATTAACATTAAATTATTTGGCAACAGCTCTGGTGGGCATGCCTGCAGTAAGCATGCCACTTGCACACACCCTCAAAACTTCAGACATCTGTGGCATTGTGTTGTGTGACAAAACTACACATTTTAGAGTGCTGTTCTATTGTCCCCCGCACAAGGTGCACCTGTGTAATGATCATGCTGTTTAACCAGCTTCTTGATATGCCACACCTGTCAGATGGATGGATTATCTTGTTAAAAGGAGAAATGCTCACTAACAGGGATGCAAACCAATTTGTGCACAACATTTTAGAGAAATAAGCTTTTAGTGCATATGGAACATTTCTGGGATCTTTTATTTCAGCTCATGAAACATGGAACCAACACTTTACAGGCCGTGTTCATATTTTTCTTCAGTGTATATATTTTGTTGTTCAAAGTATATTTCACAGCGATTTAGATTGCACAATGATTCCCTACACTTTTCAATGCTTGTTTTCGCACAAACTGAAATACATCGAACAGTGTAGAATTTTAGCAACCAGGAAAAGGGATTTCTACATTGGCCACTTGACTCCATTTCCACTAAATACATAGCCAAAGTCAAAACAGCGTTCCTATTTTGACAATTGATGTCGCTCCGCGGGAGAAATCAATGGGGTGAATATCACAGCTAATCACAACACTGGCGGGGAAGTAATACTGTGAAACACTATCATTCTACTATTACTGCATTCATTTTATATTCATTTTATATATATAATGGACATCTCCTGAAATTACAATGCAAAAATAAATCCTGTGTGTAGCACCTTCAACTCATGATAGCATTATGGAGCATTGACTGAAACATCAACTATAAGATCACAACATACAGCAGTTGAGCTATCTCTACAGAAATTGCTCTGGCGATTAGACCTAGGTCACCTGAGTACTACACTCTCACAGATACTGTAACTGTACGGGACCGGAATAACAAATACATGTATTCATCAAACAACTGGTTAACAACTAGTTAGTAAAGCCTATAGACTATATCAAGACGTTCAGACAGTTGATAGGCTCGTGATCACTCATATTTGCATGTTGCCCTCTAGGGTTTAGGCTAGGTCGCTTTATCAGCACTCACAGATACTGTACCTGACCAGAATAAATAAATAATGAAATAATTCTCTAAAATAAAAACAAAGATCAATAACTGATTAGTCGTGTTCAATGTAGCCTATAGGGTCTGGAAGAACTAGGTCCAGACATAAGTGGTAGTATTGAACCTCTCCATCATCCCTCTTATACATGGGTGCTAAGCTGCTAGAATGTCCACGGCTCAGATTTCCTCATCACTTACCATTCAGGCGCTAGTAGCCTCAGCCTCATACAACATTCAATACAACAGAGTGAACAGACAGACATGGCCCACACTGGAACAAACACACCAAGTTAGTCTAGCCTCGAGAAAAACAACGTACAGACACAAGCTGCTTGTTTTGCGTAGATGACGGCCTAAATGTGCCTCCAGTCAAACAGGAACTAGCCTGTTAGCCTACATCAGAAGCTTGTAGAACCTGACACATCAAAGACACACTTAAAAATCAGTGGCAATACAAACATTCTTTCAATCAGCAAGAAGGAATAGCCATTGATAAAGAATGAACTAAAAACCAGAAACCAGTCAAGGAAGACAGCCAAGGAAGCCTCATCAAAAACGGCTTCAGAATGTATATTGATTTATCAGGCAACCCCTACCAGGCTACACATTATCTACAAGATTAGATTATGGATTCAATCCTGAGGAGAAATGTTAGCCAAGGTTTTCTATACCCGTTTCCTTTCCAGCTGGAGAGGCATAGCTGTCCAAAATTCCTAAATCCCAAGGAGCGCAAGTGCTTTCAACTCAAGGGTCGTTATCCTTCCAGTCCACAGATGAAAAAAGTGAAAGAGCACACACAAAACCAAGCAAAATAGGGGACAAGGATTTCTCTAAGGAAATGTCCAAGCGGCAGTGGAGTGTGAGCTGCCAGCCAGAGTAGAGGACTGCATGGTAATGAAGAGTGGAGCACCCTCTGTATTCAAAACGGCAGGCGGAGTTTGTGTGTCCGAGTGAGGACAGTTATTATAACACAGGAATAGTGAAACCCAGCCACAGATCAACTTCACGCACACACTAGCCTATGCGTTTCCACTAGGAAAGTCTGGAGTGCATCTTTTTAACAACCTCCCACAAAATTGTTTACACCATACAACTACATTGTATGACATGGCATAAGCCCATCACACAAAAAAACAAACAGGTTAAAGCTGAAAACTGCAGAGAAACTAGGCTACTGTTTGGTTTGGAGGCATTTTCAGTTCTTGCGCTGAGGAGAGTCTCGGGTCAGAGACCTTTGGCTTTAGGGGAGATCAAGAACTCCCTGGCTCCCAGGGGCTGTTGTCGAGAACCGAAGTGCAAAGATATAACCCTTAGGCCTATGACATGATGTTTTTGTTACTTGTTGTTGTATTTGTGCTAGGATGTTGGATCCAGTCCAGTTAGCACGATAGGCTAGGCCTAGAAACAAAAACTAAAGCCAAATCCATGTAAGAATACTATTTGGACAACAAATTGCCTAAGCCCAGGTTAAGAGATAAAAAAGCCTAGGTTAAGAGATAAAAAAGCCAAGGTTAAGAGATGAAAAGTTGTTTTTTTGGGCGTCTGAATTGTCTATCGCCTAGAAGACGTATCAGACAAGACATTGAGCCAACAAAGAATCTCGACAGACAACATTCCTCAGTCTCTCAGCCTTCGACAATAGGCTGCTGCAGGATGGAACAACCATCCCTTCTCGTACTATAGTAGAAGATTAGGGACGGGTGGATTGTGTTACTAACTCTGCCAGAGCCTACAGGCATAATAGAGATTAATTAAATGTAAAATCGACCATAATGAGAAGGTGCTGAAACAACCAGGCATACAAGAACAGTCCGGTGTCACTGCTTGACTATCAGAACCGTTTTTCTCTTGGACAGCTGCTAAAAAGTGACTAAGTGGATTCTTGACCGTGTGCATATGATATAGCATTTGATCTGGCATGAATATGCACAAACCTGTCATACTGACAGACTATTGATGCTGTATACTAGTGTCTAAGCTAAATTATTAATGGAGGATCTCTACCTTTTCATGTAAAGAAGCATGTTAGTTTCAAATTCTTAGTAGGAACGTCGCTAAAAACTACAAAATGTCTTGAATGAAAAAAGAAAACCCAACTGCGTCTTTCTCAGGCCTGCAAGCTACATGACAGGCAAAGAAGTCTCAACCAGCAAAGCATTCTTTTGGACTGACATATTGCAGTTCCCTACTGCGACAAAAAACAATTGGAGATGTTTTATTACCTGGTAACGTTAGTATTAGGTTCACTATTGGCTTTCTTATTATTATCATGATTTATTCAAACAGTAATGCGCAATTGAGCAGAAATATAGCTTTCTGAAGAGGCAACAATGGCACAGAAATGCCCCAGTCTGTGTGTCAGGGCTTGACATACAGGGGAGGTTTAGGAAGCCCTCGTCAGTGGCTTGCTTGGGCCTGTGATTCTTTTTTTTAATAAAGCTATTTTAATCTAGGCTATATAATTGATCTATAAAAAACAAAAGATGGATTTCCGAAGCTGTTTGTTCGATATGTTGATTATTTACCATACACACACACCCCACAGATAATCTGTCGGGGCAGAGAGCTTGCGGAGCTCAAATTGCTGGTCGTTGCATGGAGCCAAGACCGACAGTCACCATGGAATAGTCTGCCTTTAAAAATCAGACATTTCCTCTAGAGCAAGGCTCTCCAACCCTGTTCCTGGAAAGCTACGCTCCTCAATGTTTTCGCTTCCAGGTAACTCGGGATTCAGTTAATCAACCAGCTAATTATTCCAATCAAGTGCACTAGATTAGGCTTGGAGCAAAAAACTACAGGAGCTCTCCAGGAACAGAGTTAGAGTGAAAATCTCCAGGAACAGAGTTGGAGAGCCCTACGTCTATGCTCTTTGGTCCTTGAAAAGTCATTGAAGTTATGGTAGTTGATTTAAGCCAGACTTCATTAGCGTGTGCGTTGGGAACATGACTATTTAGTCAGGCAAAACCCACATTATGTTTTACATATTTTAGAAGGTCAAAATAATCCAAATGTCAATGCATAAGGCCTTTAACTAAATTCCTTCTTCTTAAAAGTGGTATTGCACACTTTTTTGCATCGATTTTTTTCTATAAGTTATTTCAATTAAATATCAAAATGTAGGTCCTTCACATTTCTTATTTGAAGATGCACTATGTAGAAATCACTCTGGCATGTCCTGGTTGATAAAATTATATTAGTTCACCTAAATTCAGTTTATGTGACACAAGTATAGTGTAGGGAATCATTGTTCAATCTAAACCATTGTGAGAAATATTTTCCATAACCAAAAATATTGTATTTTCAGCTGTTTCAAGCAGGTGTACAAAACTGAAAGTAAAAGACGCAAGAGCAAAAATTAAAACGGGAAGCAAAGAAATAGCACACATAGAACTGATCTACCGCTTCTTAGACCTGCTTTCAATGAGGGATCTTTAACTCATATTTCTATGCGAATTTGGTCTGGTCACTCAAAAAGTTACATCTTGCAGCTTTAAGTGCTTGGAAAAAGTCCTTGAATTTGTCTGTATGAACCCTGTATAGGCTACTTGCTCAGGCCGCAAACGAATGATAAGTGCATAATTTCAATAGCAGCTGACTTTAACATTCGATTTCCTGTCAGATCTTGATCCGTGTCAGTATTTCTCTAATTTGGGTCAGTAGCTTTCAGTTGGCATTGGCCCGGTGTTCCACTGACAAATTTACCTGAATGTCAAGCCCTGCTGTGTGTGGTACGTGTAGGACCTATGTGTCTACCACTTTATGTAGCCGTTAGCAATGCTAATGACTCCCTTACTGTTTTCGGGTAGATGGAAAGACATTTAAAAGTTAACTACAAAGTAGCCTATGCCTTCTTGGCAGAATCCTGATTATTTGCATCAATCCAGTGGTCATTTGTTTTGAAAACAACATCACAAGTGCGCTGCAGAAACACAGCTAGCTGGTAAGCACCTGAATTAAAGGGTAACTACACAAAAATCAAAATTTCCCAAATTCTCTCAACATTGGTCTGCAAACATATTTTAAGAATTGTTGTGGATTTTGAACATCAAATGTATTTTTTTTGCCGCGATATCGTTTTGGTACAGTATCAAGTATCGTTTTTTCAAATTCTGCCTTCTAGATGATTTCACAGAACACATGCCACTTTGAAAACTGCAATAAATACATTTAGCATTTTATTTCAAGTCTCTTTTCGGTTACAGTAAATCTATCTACAACAAAGAACAAGGGCATACCAGTTTAAAAGATGACTAGTCATTTTTAGCCTGGTTCTGTACAGAATGCAGTCATTACAGGACTTGGTGTGACTAAATCGTGTGCTGGTGCCACCAACTGAAAAAGGTGGTAGCTGGAAAAAGTTAGTGTAGAACCCTGGCATAGTTCACTTCCTATTTTGCAGATTCAATACTGACACAGAGCTGACTGGCAAGGGGACTGTACAGCAACAGTGTTCTAGAAGAGATATGTTCTGAAGTTCAAGGTTGGACAGTTCGTGCTGAACAGAACAGTGGTGACAACAAAAAACAACATTCTCGACCACCACACATATTCAGCACTACTTTTCAAAGGGAAAAGAGGACGTGCTCAGGGAACTAGCCTATTTTTGGTTAATGGTTCGCCAACAATACTCCCACGTGAAGAGTAACCACCTTGCAAGGGATCTGTCTTGTCTTTGCAGACAGATATTAAGCTACACGTCTAAGCTGTAGCACAGGGGGCTAATGCAGTCTTGAAATGCAATGTACGGACAACCTAGGTTTGATACCTGGTCAGTTAGCCTACAGAGTTTGGGAGTTTGAAAAATGAGGGTGACTGATGTCGGCCTAGGCCAAAACCAAGTAGGACAATGCAATCAATGTATTGTGTCACTCAATATTTCTCTCAAACAGAACTTGACAAATCCAGAGGTTAAACCAGACATTGGGATTAACATTGGCACTTCCACTCAGCAACTGGTGACCATATTCAGTCACCCAGAACTAAGGCAAGATGCCAGATACAAAATGACAGTCTCAATGATGTAGCAGCAACCGGGGAGAACGTTCAGATATCTGCGAGGGCTGTTCCTCACAAAAAAGGACAATGATTTTTTTGATTTTCACAAAATGTTATCCATAGAAGGGTCCTTTAGAGGAAGGATTGTTGACATAGATGACTATACAAAACATTAAGAACACTTTCCATGATCGACCGACCAGGTGAATCCAGGTGAAAGCTATGATCTCTTATTGATGCCACATGTTAAATCCACTTCAAAACAGTATAGATAAAAATAGGAGGAGACGGGTTGAAGGACTTTTAAGCCTGGAGACATTTGAGACATAGATTGTGTTTGTGTGCCATTCAGAGGGTGAACGTGCAAGACAAAAGGTTTAAGTGCCTTTGAACGGGGTATGGTAGTAGGTGCCAGGCGCACCGGTTTGTGTCAAGAACTGCAACACTGCTGCATCTTTTCCTCACTCAACAGTTTCCTGTGTGTATCAAGAAGGACATCCAGCCAACTTGACAACTGTGGGAAGTATTGGAGTCAACATGGGCCAGCATTTACATTTACATTTAAGTCATTTAGCAGACGCTCTTATCCAGAGCGACTTAGCATCCCTGTGGAACGCTTTTGACACCTTGTAGAGTCCATGCCCAGATGAACTGAGGCTGTTCTGATGGAAAAGGGGGCTGCGCAACTCAATATTAGGAAGGTGCTATTCATATTTTGTACCATCAGTGTATATTTGACATTTGTATCTTGAAGAATAATTGAGAAATAATGAATTTAAGTTGGAACATGTGACATTTTGGCATTAACCATGCCTTCTTTAAGACTCCATAATGTTTAAACTGCACTACAAAGGAAAAATTGGTGTCAAAGCTTTACTGCCTGCTCTGTAATATGAGTGGTACTTTAATTAAAATTTGCAAATATGAATATTGAAAAATATAAAACATGAATATATAATAATTTTGGGGTTGTGAGAATTACCCAAAAGGAGTGCTGTGATTGGCTTCTATATCAATTTCTTTGTATAAAAAGGGCCATAACTTAAATAACTTTACTTGTAGTAATAATTATCTGAACCTTTTGCAGGGATATCTTTCATTATCTAATGATAACAAAATGCTTACAATGCTCATGTATATGAGGGGGGACTTTGTGTGTCATGACATGGACTGAATTTAAGCAGGGTTCAAAACAACGGGGCAAAATGTCCAACTTCAGTGTGTTCAAGACAAATGGGAACTAAAAAGAAAAAAAGATCTCCAACTGGGAAAAAATATTTTTGATTGGTCATCCAACTTCGCATATTTCTCGAGCTCCGACTTTCCGACCTGAAGAACACTGACGTCATGATGTGACGTCGTTTTACCCCAAAACATTTCCAGTTGTCTTGAAAGCACAAGAGCAGGTTAGCGTTTTTCGATTGAATGTTGTTCTTGAGGCAGCTCTGCAGAGTGGTAACTAGCTGGCACAGCCACAAAGTCATACACATGTGTGTTTTCATCAATTTATACAATTTTGACTTTGCAGATTGTCCATCTAGCGGAAATAGCGCAGTTCTGCCCCAGCCTCATTAAGACCAGCGATAGCTATTCTGTTTCACTAATAACCTCTTGTATTAATGACTACAGGGACATTAACGATGATGAATCCCCGTCAACAACTTCAGTGTATTCCATAAAGTAAATTACAGTACAGACAGGTTGGTTGTTTAGCAACAAAATCGACGCGTGTGCAACGTTTATTGGGAAAGTAATGCCTTTGCACAATGAGCACTTGTCTCAAATACATCGTTACAGTTGTTGGTTAGCTAGCAAACATTTGTTTTGTACATATTAGCATTGACATGAAATCAGACAAAAAACCTGAAAACAAGACATATATTAAGAACAAAACAACACTAGCTGAAACGAGACACCCACGATTCCCTTCATTGCAGCTTCTTGTGATTGGGTGGATTCGATTATGCTGAGCCAAGGGGCACCGGTCTATGACCGGTGACGTGAACGAGCAAAACGGTGAGGGAAGAACTCCTTTCTCAAATGGAATAGAAATCTGCGCTGCTCGGTCCTGGTGAATCGTCCAGAAACATAAACCTATTTTCAAGAAAATATGTGTTTTAAAACTAGTTTTCATTGGGAAGGCAGATACATATTTTTTTATCAAAAGCGAACACCTTCGTATGTTAAGAACGTGTTGAGATTGCGTTTTAATTACGCCGTTTATTTGAGCCGACTTCAAAGTGAGCGATGACTGGAGCATCTGGCTCATATTCGGAAGCCCGGTTCTAAAACCAATACAATCAACTTTTACATTATGCAAAACACGCCTACCCGTGCCAGATGAACCGAATCTCCTCATTGTTACAAGCTGGCTCTTCAGAATCATAACGCAGATTCCGGTCACATCGATGCACGCTCATCATTTTCGTTACAACAGCCGACCCGTTTAAAAAACAGCACTTGCAGTTTCAGTTTCAATGCAAATATATAAACAAAACATCAACTAATCATTGTTTTTCATAAGACAGCTACTGACTTGTTGGCTCGTAGGATGATAATGCTAGGCAAGTATGTGGCGAGATATTTGATAACTCAACCATTTAATTAGACAGCTGTCAATGGGTGCGGCTAGAGAAGTTTAACACTAAGGTTATTAAGGTTAGTGACTAACAGTAGCCCATGTAGCTAACGTTAGTTACTAAAGCAGCACATACTTTGTCAAGTTCAGTCAACGCTAGCTAGCAAGTGCCTGTGATGCCAACTAAATAGCTGACTGAACAACTAGCTAGCTAGCACGATAGCTAAAGCTAGCTACAGCGGTCGAACTTAGAAGTTATACCCAACCGAGACTAGTTAGCCAGCAAACGTGTAGGAAAACAGCTGGCCACATGAATAACTAGCTACCTAACAAAGTAGCTAGTCGTATATGCAACTTTACGAGCTACCCAAATAAACAACCTGCACGAACCGAACCAAAAACAAATCCTGGCAGACTTGAGTCCAAATCTTACCTCGTCTAATGTCGCGTCGGAGGGGCTGACAGCTACAACGTGCAAAAACAATCCCATTTTAAGACCCACACCTAAAATCTCGTTCATTCCTCCGACCGGACTCGTGTAAAAACATAAGCGTAGACGTGTGTTGTTCACTTCACTAATCTTAGCGAAATGTCAAACTAGTTTACGGCTCTACCGGACGCACTGAAAGACCACGCATGCGCTGCCTCCTTGCTACAGCGTAATTTGATATTTCAAGGAGGCACATTGGGCGAATTCGATTAACCTGGCCCGGGGTACGCCGAGCGTAGAACTTGAATACTATAATGGTTTGAACCTTCTTGTGACGGTCCAAAGATCAGCAATGTTGGTTAGGGAGTTATTCAACCATAGTTTGGTTTACCAGTGCTGTGATAAGATGCCAGCAGCATACCACCCTGCATACCACTGCTGGCTTGCTTCTGAAGTTTAGCAGGGTTGTCCCTGGATGGGAGACCAGATGCTGCTGGAAGTGGTGTTGGAGGGCCAGTAGGAGGCACTCTTGTCTAAAAAAAAAAAAAAAAATCCGAATGCCCAGTGCAGTGATTGGGTACACTGCCCTGTGTAGGGTGCATTCACCCCCCTCCTCTCCCCTGTAACTATTCC
Source organism: Oncorhynchus masou masou (assembly GCF_036934945.1). NCBI lineage: Eukaryota > Metazoa > Chordata > Actinopteri > Salmoniformes > Salmonidae > Oncorhynchus > Oncorhynchus masou. The sequence continues at coordinate 21,300,364 of NC_088216.1, forward strand.
CCAGGTCGTTGCTGTAAATGAGAACGTGTTCACAGTCAACTAAAAAGACTGTGTAAAACAATGAATGTGACGAATTTATCTGCACTGTATGTGTTAGTTTTAGAGGAATGATTCCATAAATGTAGCTAATTAACTGCCAATATGCCAACGTTCCATTTAAATAATGCAGTCAATCCACAGCCATATATTGTCTCATATCAGTTGATAGGACTTAGATAAATTGTAAATGCAACAATTACTAATATTGCATCATATAATAGCACTCACAGCTTTCCAAGAAAACAAAACCAGACATTTATGTTCTTTTTACATATATTTTAGGCGAAAGCTGGAGGGAGCAGCAGCCTTCTCAAATGAACAGTAAAAGTTGATTGCATTTGTTTTGAAACTGGGCTGTCTCCCGGGGCGTCAGCCAGGTGCCCCGTTCAAAGCCCATGGCAAAGTCAGCTCAGAACAAAAGTGATGTAATTAAGCATGTGGATTAATGAGTAGGATTCTGTGTTTTCACATGCAAAAGTGATTGCTTTTTGCTAAAAACACTTTATCTGCCTTCCCAATGAAAACTAGTTTGAAAAATTCAAACAGAGTATTTGATGGAAAAGAGATGTATGTTTCTGGACCATGCTGCCTTGTCGACTACATGATAGAGCAGCACAGATTACTGTTGGATTTGTGAAGGGTGCTCCTCCCTCACCACCTTTGCCCGTTAATGTCAATGGCCATAAACCAGTGCCCCGCAGCTCAGCATCATCAAATCCGCTCATTGGTTCCTTCAAAATGGGGACTCTGGCTCGGACTGGGTGTGGCGTGCTCGGTCACATCTTTTGTTCCATGTGTGCAACGTGATGGGTGTTGGGTTGCGTTGATCACCACCACTCACTTTGCAGGCTGACCCATGGCTTACCTCAGCCAATAATATTTGACAGCGAGGACAGGCATTTATGAAAAAGAACAGAGGTTTAATATTAAATTATTTATAGTAATAAACCAATAATAAACACAACAAAGTTGCAAAAACAAGGATTACCTTAGTGATTGTTAAAGGTAGTGTTTAATATTTCTGTAATCACCATTATCTTCATAAAAACATACCAAGCAGTCACCATGCATCTTAAGTGTTTTTCCTTCTTTAAAATGAGATTATCATACAATTCAAGTCTAAAATCACAGTTGACATGTTGATATGACACCGTCTGAAATCTGCATACATAAGCATGATCTTCACCTCACCACTATCACCATCATCATTTTTTTGTAAAAATATATAACTTATGCATCGACTCATACCAACAGTGTTAAAAACATCAACATCACCAGTCTCTTTCCTGAGGTTCCCTGAAAGGTATTCCCAGATGGGTGAAGACATCCTTCTCAGTGAGCGTGGGTAGTGGTGTCCCCCCATACACCTTCAAACTTCCTTGTCTCAACACGTCGCTGTTCAATGAGTGCTCTGATAGGCTCATGCGTTTTGTCTTGGCCAATGCCCTCATAGAGCGGTTAAAATGTGCCGAGCCGGTGAAGTACATGAGGGAGCAGGCAAACTCGCCGTAGGGCACCACGATGACGTCGAGGCGGCGGTGGAGCCGGCCAGGTCCTGGCAGACGACACACACCCATGTACTTCTTCTGCTCGCCACTCTCCTCATGGCTGACTAGGTCGTCCGTCAGGAAGCCTGAATAAAAATGTTTTTAAAAAAGAACAAGAACCGGGTCGCATTCATTAGGGCACACCATAGCAAAATGTTTTGAAACAGAAAACGATCATGCCTAGTGAATTATGATCCATCTCTCAGCTTATCCCACTATTAAATACTTTAAATGAAAAAAATAAACGATTAATAATATCACGTTGAAAGAAGATGAATTGTCAATACAAGAGAGAAACTTAATGTCGCTATAATTGGTTTGGGAATTCACCGACAGTTAATAAATGAAATGCCCTGTATTTGGACGTGTCCTCCTACCGCTCTGGTGGAGGCTCTGTAACACTTTTCTAAAGACACCCCGGTGGGACTTCCCGTCTGGGTGAGAGATGAGGACGTCAACATCTCCACATGTGTCCTTCCCCCGGCGGTACGAACCACAGGCCATGGCCAACAGGCCAGGGTCCAGAAACTGAGCTGCCTCCTTCACCTATACAGTAGAAAAGGACAGGGATATGTTACCGTTTGTCATGGAATAACAGGGCTGCCTCCTTCACATATAGATACTGTACATGTACAACAGGAGAGGAACAAAGTAACAGTTTGCGATATCCAATAATTGTTTTGATTTAGTAGACCTTTACACTTGTACCTGTACCCATATACGTGTTAAAAATGGCAGATTTGGGCACTAATAAGTGGCTACATTGGGACGTAGTAGCTGTGCAGTAACTATACATGACGTCAGAGCTCAGGCTCTGCGCTTCACAGCGCTGTATGGGTTTGGACTGTCAGCCGTTCTGAACTTGAGCACCGGTTAAGAAGTCTCCCCCCCCATCTCTCCCAGTACTTGCGCAACATTTGCACATGTTTTTTTGTTCTCTTAGTGAGGGAAATGCTTTAAGTTAAGAGGACTCTATGTACTATGAAAGATGAGACGTTGAAGATTATTATAAATACCACTTTGATGTCACACAAGCAAGCCAAACACCCGTGAGTCCAAATGTGCACTTCACATCTCCATATCATAAAACTCATGGCATATACAGTGTCAGCGTTTATGATCACTAGATGACATGGCGTCATACCCTGAGTTGTTCTGAACAGAATGTGCCTATGCTTGTTTATTCTGAAGATAATTTGCCACCTGAATGCACTCATGACTCCTTTCTAAGCGCACCAAAATGACAATCCATTTCTCTGAATGAGCTGGTGAAAGCCTAACACTGTAAGATCGTATATATTAACTTAGCTAGTCATGTTGGCAATAGAACAAGCTTTCAAATCAGGCCCACCTGACCCAGTGATTTATAAGACTTTTGGGATTGTGTAAACAGCAACAGTAATTGTGTGATGGTGGGAATGAAAGGTTGTGTTTTAAATGAAACAACTACAAGTTTGCTTGCTCTAGTTTCTCAGCTAGGAGAGGTATATAAAAAAAGTACCTTATAGTTGAAGACTTTTTCATAAAAGTTCATTGAAATTGCTTAGGAACTGTGCACACTTTGGATAGGTGTGTGGCAACTTGGAGACACCAGTTAGTCCTCTCACTCAAACCCTTGTAATTTTTGTCTTACGTTGCACCTACCCCGTATTTTTCAGGAATAGTGTTATGTTACAGAATGTATCCAGAGTATTTTCAGATTTCGTTATCAACAAATGAAAAGTACAGTAAACATAAAATGCAAATAAAAGTGTTATGTTTGGATTCAGTCTTGTGTCAGGTGAACTGTTGTGTACTCACCTTTGGACTAATAATTTTCCCATGATCTCCAAACTGTTCCCTTTCAATTGCTACCATGGTTATGCATATGCTTTTCATATTTATTCTGTAAGAAGCATTTCAATTTAGCCCTATCCATATAGGCCAATTCCCACAAGTGTAACGGGTTAATGACTGACTCATTCCAGACTGGGCCATTTTTTGCTTATTTGCTTATTTACTTCATTGTAGGGCAAAAAAATTAAAATAAGTCTTAATTCGTTCATTTAGACTACAACATATTGATACAACCTAACTGATAAAACGGCAGTTTTGATTTGTAAAGCTCAATTAGAGTATAGTCTTGCACAGCATGATATATCATCATCAATGTAAAATATCACAATATTCAATTTAATCATATAAATCGCCCAACTCGAGACCACACTGAATTAGCTTGTTTTACATAGTGAAACATGTTACCGTTTGGGATACAATACATGGTGGGGGCTCTCTCACCTATCGAACAGGACAGGGACATTTTGTTTGTTTGAAATACAGTCAAATCTGCGATGGGGGGTAGCCTGGGCATCCAAATTTAATCGTTGTTTCACGATTGTTTTTCTGATACACTATTGTGTTTCGCTATTGTCTCAGGTTAAAAAAACAACTATGAAAAAGAGCAATTCAGCTTGGATCCCAGACCAGTGGTGGGGAGGACCACTTTGCATACAATGTATTTATCATGAATGGTTATGGGTTCTAGACCATGTTTCAAAGTTTTCCCCAGTAATGTTCTCTCAAGGACCTTCATTATAACATATTACAGAACCTTTGGTTTGATTCTCATTCATATTTGGACTCAAAATAACATGCTGTACACGTGTTGAATCTTCAAGACAAGTCCTCAAGTTGTATTTGTATTACCTACTTGAAATTAGAAAAGAAAATGGTGTATTTTCATAAAGCCTTGCCGGTCAACAGGTAAGCATTAACCGTATTCAAGCAGGCCAGATACATTTTGACGACACTACCTATTATTTTGACAAGCCACAAGTCAAAAGGACACATGCTATAGTCATCTTTCTAATCTGGACTTTGTATCTGGCAGCCACAAAAGCAACAGGGAAATCCAAGTAATACTATATGAAAACAACTGGCTTTGTACCCGGTGCTCCCAGTGACCAGGGCCGCGTTTCATTCCACGATTATGTTCCCTCCCCTTCACAGATCTGATAGGCCTGGACAGGTGAAAGCAATAAGGTGGAATCACAGAGCTAGATAGAGGACTCATCTTTGTATCTGTGCCATTATACATACAACAATCCCCATTTTAAAGTAGTCCATTTTCTTCTTCTTCATTGGCTGATTGCGCCCAACTCATAGGACTCCCCACGCAGTTGACTACTTTAAAGCAGTGAAAGCCCTCAATGGCAATGTCCATGCTAAAACGGGTTATATCCACGATGAGTCCTCTATCTGTATGGGTGGAATCTACAGTAGATGAGTTCTTGCTTTACAGCCACCCCGTTGTCTCAGATCCATCAAAGGGAGAGAACGGAGGCAGGGAGAGGAAACACCTTTCTGGAATGAAACACAGCCCTGGTATCTGCTGACATATGATGCGCCAAGTTTCTAAGAGTGAGTTCCCCCCCTTTGGGATGCGGCCGGCAGGACTCTGACAGAGAGTGGGATGTCTGCTTTCTCCATCACACACAGACCAGGCTAGGAGAACTGGACTGACAGTCTGCTTAGGGGCCTTGGCAAACTTAAAACATCTGAACTTGGCTTTGAGGTCCCGTAGCATTTCACTTTACAAGATCTCTTGTTCGCAAGGGGGTTAGAGTACTGGACTGGAGACACTTTTCTAAAGAAACTCTCTTAACCCCACTAGATGAAGTGGGAAGAAGAGGCCTGTTTAGTCTATAACTAATATAATGTTAGAATGTTACATTTTAACATTGATTGACCTTTAATGTGGGTGCTTGAGACAATAAGAGGGAGATGTATTACCGTTTTTTCAATGGCGGCTGCCTCTTCTCTGGGCATCCGGTCCAGAAAGTCGTCGTAGTGTTTGAGTCCAATTATTTGGTTGTGGTTCAGATTGGCCTTGGTGCGGATGTCCTCCAAAGTGCGGAACCCCTAAGATGGTAAATATATATTTTTTCATCTCATGTCAAATCAATTTGTATCACACTATCAATCACTAAAATTAACTGCACACTCCACAATACAAAAATAACAAATCTTACACAGTCATGTGTTGCATGCAAAATCAGAGAGCGGGAAAGAGAGACACACACAGACAGAGAGAGAGACTGACTGTGTGACAACCAACACCCTCTAAGATCAATCCATCTAACCTGTGTGTACCAAAGCTGGGCCGTCTTGGCCCCTGCCCCCCAGATATTGGTGAACATCTCCAGTACTGGCACTGCCTCTCCCAAGTGATCTATCTTACGGAGGTGCCCACTCTCCATGATCTCCATGACCTTGTCAGCCATCTTCTTGCCAATGCCCTGGATCTTACAGGCCTCCTGAAATGTGAGGCATGGTTTAGTCAATTACAAGGAGTTAAAAGGCCCACTGCAGCCATTTTTATACTAATATCAAATCTTTCTGGATAAAAATGATGTACCTTACTGTAATAGTTTTCCATTCAAATGGTCAAAAATAAGGACTGTCACGGTGGTGAGGGAAAAACAGAAAACCAACTGTTATTGGCAGAGAGGTTTGGAACTCTGTTACTGGTCTACTAACTAATTTACCAAGCTGAAACTCCCTTTCTTTGGGGAAAAACCTGGGTGAAGAGAGGAGCTGTGCCAGCATATTTTGTGTTACATTAATTGCTATCATTTTTGTATTTATATAGCAAGAAATGGCAGTTATAGATGTTAAAAAAACGCAAAAATCTCTAAGTTAGAAATGGGGGGCACGACCCTCCTCCAGGCCTCCCCCACCGGTACTCAGCAGCACAACATTATTAAAAAAACCTTGTCAAACCATGCAGATTAGAAGGTCCTGTGTAGTTTGTGTTTTCAACATATGAAGCAACTATCAGGAAATAACATTGATCACATTGTCACACTTTAACTCCACTATACACGTCAAGTTGCTTTTCCATCAGCATCTCATCAATGTGACGTTTTACTTGCTACACAGAGCACGTTGTTTTGAGAGAGGAGAGGAGCAGAAGGGGAGTGTCTGTATTCTATTTTTTCTACTGTACTATACATATTAATTGATAATGCATAAGTACAATAGCTTTGGCCCAGTTTTTCACAGGTACTAGTGGTTGAACTAAATGATCCTCTAATGATCCTCTAATTTTACAAGTTGCTACATAGTCAATGTAGCTAGCTAGCTAGTAGTAGCAGCTTCGTGACTTCAGAAATCTATGTAAAATAACCATTGGTGTACAGCTAAGGCAATATGCAACAATAATCAACTATTTCTCATTATTTAAATTCACAAGATAGAATGAACACGATTCTTGAACTTGATGCAACACGTGGCTTTCATTGATTTAAAAGGAAGCATTTCCTCAATGGCTTCATTAGCTGTTATACAATATGTTACAAAACACGGTAAAAACAGACTTTTTTATGCACTGGGCCTTTTCAGGCCACCTGAAATTGACCCAGCAGCAATCAATTTATGCATCCATCAATCAATACACGATTTATGCACCCACCTTGGGATGCAGTTGCGTAAACCAACCAAACACATTTTACAATGTTTGCAATAGTGTGAATAGAGAGACAGGAATGAATTATGATGACACAAATACAAAATGGCCGACCATAATCACAAACTATGCAGATATGGGACTAAATAACATACCTCATAGGACGTGATAGGCTTGTGGTAGCTCTTGAGGGCGCTGACGGCTTTGGAGTAGCCCAGCGCTCTCCATCTGTCCCCCTGGTGCGTGTAGGCCTTGGCCAGCACCTCCAGTTTATCTGTGATGTGCTTGTTGTGGTTGTCAATCTTGGACTGGGAGGACTGGGCACACACCCACTTCCCTGAGAGAGGCTTCTGTTGGGGGTCTGAGTGGGCAGTGGCGGTCCTGGGGGTTTCGTCCTTGGGGTGCAGGCCACTGATCAGAGCCTCCAGATCACTCTGGGAGACGCCATATTCGTCTTTAGTGTCTTGGACCTATGGATACATGAAGTAATGAAGTGCATGATTAGGGCCAGAAGAAGCTATCATGCAGTGACAGGGTTATGGTTAATGGTTATGTGGTCGCCAACCTACAGTCTCTGTTGACTCATTTGGTTTTATTTCATCAGAGATTGGCTGCTTCATGTCCTGTGTGGCTGGAAGTGGGATACTGTTGAGCATGTCTTCTTTGACACCGTCCTTTGTAGTTTCCATGTCTTTGTCTGGGTTGAGTAGGCTGTAGTCTGCTGTATCCAGCAGTCTCTGCTCACTGATGCAAGTGCTGAGCCAGGTGCACTTCAAAAGATAAACTCCAGAGGGCAGCCTGTCCACTTTGAGCAGCCTGAGAGCCCTGCCACAGTCCATACTGTCATCCACTACTACATGGGTGACTGTGGGACAGAGGGAACTCTCAGTTTGGCCTCCATTCTGGACAATCTGTTTCTGGAAGATCTGACATCTGGCGTTCCCGATGCCGGCTGGTAATATGTGTACGGTGACGCCCTGGAAAGCACTCCCTGAAATGGGATTGTGAAAAAGTAGTTTTACACACACAGGGCTTGTTCAACATCGACTGATCTACAAATCTAGCGTCATAAAATCATTATTATTTGTAGATCTGTCAATCAGTCACAATGTGTCCAAAATGCATTACGAATGTGATGCTCTCAAACACGGTCCACACCTGTAACAGGTACAGTTTCATCAGTCTTCCTCTTTGGTGGGGGGACATCCTTTCCTTCACGTGCCCCTGCTCTCTTCACTTTGGGGAAAGCTTTCATAATTCCGTAGGCAGACATTTCGCCAGGGAAAGGGAAGCCCTGGAAAATATAGAACAGAATGTGACAACTGACACCGGCTAGCTAGCTAGCTAACTTTAGCTGACTAGCTAAATTAGCTAGCAAGCGGACAACAACAACGGCATTTAACGGTTTTGAACAGCTGGGATTCACTCACTCCACTGAAATATGTTACGTTATATATTTATTAAACTAATTTCTATTATTGGTCGATAAACTCTTGAAAATACATATGTTTTACCCCTTTGGACGACCAAAACACAAACCAATGTTAAAATGCAGATGGTTTAAAAATAATTAAACTTCCGGTTCGTTATAGACCTATTTTTAGTTCTTGCACGACAAAGTTAAATATTTTTCGAGAAAATATTGTAAAAAAGTATGTATTATTTTATTGAGTAAATGTAGACATGTTTTTGACATATTATGGAGTTTAAAAAATAATGAAAACTTCATTATACGTTTCACGATGACCTCCGTTGCCGTGGCTACCGTGGCTACACGTGATGTTTCAGGAAGTTTCAGTTTTTTGCAATATGGCTGTGCAGAGCTGGTCAGATCTCCTAAAAGCATCCACGAAAACCGCTTTAATACACGATGGTGAGTGAAACAGAGAGATATAGACAAGTTATCATCATTATTGTGTTTTGTATCACAACATTTACCCTTACATTCATCTAGTAAGACTTCAGTGTCAATTATAAGCTCGCTAGCATTATCTGCTAACTAACACTAACGTTCACTTTGCCTAGCAAATCTGTTTAGCAAAGATGAAAGCTAGCTAGTTCACATTTAAGTGCATTTCTATTGGTGCTTTGCAAACCTCTTTCCAGGGAAAAGGAAGATACACTATCTCTTTACAGATGGGAAAGAAATGGCAGAAGAATATGACTTGACAACAGATGAGCTCATTGGTAAGCTTGTTTCAGATTAGACATCTTCTAAAAAGTATCCTGCATTAGCTGCATTGCTTCCGGTGCATTATATTATTTCCACTCTCAGCTGATGTTACTTACATGTATTCTTACTTTGCAGTGCGAAAGTGGCGTTCGAAAAGCACCTTGAAGGGACAGGGACCATGGGAGATAGAAGTTGGAGAGCCAGTCCCATCTACTGTAGCCAGTTTGGAATCAGATGTTATCAAGGAAAACTGTTCAAATGTGAGCTGTATTATACAATATTTACATCTGTTATGTTTCAGGCCATGATCTAAATTGCTAATTGATTCTAGTTCAATATCACCAACAGTACTCATCCAAATGTGTCAACTAATACTTTTTACGACCGTGGAATTCACTTCATTTTCATCATTTCCCTATTCAATTAATCATAAATAAACAGTATGCATTTAACAGTACAATGCTTTGTTGTATTTCCTCAGCCTGTATTTATGCGCAAAGACACAAAGACCAGTTTCCTGTGGAGAGTCCGGAACCTTCCGTACCCCAAAGAGGTCTACAATATTTCAGTGGAGCCTGATCAACGATGCTGCATCATACGAACAAATAACAAAAAGTAACATCCGAATAGCCTCTATTCCACTCTCATGCCCAAATGCTGTAATAGTTAAGCATACAGTTGATATGTTTCCACTCCTTGGAAATCTACTGATAAACTGCTAGGCCTATATCACTTCAGATATCATAAACTACAGGTCCCTGAAATGTGATACCACATTCAAAGTCTATATAATTTATACAGTTGTAACATCTTCACAATGGAGAAGGCCGCCTATATTTTCTTTTCTTTTCTTTGTCGGTATTAGTTACAGTTCCTTATATGTAAGTGAGGCTGGCTCTCCTATAGGTGGCACTGTTGACAAAAATATTGATCTCTTGCCTTCAAGAAACCCTTTTCTCACTGCGGTGTGTTGATCCTTTGCAGGTACTACAAGAAGTTTAATGTTCCTGATCTGGACCGAAGCCAGCTGCCAATGGATAGTTCCGCGCTCAACTTCACCCACGCCAATAACACGTTAATCGTCAGTGTAAGTACTCCTGACAACAACAACAACTGACAAACCAACTACAGTACTTCTCAAATCCCACCATGGGTGATTTTGCACTGCAAGTCTTATATCCAATATACAGAGACTGATGGGAAAACTTGAGGCTAAACTATAAGTTGATACTGGAGACTAGATTGAAACTATATTTTTGTATTCGTCTCACTTGTATCAGAACATGCCTGTAAACTCAAGGGATTGAATCATTGAATTAGTTAGTAGGCTATCCTAATGTTTGTTCTAAGTATCTGATGAAGAGATTGACTGTTACTTTATGTGTATACCTATCATAATCGGTTTCTCTGTGCTATTCGATTTCTTATTCCTTGTGTTTGTTCAAATTGGCACCCTATTCCCTATATAGCATACTATTGAGCCCGACTCTGGTTGAAAGTAGTGCACTATATAGGGAATAAGGAGCCTCTGTGTTATCCCACTTCAGGCCAAACATTACACTACAGGATGTACATGGAAGGGAAAGGTGTTTCAGTAGAGGTAATTACCTATTCTGTCTTTCCTTTCAAGTACAAGAAGCCCAAGGAGATATTAACCCTTGAGCACGAGCTACTCCGGGAGGTGAAGAAACTGAAGGGAACCAATGAAGAGGACGTCGACTGCAAAACTCAATGAAGTGCCAATGTGGATCTGAGGGGATGTCACTCAAACAAGTCGTTTTTTGATTTGCACTGGTGATGCAGTATCCTGTATGTTTTCTACTCTGACTTCTGGTTCTCAATGGGATTCAACTATTGGAATAATTTTGCGCAGTGCCTTTTCCATACTTTCCATTGTGTTTATTGCTGTCGAGGTGGGGGGGGATGTGGAATTGAGGCAGTGAATTACAAACATAGCTACTTGTTCAAACTTGTTCTGTCTAAAAATATTAGAAAAATGTCACTGCTGTTCTGTAAAAAGTTCTGAATTGTTGTTGTCGAGATACGAACAATTATTGGGTTTAATACGTGATGTTGTCCTTTGAAGATGAATACAATTCCATTGTTAACAACTGTCTCTACATCTCTCTTTTCCCTTAACTATGCAAACTATTAGTTGTTAAAATACTCCAAACGCAGAGAGTTCATCCCCCTCCCACAATTCTTGGTCTCCTTCCCTTGTTAAACACTTTAACACACAATGCCTTTTCCCTATTCTTTCCACACACACAAACACACACACGCTTTTCTCGACGGGGTCGCCCTTACAAGCACGTCCCATTTGTGTTAACTGAATACCCTTATGCTCATGATTGTGCAGCCCAGAGTAGGCCACCCTGAAAGCCATTATGGCCGAGCTAGCCAGTACTAGCAGGTCTTACTGGTCCCCTGAGCCTCGCCCAGTCCTCCAGGGGGTGACTTTACTGGCCCAGAGTCCTCCAACAAATCCTCTCGCAAACCCCAAGACTGGGGATAGCCAAGGATAGGTATGGAGCTTGGATGACAGAATCACTATATTGCTGGGAAGTAAACAAGTCGTATGCTTCTTTGTAAATATAGGTTCTTGCATGACAGTAGTACTGAATTACTGCAAAGTGGAAAAAGGTTGTAGGCTCTTTTGTAAATCGAGTACCACGGTGAGCCACAATGAGAAACGTTATCTGACTGAATGCTTGCTAACTTTGACCATCAAACTCTAGGGAGATGAGTAACAAGTCATTATATCTGACTAAGCTAATATGACTGAGGTTTGACCATCAAAGTTTGATTGAATGAAATGAAAACTGAAGTGAAATTTTACTGATTTACTTTTTAACACAATGTGTTATTGTATAGCAGCTTACCTAGAGCAGTTCAAAACAAAACATAGATGCTGCATGAAAAGAAAACTATGCTGCAAAAAAGGAACAATTCCATTTAAATATAGATTCCTCTAACCTAGTGGTGATTCCTTGCATTTCTGGGACTTTATGTGCATAACCAAGTGAGCAGTACAATGGCTCAACACCGCGAATAAACCACAGGTCACTCACTATTGTGCTTTGCGTACTTCCTAAAGGGGAGGAGATATGTCATGGGATTTGGGAACCAGATCCAACCAAAGCATAAGATCTGAGAAAAGAATTCTCAACTAATTTCTCAAATCAAGAGTTGCTGTTGGATTGCTTTGACTTTGTGTTGTCCAAATAAAATCTTGGACACGGAATGAAACGACCATTTGGAGGGTGATTTGTGTACACTGCTGTCTTTTCTCATTTGGCAGAGCAGGATAATGCTTCAATTGAAGTGCATGATGTGTCCTAGTAGCAATTGAGCCATGAGGATAGCCATTCATTTCTCAATAGGAGTAACAATAATAACACAACAAGTTCAGAGTTTTTATCCTGTCAGATTTATTGAACCTTTTTGATCACAGCTTTCAGTTGTTCATTCATTTGCAAGTCCTCAAAGCTGGCGGCGCTTGGCGCTTAGCTATACTGAAAAAACATTCCTCATATTTGGAATCCGACCTTTAGCAAACAACCAATAGGACATCCAGACTTCAAACAGTGAGAAAGAAGAGAGGAAGGAAATATAGAGGGTCTGCTCTGATTCTGTGGTGCAGCCAGGCCGACCAGGTCTTCTTCCCTGTCATCTGATTCTGTGGTGCAGCCAGTCCGACCAGGTCTTCTTCCCTGTCATCTGATTCTGTGGTGCAGCCAGGCCGACCGGGTCTTCTTCCCCCTGTCATTTGGCCTCTGCCAGTCATGCTCAATTGCTCCTGGGAGAGAGAGGAGGGTTTCTTTCTGCCTCGTCCTTTCATTCCCGAATGCCTCTTCCCAGCCATTCCCTCTTTCAGCCGGTGCCACATTTTGCCACACTGAGCCCCGGTGCTCTTTCGTTTTCCCTCCCTCCCTCCCTCCCTCCCTCCCTCCCTCCCTCCCTCCCTCCCTCCCTCCCTCCCTCCCTCCCTCCCTCCCTGTGAGACTAGCTTCTTTTTGATAACTGACCCCTCCTCGTGTTATTATTCGAACCCACTATTGTATAACATGTCCTTTTATATGAGGGCCACAAAGGGCCCATTTGATCACAGGGTTACGGTGTGTGATCGTGAGAAATGCAACTACATGGTGGTAACCTTTGTCTCGAAACAAAATTGTGGGCTGACCTCATCTGCTTTTAATGCATAGCCCCAGCTATTCAGGCCCAAGTCTCACTTGCTGAGCACATTGAATTGCAGTAGCCTGTCACAGATATCGCCCCTTAGTTATCTGGGTCCCCAGTTTTTTAGGCAACGTTAGAACCTTTGGGACCCCAAAGTGACCCAGCTAGAAAAATAGTTACAAACGGCGCATTGACTCAAAATTCTTTTGTGATTTTAATATACACTCTACAATAAATATTTCCATCATTTAAAAGTATTTTTACAAATCTTCCAATTAAAAATATATTCATATATGTAGAAAACAGACTAACGAAAATGAACGCAAATGGCCTCCTAAATGCTAAATAATGTGTTTTACGTGTATTCACTGTTATTTAGTTGATGCAACCACATGATGATCCAAAGATAGCTGCCATGTAATGTGTATTCATTATTTCTCTCTCATAACATCCTCTCTTTATAGCTGTGTAGGGTTATCACTAAGCCCAAGATGTCCTTTCATTCATTCAAATCTCATCGAGTGCTTGAGCACTAAAATCGTCCTCTGGTTATAAAAACTCTTTCCTACGAATAAACCTCAGTCTGACGTAGCAGATTAGATAGTCTACTCATTGTTTTAGACACAATCCGGTACAAAACACAACAAAAGGAGTCCTTGCAAGGAGCAGAGGTATGGTAGTGGTATTTTAGTTTGGTGTGTTCCCCTCCCTCCCTATGCCTCCTCTTCTTCTTCGTCTGTTCTTTCCTCAGTGAGCCCCTGAGCTGTGGTGATGGGTATGTTTAGTCCTCCGAGGGTGGAAGGGGACCACGGGGAGGGGGAGGACATCAAAGGGCTGAGTGTCACCCAGGAGGTGGCCCTTGGGCTGGCGTTTCATGAAGTGGGCCTCCCTCTGGTGTTGCTTGGTCCTGGAGGCCTTGCGGGGCCTTCCTTTACGCGTGAAGGCCATGTACCAGCCCTCATATTTAGCGTTCTGGAGAGCAGTGTAGTTGTTCTCCAGAACGATCTCTGTGAAGATGCAGTCTTTACCGCGACCCTTCCTCTGTTAGAGAGACGGAATGACAGAATGAGTTAAGGGGTCAGTCTCTGAGGATGTTAAAATATTGTTTTGACAGGTAAATGTCCTATCAATCCTTCATGTTTCTTCCCAAATCATGTCCAACTCCCTACAAGGGCTTTTCTGGTCATAACTCAAGTGAAAAGCCTTACACAGGACAGACATAACTTTTCTCTGAAACTTTGTACTCATGGTCACAGTCAAAATGATGACAGAACTTATTGAACTCAACCGACCTCCAGGGCTCACATGAAAAGAGATGTACATTTCAACGTGACTTCCCTAAATAAAGGATTAATAAATAAATCTAATGTTTACCTTGCCAATCAATTTCCCCGTCTTGTTCATGCAGATGTAGTAGCCAGTCTTTGCCCCTTTGATCCGAATACGACTACCAAACGTGTCCGTCTCCACCACAAGTTTGGCTAGAAAAACACAAAACACGTTATATCTTCATTCAGCTCAGATACAATGCACAATCATTCTCAAGCGTATGAGGTTATTCTATTTTGTGAACACGATATGCATGCATTCGTAACTTTGAGATAAAACCCTTGTGAAAAATAATCCAATAGCGGTATCATTTGAGACTGAGTTGAACTTGAAGACGGTGAGACTCTGCCGGCCCAGTAGTATTGACGTGATGACATCAGAAAGGGTGTTAAGTTATTGTCATGACTGGTTTCGGAGGACTACATTTAACCTCGATCTAATAACCTTCAGTTATGTATTATATTATGATGACTTTAGCAGAGTTGTACTACTCGTTATCATGGCATCAACCTTGCATGCAGCAGGGAGACAAGTATTGTATATGGCAAAACATTCAAACATAAATTAAATTCGAAACATTGGCTAAAAACACTCAAGTCTTTTAGAATAGCAGCAAGTGGCTTTGCCTTTGCACTGAGCCATTGTCATTGAACGGCTATAAAATGCCGCGCTACGCTCCACTTAGATGATGGGGAGGAAGAAGGAACGAGGGAGTGAGAGAACATAGTGGTCAGCGACACAGCCACAAAAGCACCGAGCAGTGGTCAGATTTGGGCCTGCTACAAGAGTGACACCCACTTAGGACATGCACGCTCGAGTCAAGGCGAGGTGTGTGTGTGTGTGTGTGTGTGTGTGTGTGTGTGTGTGTGTGTGTGTGTGTGTGTTTGAGGGAGAACAGAGAGAGAAAAGATGGGATAAAATGAAGATGCTGACTTCACCGCTCTTTATAAACCGAGTCATACATTGAGTTGTAAAGCAATGACCATTCCTCATTAAATTACAATCCAAAAAGCAGGCAGCAGGCATAGGGAGAAATAGATTGTTGTGGTGGAAAGATGGCTAGACAGACCAAAAAAATACTTTGGTGACAGGAATTTGCTCCCTTTAAAATTTCAGACAATTTTTTCCATGTGGGGAGAAACAATTCCCAACCTTGCATAGATTTAATCAAAACAGCTGTCTATATTGTACACTTTGTCCATAGGCTAAACTCTACGGAAAAAAATCTAAAAGGGTTCTTTATCTGTCCCCAATAGGATAACCCCTTTTGGTCCCAGATAGAACCATTTTCGGTTCCATCTAGAAACCTCTGTAGAAAGGGTTCTACATGGAACCCGAAAGGATTCAATCTGCAACCAAAAAGGGTTCTTCAAAGGGTTCTCCTATGGGGACAGCCAAATAACCTTTTAAACTAGCACTTTCTTTTCAAATAGTGCACAGGAGATCTATGAATACGTCTAAACCACCACTGTTGAGAAATACAACGTGTTAAAACTTCATGTGGATGAAACAGTGCGACGAAGTTGCCCTGAGAAATGTTGTGCTAATTATTCCACTTGGCAGAAATGCAGTTTACCCAAACCCTTCCAAAGACAATGCATTGTGTCTAAGGGACATTCAGTACCACTCTGGATAAGTGAGTTAAAACAATTCTGTTTTATCAATGACATTTATCAAATTTTTGTAATTCTCGTGGAAAATGTCAATCAGTCACTGATATGTTAAAACACTAAATCGCATGTAAAAATGTCGTACTTTTTTTTGGTATGTTTAACTTAAGCAGATATGAATGAATTTATGTTTTGTTTTAAGGATGGACTTGAGAGAGCTACTGTATATTTATAACATTTAAATATTTCGCTATTTGAATATTCATTGACATGTGTCCATCAAAGACCAATGGGGGACAGAATTAAATAAAAACATATTCGCCTCAAATAACTTTGGGTAAAAAATAGGGCATCTCAAGGTTATGAAAATTGCAAGTCATATTTCTTTCTTTCAACCGCTTCTGAGAGGCTAAGCTACTCAGTAAATGTTAAGAAGGTAGAAAGTAAGACGAGTTCTGATGTGTTTACCAGATATTCTTAGTGGGTTTCTCCCCAGAATCCCAGTCCAGAACAATACTATATAATCCATTTCGAATGCATTTTCTCTTTCCCGCCGCCTACTCAAAACCTAAACTTCTTCATGCTAAATAGAACTGTTTGCTTTTAAATGGTAACATTTTCATAATATTTTCTTCTCCAATAGGCCTACATGACCTGTAAATTGACGTGTCCATAAATAGATTTACGTCATTTCAAAATCTGGAATAGGCCTGTTAAATCCTATAATTATTTCGAAGATGCCTAGGCCTAATTGAAGGCACCCATTTCGTGCTAGGCGTTACTGATTTGTTTCTTACCGTGCACAGCTCCGTCGTCGCCCATGGCATTCACTTTCTTATTGCCCAGAACCTGGACATGTTTGCCGCTGGTCCGGCTGTAGAGCTGGTAGGTCCGAATCAACCGGCGGCTCATCCGGTCAGACAACCGGCACTGCTCGTTCACATGGTGCTTGAAATTAGGAGGTGGGGAGTGGGACTGTACTGTGTTCTATCAAACAAGAAAAACACACAATAGAAATGCATGAATAAAAACATTGAAGTATAAAAATAAAAACACCAATGAGAGCATAGCCGAACTGATAATTCATGCTAATTGATGTTCAGTCTAAATTAATGAGAAGCAGATTTTCCAACTAAAACATATTTATATATTTCAATGAACACCAATCATATGCTATTCATATGGAGTTAGGCTATAGGCATTTCAAAGAGAATTGCGGGCACATGGCTTTTAGAAGAGAAAAAGTGCCCTTGCACGGTGAATGTTTGGGGAGATGCACGCAGCGAGTCCGCTGTCCTCACTCGAGATGACATGCCTATGATAGGTTGTTTTACCACGAATGATCTTTCACCCCCATCTCCCTTAGCTATATCCCTTAACGATTATTTTTCAATTCAGCCATACGCCATCCCCATATGTTTTAACAGTTACCTTTTAGGCTCGCGTTTACGTCTTTTCAAGATGTTTGACTTGTTGCCAACTGCTTAGGCCTCGTAATAAAATGTTTTCATGGTTATTACACATTTACTGCAGATATGCAAACGAATTGGATTAATATCAATAAGAATAAAAACGCTTGTAAATGGGTATAATTAGTTGCATTGATGGACTGAAATCTTTTAAAGGGGCTATGAAATGTTATTGTATGCCCATTGCTCTGCAAACGCCATAAAAATGCATGCAAGATCGTACCTGTGTGTAAAAACACAGCGCTAAGAACTGAAGTAACCTGAAACATAACAAAGAAAAAATAATAATATTTATGTTTCATATACATTTCCAAATATGTCAAGTAACTGTATAGGCCTATATAGCCAATTCCTTAAATATGAACAGTTCAGTATTATAATAACTCACAGGTAGCCTAATCTTGATGTTCTAAGCCTCATATTGAAATAAGTCAAATATTTCTTCATGAATTCCACTATACCAATTCCACATGAGTTCTCTGGGAAATAACAGTCCTTCCCAGCGGCAATTTCAGCTTGGATTTGATCTCCCTTCTGTTACAGCTTATAAAATGATAGTCCGACGATGGAGATCCAGAAACAAGTGAAGGTTCGGTCCAATGTTCCAGGTAGGATTCACATTCACTCATTGACAGTATTCACAATAAAACGTTCCGGGACGATTTAAAGACGTTCAGGGGGCCATCCAGAATTACAAGTCCCAGGGATAGAGATCGCACTGTGATCAAGCGACCACCGTTATTCCACCAGTCCGTCAATTCCCTCTCGTGTCAATCATCCCTCCTCTGCAGAATTCAAGGTCTTCTTTGATGTTGCTTAGTAGAGATAATGTATATCCCGGTTGCTTTCGTGGAATTGCAATACATCCGTATGCACTGGTGTGATGGAATTATTACGCGCATGGAGATTAGCCTATTTGAATGCATATTTTACGCGCGACAGTGAGGAGATGCATGTCCATTCAATAATTTAAAAAAAGTTGAATCTTGAATAGATATGAATAAAAAATGGTAGTAAAAATGTATAGTTCTATGTATTTGTAGCCACTGGTGATGTTTGCCTCTCAAAGAAACGCTGTTAGATGGTCGGTATAGCGGGGCTCCAATGTCAACCTCCCACACGCGTGTTTCTTGTGGTCCCGTTTACTTCAGAATACAGCGGCTCCTGCCCTCAACATTTAAATACTTTCACTTGCGAGAAAGGCAATATCGTTGCAGAGTGCAGGCGGAGCCTTTGGTGGGAGATAGTAACAGGCTGAGGAGGACTGAAAGTGGCATGTATTGATTGACACCTGACCATGTTGAGGTATTTCACAAATATGAGCCACATTAATTGACTTGGCTTTGTGCCTTATTGGGCTACTTACAGTGTTGGGATTGTTTCACAAGTTGTCAAACATTAATGTTTCAGCTCAATTCTTGATAATATAAAACATGAACAATCACGAACAAACCTATTAATAGTTATTTGTCAACAAATCAATCAACTAATTAATTTCCAATAAACCATGAATAAAGGTTAAATACAAATATTTATATAATGTATATATTGGTCCTACTGCATCACACAACAGAATAGCAAAGAAACCAAGCCTCTATTCCCTGGAATCTACTTAAGAAAATATTCAGCTACATTAACCTCTTCCCCTACTGCAGGTTAGTGGTTGTTTCATACTGCAGGTTAGTGGTTGTTTCATACTGGAGGTTAGTGGCTGTTTCATACTTCAGGTTAGTGGTTGTTTCATACTGGAGGTTAGTGGCTGTTTCATACTGGAGGTTAGTGGCTGTTTCATACTGGAGGTTAGTGGCTGTTTCATACTGCAGGTTAGTGGTTGTTTCATACTGGAGGTTAGTGGCTGTTTCATACTTCAGGTTAGTGGTTGTTTCTTATTTCAGGTTAGAGGTTGTTTCATACTGCAGGTTAGTGGTTGTTTCATACTGTAGGTTAGCGGTTGTTTCTTATTTCAGGTTAGTGGTTGTTTCATACTGCAGGTTAGTGGTTGTTTCATACTGTAGGTTAGTGGTTGTTTATTATTTCAGGTTAGAAGTTGTTTCATACTGGAGATTAGTGTTTGTTTCATACTGGAGGTTAGTGGTTGTTTCATACTGGAGATTAGTGGTTGTTTCATACTGGAGATTAGTGGTTGTTTCATACTGGAGGTTAGTGGTTGTTTCATACTGGAGGCTAGAGGTTGTTTCATACTGCAGGTTAGTGGTTGTTTCTTATTTCAGGTTAGAGGTTGTTTCATACTGGAGGTTAGTGGTTGTTTCATACTGGAGGTTAGTGGTTGTTTCATACTGCAGGTTAGAGGTTGTTTCATACTGCAGGTTAGTGGTTGTTTATACTGCAGGTTAGTGGTATTATCATACTTCAGGCTAGTGGTTGTTTATACTGCAGGTTAGTGGTATTATCATACTTCAGGTTAGTGGTCATTTATACTGGAGGTTAGTGATTGTTTATACTGGAGGTTAGTGGTTGTTTCATACTGCAGGTTAGTGGTATTTCCACATTTCAGGTTAGTGGTTGTTTATACTACAGGTTAGTGGTATTGTCATACTTCAGGTTAGTGGTTGTTTATACTTACAAGTCGGTTAGTGGCCACTAATTTTACATACTGGTTGTCCCAGCGGGAATTTTCAACCCACGACGCTTTCCATGCTTCCGACTGAGGTTTCACAGGTTAGTGGTTGTTTATACTACAGGTTAGTGGTATTTTCATACTTCAGGTTAGTGGTTGTTTATACTGCAGGTTAGTGGTATTATCATACTTCAGGTTAGTGGTCATTTATACTGGAGGTTAGTAGTTGTTTCATACTGCCGGTTAGTGGTATTATCATACTTCAGGTTAGTGGTTGTTCATACTGCAGGTTAGTGGTATTTTCATACTTCAGGCTAGTGGTTGTTTCATACTGCAGGTTAGTGGTATTATCATACTTCAGGTTAGTGGTTGTTTATACTGCAGGTTAGTGGTATTTTCATACTTCAGGCTAGTGGTTGTTTATACTGCAGGTTAGTGGTATTATCATTTTAGTGGTTGTTTATACTGCAGGTTATACATGGAGTGTTATACTGCAGTTAGTGTATTATCATACTTCAGGCTAGTGGTTGTTTATACTGCAGGTTAGTGGTATTATCATACTTCAGGTTAGTGGTCATTTATACTGGAGGTTAGTGGTATTATCATACTTCAGGCTAGTGGTTGTTTATACTGCAGGTTAGTGGTATTTTCATACTTCAGGCTAGTGGTTGTTTATACTGCAGGTTAGTGGTATTTTCATACTTCAGGCTAGTGGTTGTTTATACTGCAGGATAGTGGTATTTTCATACTGCATACATTATGGGTTAGTTTTTTCATACTTCATGGCCCCATTGGATTTTCAACTTCTTGATCTGCAGGATAGTTTTTCATTTGACATATATATATATATATGCAAGTAATATGTATTCCATGTGAATGCACGGCACAGAATGGTTTTCACATATAACATTCTAGAGGCTGTCGCTGTCATACTTCAGGTTAGTGGTTGTTTCATCCTGGAGGTTAGTGGTTGTCAGTGGTGGAATAAGTACCCACT
Source organism: Oncorhynchus masou masou (assembly GCF_036934945.1). NCBI lineage: Eukaryota > Metazoa > Chordata > Actinopteri > Salmoniformes > Salmonidae > Oncorhynchus > Oncorhynchus masou. The sequence goes on from NC_088216.1 coordinate 21,321,734, forward strand.
TGTCATACTTGAGTAAAAGTAAAGATACCTTAATAGAACATTTCTCAAGTAAAAGTGAAAGTTACCCAGTTAAATTCTACCTGAGTAAAAGTCTAAAAGTATTTGGTTTTAAATATACTTAAGTTTCAAAAGTAAAATTCTAAATCATTTCACATTCCTTATATTAAGCAAACCAGATGGCACAATTTTCTTTTTCTTTTTTATTTATGGATAGCCAGGGGCACACTACAACACTCAGACATTATTTTCAAATGAAGCATGTGTGTTTAGGGAGTCTGCCAGATCAGAGGCAGTAGAGATGACCAGGGATGTTCTCTTGATAATTGTGTGAGTTGGACCATTTTCCTGTCCTGCTAAGCCTGCGAAATGTAGTGAGTACTTTTGGGTGTCAGGGAAAATGTATGGAGCAAAAAGTACATTATTTTCTTTAGGAATGTAGTGGAGTAAAAGTAAAAGTTGACAAAAATATAAATGGTAAAGTACAAATATCCAAAAAACTGACTTAAGTAGCACTTAAAATTATTTTTTACTAGGTACTTTACACCACTGGACGTTGTTTCATACTGGAGGTTAGTGGTTGTTTATACTGCCGGTTAGTGGTATTTTCACACTTCAGGTTAGTGGTTGTTTATACTGCAGGTTAGTGGTATTTTCACACTTCAGGTTAATGGTTGTTTATACTGCAGGTTAGTGGTATTTTCACACTTCAGGTTAGTGGTTGTTTCATACTGGAGGTTAGTGGTATTTTCACACTTCAGGTAAGTGGTTGTTTATACTGCAGGTTAGTGGTGTTTTCAAACTTCAGGTTAGTGGTATTTTCAAACATTTCAGGTTAGTGGTTGTTTATACTGCAGGTTAGTGGTGTTTTCAAACATACTTCAGGTTAGTGGTTGTTCATACTTCAGGTTTATACTGGAGGTTAGTGGCATGTTCATACTTTCAGGTTAGTGGTTGTTTATACTGCAGGTTCATACTTCAGTGGCTGCCGGTTAGTGGTATTTTCATACTTCAGGTTAGTGGTTGTTTATACTGCAGGATAGTGGCATGTTCATACTTCAGGTTAGTGGTTGTTTATACTGCAGGATAGTGGTATTTTCATACTGCACATTAGTGGTTGTTTCATGGCCCCATTGGACCAACCTTGATCTGCTGTTTTTCATTTGACATATATATATATATATATATATATATATATATATGCAAGTAATATGTATTCCATGTGAATGCACGGCACAGAATGGTTTTCACATATAACATTCTAGAGGCTGTCGCTGCCTTCGATACAAAAGGTCTCTTTCTCTCTGTCTCTCACACACAATCCATCTTGCTTCACGTTCACTGTCTGTGTTGGGTTCTTTATAGTTGTGTGTGTGTAGGTGACCAACACTACCATTCAAATGTTTGGGGTCACTTAGAAATGTCCTTGTTTTTGAAAGAAAATCACATTTTTTGTCCATTAAAATAACATCAAATGAATCAGAAATACAGTGTAGACATTGTTAATGTTGTAAATGACTATTGTAGCTGGAAATGGCTGATATTTTATGGAATATCTATATAGGATTACAGAGTCCCATTATCAGCAACCATAACTCCTGTGTTCCAATGGCAAGTTGTGTTAGCTAATCCAAGTTGAACATTTTAAAAGGCTAATTGATTAAATCGCACTCACAAAACACCAGTCTCAACTTCAACAGTGAAAAGGCGACTCCGGAATGCTGGCCCTCTAGGCAGAGTTCATCTATCCAGTGTCTGTGTTCTTTTGACCATCTTAATCTTTTCTTTTTATTGGCCAGTCGGGGATATGGCTTTTTCTTTGCAACTCCTTCTTTGCAAAGGCCATCATCCTGGAGTCGCCTCTTCACTGTTGATATTGAGACTGGTGTTTTGCAGGTACTATTTAATGAAGCTGCCAGCTGAGGACCTGTGAGGCATCTGTTTCTCAAACTAGACACTCTAATGTACTTGTCTTCTTGCTCAGTTGTGCACCGGGGCCTCCCACTCCTCTTTCTATTCTGGTTAGAGCCAGTTTGTGCTGTTCTGTGAATGTAGAAGTACACAGCGTTGTACCAGATCTTCCGTTTATTGGCATTTTCTCACATGGAATAGCCTTCATTTCTCAGAACAAGAATAGACTGATGAGTTTCAGAAGAAAATTATCTGTTTCTGGCCATTTTGAGCCTGTAATCGAACCCACAAATGCTGATGCTCCAGATACTCAACTCGTCTAAAGAAGGCCAGTTTTATTGCTTCTTTAATCAGTACAACAGTTTTCAGCTGTGCTAACATAATTGCAAAAGGGTTTTCTAATGATCAATTAGCCTTTTAAAATGATAAACTTGGATTAGCTAACACAATGTTCCATTGGAACACAGGAGTGATGGTGGCTGATAATTTGCCTCTGTACGCCTATATAGATATTCCATAAAATATCAGCTGTTTCCTGCTACAATAGTAATTTGCAACATTAACAATGTCTACACTGATCAATTTGATGTTATTTTAATGGACAAAAAAAGTGCTTTTCTTTCAAAAATAAGGTCATTTCTAAGTGACCCCAAACGTTTGAACGGTAGTGTATACTATATGGTATTAACTAACACCAATGTGGTTAATAACAAAGTAATATTGTTTTAGGAAACCCCAGATAACCAAGTACTCCCCCTAAGAACTGTAACACCTCAGGTCACTTCTCAATGATATAGACAGACCCATTTAACTTCTTTCAACATGGTTGGCATCATAACATGCTAATTGTCAAACCAATAAAACATGCTCGACTGTAATTTCCACAATGTCAGAAAAGGACCAGACATAAGTCCTTTACTCCCTTCTTTTAGCACTGCTTTCTCCTTAGACCTGTGAATAATGTGGGAACCTTAACAGCTCAACAAGCTCAACAGCTGTTCAAGTGTCAAAAGTATAATTATCTGAATTTCAGTCAAATTCTTTGTAGTAAATCAGTCATTCCGGCCAATGTTAGGGATTTAGAGGGTGAAAATGTACCTGCCTTATTAGTTCCAGAGGGATACTGCAACAAGAGAGTTTGCCACCTGGAACGCTTCAGCCACTTTGTTCCTGGGCTGGGTTTTCCAACTCAGTGCCTGCCTCCCAAACGCATCCTATTCCCTATATAGTCCACTACTTTCAACCTGGGACCGTAGGGCTCTCGTTAAAAGTAGTGCACTACATAGGGAACCGGGTGCCATTTGGGACAACGCCTATGAAACACTGATGGACAACTCGTTTGCTCATTGTGGCACTGGTGAATGCTCCCAGGAGAGTGTGGCCTATGGCCTGTATAGCATAATACATATAAAGAATGTTCAATGACACATGCTAGCCTGGTCCCAGATCTGTTATCGCTGTCTTGCCAACTCAATGCAAGTTGGCAAGGCAGCACAATCAGATCTGGGACCATGTCACCAGGGTTGAGGAGTAACTGATTACATATATGAGTTACATGTACATATGTAGGATCACCCTGTTGCAGGGTAACTTTCCTGCAATGCAGGACCTATACAACTTGCAGTGTATTTGAGGTTTAAAAAGGCTTCTGAAGTTTGTTGTTTCTTCCTTGAAACATCAGACTTCGTTTTCCATTCCGAAAAATGTATCAACCCCTATCAAATCTCCATGAATTATAATCCACGTAATAATTCACATTTCCTGTTGCTGCAGGATTATTACCCTGCTGTAGCAAAACTGGCTCAAATTAAGATCCAGCAAAAATATTGGAATCAGATTACAGATACTGCAAGAATAGTCTATGACTAGGGTGGCTGGAGTCTTTGACCATTTTTAGGTCCTTTTGGAATAGGGTGCAATTTGGGACAAAGGCTGTTCCTGCCCTGAAAAGGGAAGGAGGAGCTTTACTGCCATTCTAGAACCTCTAGAGTGTTCTACTAGGTGGGTCTGTGTACTGTACAGTACGAGTCTTCTTCCTTATCCAACTGTCTGCCTCCTACACTGTTCAGCCCGTGGCTCAGGAATGTTGGCATGGCCTGCAGTGTACCATAGATTCTATACCCAGCCCATCTTGTTCTACTAAAGTGTACAGTTAGAGTTATTCATCCCTACATCTCTCTCTCTCTCTCTCTCTCTCTCTCTCTCTCTCTCTCTCTCTCTCTCTCTCTCTCTCTCTCTCTCTCTCTCTCAGGGAATGGTTGTCTACTCAAGTACAGAGGACAGACTTCTTTGACTCTGGCTCTCATAACATCATCATCCAACAGCTACCAGCAATTTCTGAACAATTTCCCCTCCGAGGACAAATTAAACCCAAATGACATTTAGGAGAGGTGATTTGTCAGACATGTTTGTGTAAAACTCCAGACTTCTACCTCAGCCGCCGCCTGAAACATATTCGATTCTCTAAAAACTCATCGTTTTTATTCGATCCAACCGCCGCCTAATAGTTCTCCTCGTCTCAAGTGACCAGGGGTTCTGGCCTATAACGAGTTGGAGAGGAGTTGTAGTCGAGGCTAGGAGCTGGAACATCTCCAAACATTACCCCTTGTTCCTCAAGCCTCGGACTGTTGTATTTCACCTCAGTGTTAGCCTAGTCCCCACAGCCTGTGCTGCTTTTCACATTTGGACCTCGGCTTCGTCGGCTACTAATACAAAGCCTTGGTATCAGCGCGCCACAGAAGACAGCATCACTAGAGGCTGTAAAGAAGAAGAAAGGAGGAGAAAAAAGAGAGAGAAACTTTGGCAAGAGAGCACGTCGGTTATTCTTAGAAAAGTAGTGACTGAATGTCTGAAAAGGCCCCGAGACTGCAGCCTGGAGACTCCCATTCACTCAGAGGTATTATTCCCCAGGCCTAATGCGAGACATAAAAATACACCATGCCATGAGGCAGGGGCAGTGGAAAGGTAGACACCATAGAGAATGAGGGGAAAAAAGACAGAATGACAGAGAGAGAGAGAGAGAGAGACAGAACGTTCCCATTGTGGAAAAATAAGAAAATGTGGGAATTTGGGGACTTGTCAGTGTCATCTGCTGATCTGGACTGTCAATCGCCACCAGCCACTGTGGTTTCCTGAACCTCACCGTGAGAGGAGAAGAATCCCATTCCACTGCTCCAGAGCTCAGATGTGTTATAATTATGTTGCAGTTGTCTGTTATTGCAATGGTGTAAACTGCATATGTGCCTGTGACAGCACCAATGTTTTCACCTGGTGGTAACTCAGTATGGAACAGTGTCACTGTAACAGGTTTACAGCTAGTTTACACCAGTACCACTGTAACAGAGTTACAGCTAGTTTACACCAGTACCACTGTAACAGGTTTACAGCTAGATTACACCAGTACCACTGTAACAGGTTTACAGCTAGTTTACACCAGTACCACTGTAACAGGTTTACAGCTAGTTTACACCAGTACCACTGTAACAGGTTTACAGCTAGATCACACCAGTACCACTGTAACAGAGTTACAGCTAGTTTACACCAGTATCACTGTAACAGAGTTACAGCTAGTTTACACCAGTACCACTGTAACAGGTTTACAGCTAGTTTACACCAGTACCACTGTAACAGGTTTACAGCTAGTTTACACCAGTACAACTGTAACAGGGTTTCAGCTAGTTTACACCAGTACCACTGTAACAGGGTTACAGCTAGTTTACACCAGTACCACTGTAACAGGGTTACAGCTAGTTTACACCAGTACCATTGTAACAGGGTTTCAGCTAGTTTACACCAGTACCACTGTAACAGGGTTACAGCTAGATTACACCAGTACCACTGTAACAGGGTTACAGCTAGTTTATACCAGTACCACTGTAACAGGGTTACAGCTTGTTTACACCAGTACCACTGTAACAGGGTTACAGCTAGTTTACACCAGTACCACTGTAACAGGTTTCAGCTAGTTTACACCAGTACCATTCTAACAGGGTTTCAGCTAGTTTATACCAGTACCACTGTAACAGGGTTTCAGCTTGTTTACACCAGTACCACTGTAACAGGGTTTCAGCTTGTTTACACCAGTACCACTGTAACAGGGTTACAGCTAGTTTACACCAGTACCATTGTAACAGGGTTTCAGCTAGTTTACACCAGTACCACTGTAACAGGGTTACAGCTAGATTACACCAGTACCACTGTAACAGGGTTACAGCTAGTTTATACCAGTACCACTGTAACAGGGTTACAGCTTGTTTACACCAGTACCACTGTAACAGGGTTACAGCTAGTTTATACCAGTACCACTGTAATAGGGTTACAGCTTGTTTACACCAGTACCACTGTAACAGGGTTACAGCTAGTTTACACCAGTACCACTGTAACAGGGTTACAGCTAGATTACACCAGTACCACTGTAACAGGGTTACAGCTAGTTTATACCAGTACCACTGTAACAGGGTTACAGCTAGTTTGTACCAGTACCACTGTAACAGGGTTACAGCTAGTTTGTACCAGTACCACTGTAACAGGGTTACAGCGAGTTTACACCAGTACCACTGTAACAGGATTACAGCTAGTTTACACGAGTACCACTGTAACAGGGCTACAGCTTGTTTACACCAGTACCACTGTAACAGAGAGAGAGAGCAAGAGAGAGAGAGAGCAAGAGAGCGAGATAGAGAGAGAGAGAGAGAGAGAGAGAGAGAGAGAGAGAGAGAGAGAGAGAGAGAGAGAGAGAGAGAGAGAGAGAAGACGTGAGAAGGAGAGTGGGAGAAAGTGTTAGAGAGAGAGAGAGAGACAAATAGTGTCTCCGGTACTCTGGGGGTCTATTAGAGTGAGGTAATCTCCTGGAGATTACCGTTCACACACTCACACACACACACACACACACACACACACACACACACACACACACACACACACACACACACACACACACACACACACACACACACACACACACACACACGGCATGAGGGGTGGGAGGACGGGGTGAGGAGGAGGAGGGGCGACTGCCAGTCAGTCCCACTGCCTGAGAAAATTTGGAAAATGAGTTGTAGGATCTCACTAAATGACTCCTACTCACTCACTGCCTTCAGGCTGAAGTATTTATTAGTGTTAAACAGGAGTTGAGAGTTTGAATGGGTTTTGGACTGTCTGAAACGACTGTCTGAAATCTCTAGCATTGTCCTGGTGCTTACAGGTGATGAAGGGGTATAAGCTACCCGGCTACCCGCTTCACCATAAAACAAAACTATTCACCTCAAAAAACAGTTGAGCTATGGCTCAGCCTAAAAGAACAGTTTAGGAGAGTTAGGAATTGTTGTTTGGGCAACATAGCTTGGGGTCTCCTTCTCGTCTACATCTTTCAACCATTGATGAGAAGACAGAATGCAAGATCAATCCAGAAGGAAACTCCTTATTGGAGATTGAGAGATGGAGGTTAGGTGCAGGTGGGGTTAGGTGGAGGTGGGGTTAGGTACAGGTGGGGTAAGGTGGAGGTGGGGTTAGGTGGAGGTGGGGATAGGTGCAGGTGGGGTCAGGTGGAGGTGGGGTTAGGTGCAGGTGGGGTTAGGTGCAGGTGGAGGTGGGGTTAGGTGGAGGTGGGGTTAGGTGGAGGTGGGGTTAGGTGCATGTGGGGTTAGGTGGAGGTGGGTTTAGGTGGAGGTTGTGTTCGGTGGAGGTGGGGTTAGGTGCAGGTGGGGTTAGGTGGAGGTGGGGTTAGGTGCAGGTGCAGGTGGGGTTAGGTGGAGGTGGGGTTAGGTGGAGGTGGGGTTATGTGCAGGTGGGGTTAGGTGCAGGTGGGGTTAGTTGCCGGTGGGTTAGGTGGAGGTGGTGTTCGGTGCAGGTGGTGTTAGGTGCAGGTGGGGTTAGGTGCAGGTGGGTTTAGGTGGATGTGGGGTGAGGTGCAGGTGGGGTTAGGTGCAGGTGGGGTTAGGTGGAGGTGGGGTTAGGTGGAGGTGGGGTTATGTGCAGGTGGGGTTAGGTGCAGGTGGGGTTAGTTGCAGGTGGGTTAGGTGGAGGTGGTGTTCGGTGCAGGTGGGGTTATGTGCAAGTGGGGTTAGGTGTAGGTGGGGTTAGGTGGAGTTGGGGCTAGGTGGAGGTGGAGTTAGGTGCAGGTGGTGTTAGGTGCAGGTGGGGTTAGGTGGAGGTGGGGTTAGGTGGAGGTGGGGTTATGTGCAGGTGGGGTTATGTGCAAGTGGGGTTAGGTGTAGGTGGGGTTAGGTGGAGGTGGGGCTAGGTGGAGGTGGTGTTAGGTGCAGGTGGTGTTAGGTGGAGGTGGGGTTAGGTGGAGGTGGGGTTAGGTGCAGGTGGGGTTAGGTGCAGGTGGGGTTAGGTGCAGGTGGGGTTAGGTGGAGGTGGGGTGAGGTGCAGGTGGGGTTAGGTGCAGGTGCAGGTGGGGTTAGGTGCAGGTGGGGTTAGTTGCAGGTGGGTTATGTGCAGGTGGGGTTAGGTGCAGGTGGGGTTAGGTGTAGGTGGGGTTAGGTGCAGGTGGGGTTAGGTGCAGGTGGGGTTAGGTGCAGGTGGGGTTATGTGCTGGTGGGGTTAGGTGCAGGTGGAGGTGGGTGGAGGTGGGGTTAGGTGGAGGTGGGGTTAGGTGGAGGTGGGGTTAGGTGCAGGTGGGGTTAGGTGGAGGTGGGGTTAGGTGCAGGTGGGGTTAGGTGCAGGTGGGGGGGTTAGGTGGAGGTGGGGTTATGTGCAGGTGGGGTTAGGTGCAGGTGGGGTTAGGTGCAGGTGCAGGTGGGGTTAGGTGGAGGTGGTGTTAGGTGCAGGTGGGGTTAGGTGGAGGTGGGGTTTGGTGTAGGTGGGGTTAGGTGGAGGTGGGGTGGGTAGGTGGAGGTGGTGTTAGGTGCAGGTGGGGTTAGTTAGGTGCAGGTGGGGTTAGGTGGAGGTGGGGTTGGAGGTGGGGTTAGGTGCAGGTGGGGTTAGGTGGAGGTGGGGTTAGGTGCAGGTGGGGTTAGGTGCAGGTGGGGTTAGGTGGGGTTAGGTGGGTGGGGTTAGGTGGGGGTGGAGGTGGGGTGCAGGTGGGGTTAGGTGCAGGTGGGGTTAGCAGGTGGGGTTAGGTGGAGGTGGGGTTAGTGCAGGTGGGGTAAGGTGCAGGTGGGGTTGGTTGCAAGTGGGTTAGGTGGAGGTGGGGTTAGGTGCAGGTGGGGTTAGGTGCAGGTGGGGTTAGGTGGAGGTGGGGTTAGGTGCAGGTGGGGTTAGGTGGAGGTGGGGTTAGGTGGAGGTGGGGTTAGGTGCAGGTGGGGTTAGGTGGAGGTGGGGTTAGGTGGAGGTGGGGTTAGCTGCAGGTGGGGTTAGGTGCAGGTGGGGTTAGGTGCAGGTGGGGTTAGGTGCAGGTGGGGTTAGGTGGAGGTGGGGTTAGGTGGAGGTGGGGTTAGGTGCAGGTGGGGTGGAGGTGGAGGTGGGGTTAGGTGTTTAGGTGCAGGTGGGGTTAGGTGGAGGTGGGGTTAAGTGCAGGTAGGTGGAGGTGGGGTTAGTGGAGGTGGGGTTAGGTGCAGGTGGGGTTAGGTGCAGGTGCAGGTGGGGATAGGTGGAGGTGGGGTTAGGTGCAGGTGGGGTTAGGTGGAGGTGGGGTTAGGTGCAGGTGGGGTTTAGGTGCAGGTGGGGTTAGGGGTGTTAGGTGGGGTTAGGTGGGGTTAGGTGCAGGGGGGTTAGGTGGAGTGGGGTTAGGTGGAGGTGGGGTTAGGTGGAGGTGGGGTTAGGTGCAGGTGGGGGTGGGGTGAGGTGCAGGTGGGGTTAGGTGGGGTGGAGTAGGTGCAGGTGGGGTTAGGTGCAGGTGGGGTTAGGTGGAGGTGGGGTTAGGTGCAGGTGGGGTTAGGTGGGGTTAGGTGCAGGTGGAGTTAGGTGGGGTTATGTGGAGGTGGGGTTAGTTGGAGGTGGGTTAGTTGGAGGTGGGGTTAGGGTTAGCAGGTGGAGTTAGGTGGAGGTGTTAGGTGGAGGTGGGTTTAGGTGCAGGCGGGGTTAGGTGGAGGTGGGGTTAGGTGCAGGTGGGGTTAGGTGCAGGTGGGGTTAGGTGGAGGTGGGGTTAGGTGCAGGTGGGGTTAGGTGCAGGTGGGGTTAGGTGGAGTTGGGGTTAGGTGCAGGTGCAGGTGAGGTTAGGTGCAGGTGGAGTTAGGTGAAGGGGGGGTTAGGTGCAGGTGGGGTTAGGTGCAGGTGGGGTTAGGTGCAGGTGGGTTCGGTGGAGGTTGAGTTAGGTGGAGGTGGAGTTAGGTGGAGGTGGGGTTAGGTGGAGGTGGAGTTAGGTGCAGGTGGAGTTGGTTGGAGGTGGGGTTGGGTGGACGTGGGGTTAAGTGCAAGTGGGGTTAGGTGGAGGTGGGGTTAGGTGCAGGTGGGGTTAGGTGGAGGTGGGGTTAGGTGCAGGTGGGGTTATGTGCTGGTGGGGTTAGGTGCAGGTGGAGGTTTAGGTGGAGGTGGGGTTAGGTGGAGGTGGGGTTAGGTGGAGGTGGGGTTAGGTGGAGGTTGTGTTAGGTGGAGGGGGTTAAGGTTTAGGTGCAGGTGGGGATAGGTGCAGGTGGGGTTAGGTGCAGGTGGGGTGAAGTGCAGGTGGGGTTAGGTGGGTGCAGGTGGGGTTAGGTGGAGGTGGGGTTAGGTGCAGGTGGGGTTAGGTGCAGGTGGGGTTAGGTGCAGGTGGGTTAGGTGGAGGTGGTGTTAGGTGCAGGTGGGGTTAGGTGCAGGTGGGGTTAGGTGGAGGTGGGGTTAGGTGGAGGTGGGGTTAGGTGGAGGTGGTGTTAGGTGCAGGTGGGGTTAGGTGCAGGTGGGGTTAGGTGGAGGTGGGGTTAGGTGCAGGTGGGGTTAGGTGCAGGTGGGGTTAGGTGCAGGTGGGGTTAGGTGGAGGTGGGGTTAGGTGCAGGTGGGGTTAGGTGCAGGTGGGGTTAGGTGCAGGGGTTAGTTGCAGGTGGGGTTAGGTGGAGGTGGGGTTAGGTGGAGGGAGGTGGGGTTATGTGCAGGTGGGGTTTAGGTGCAGGTGGGGTTAGGTGGTGGGGTTAGGTGCAGGTGGGTTAGGTGGAGGTGGGGTTAGGTGCAGGTGGGGTTAGGTGCAGGTGGGGTTAGGTGCAGGTGGGGTTAGGTGGAGGTGGGGTTAGGTGGGGTTAGGTGCAGGTCGGGTTAGGTGCAGGTGGGGTTAGGTGGAGGTGGGGTTAGGTGGAGGTGGGGTTAGGTGGGGTTAGGTGGAGGTTATGTTGGAGGTGGGGTTAGTTGGAGGTGGGGTTAGGTGCAGGTGGGGTTAGGTGCAGGTGGGGGGTGGAGGTGGGGTTAGGTGGGGTGGGGTTAGGTGCAGGTGGGGTTATGTGCTGGTGGGGTTAGGTGGAGGTGGGGTGGGGTTAGGTGCAGGTGGGGTTAGGTGCAGGTGGGGTTGGGGTTAGGTGGAGGTGGGGTTAGGTGGAGTTAGGTGGAGGTGGGGTTAGGTGGAGGTGGGGTTAGGTGGAGGTGGGGTTAGGTGGAGGTGGGGTTAGGTGCAGGTGGAGTTAGGTGCAGGTGGGGTTAGGTGCAGGTGGAGGTGCAGGTGGGGTTAGGTGCAGGTGGGGGGTTAGGTGGAGGTGGGGTTAGGTGGAGGTGGGGTTTTGTGCAGGTGGGGTTAGGTGCAGCTGGGGTTAGGTGGAGGTGGGGTTAGGAGGAGGTGGGGTTAGGTGCAGGTGGGGTTAGGTGCAGGTGGGGTTAGGTGGAGGTGGGGTTAGGTGCAGGTGGGGTTAGGTGGAGGTGGGGTTAGGTGGAGGTGGGGTTAGGTGCAGGTGGGGTTAGGTGCAGGTGGGGTTAGGTGGAGGTGGGGTTAGGTGGAGGTGGGGTTAGGTGCAGGTGGGGTGCAGGGGTGGAGGTGGGGTTAGGTGGAGGTGGGGTTAGGTGCAGGTGGGGTTAGGTGCAGGTGGGGTTAGGTGCAGGTGGGGTTAGGTGGAGGTGGGGTTAGGTGCAGGTGGGGTTAGGTGCAGGTGGGGTTAGGTGCAGGTGGGGTTAGGTGGAGTTGGGGTTAGGTGCAGGTGGGGTTAGGTGCAGGTGGGGTTAGGTGCAGGTGCAGCTGGGGTTAGGTGGAGGTGGATTATGTGCAGTTGGGGTTAGGTGGAGGTGGGGTTAGGTGGAGGTGGGGTTAGGTGGAGGTGGGGTTAGGTGCAGGTGGGGTTAGGTGGAGGTGGGGTTAGGTGCAGGTGGGTTTAGGTGGAGGTGGGTTAGGTGGGGTTAGCAGGTGGGGTTAGGTGTAGGTTGGGTTAGGTGCAGGTGGGGTGAGGTTGGAGGTGGGGTTAGGTGCAGGTGGGGTTAGGTGCAGGTGGGGTTAGGTGGAGGTGGGGTTAGTTACAAGTGGGTTAGGTGGAGGTGGTGTTAGGTGCAGGTGGGGTTAGGTGCAGGTGGGGTTAGGTGCAGGTGGGGTTAGGTGGAGGTGGGGTTAGGTGCAGGTTGGGTTAGGTGCAGGTGGGGTTAGGTGGAGGTGGGGTTAGGTGGAGGTGGTGTTAGGTGCAGGTGGGTTAGTTGGAGGTGGGGTAGGTGCAGGGTTAGGTGGAAGTGGGGTTAGTGCAGGTGGGGTTAGGTTTAGGTGGGGTTATGTGCAGGTGGGGTTAGGTGCAGGAGGGGTGAGGTGGAGGTGGGGTTAGGTGCAGGTGGGGTTAGGTGCAGGTGGGGTTAGGTGGAGGTGGAGGTGGGGTTAGGTGCAGGTGGGGTTAGTTGGAAGTGGGGTTAAGTGCAGGTGGGGATAGGTGCAGGTGGGGTTAGGTGCAGGTGCAGGTGGGGTTAGGTGGAGGTGGGGTTAGGTGAAGGTGGGATTATGTGCAGTTCGGGTTAGGTGCAGCTGGGGTTAGTTGCAGGTGGGTTAGGTGGAGGTGGTGTTAGGTGCAGGTGGGGTTAGGTGCAGGTGGGGTTAGGTGTAGGTGGGGTTAGGTGGAGGTGGGGATAGGTGGAGGTGGTGTTAGGTGCAGGTGGTGTTAGGTGCAGGTGGGGTTAGGTGGAGGTGGGGTTGGGTGCAGGTGGGGTTAGGTGCAGGTGGGGTTAGGTGCAGGTGGGGTTAGGTGGAGGTGGGGTTAGGTGCAGGTGGGGTTAGGTGGAGGTGGAGATTAGGTGGAGGTGGGGTTAGGTGGAGTTAGGTGGAGGTGGGGTTAGGTGCAGGTGGGGTCAGGTGGAGGTGGGGTTAGGTGCAGGTGGGGTTAGGTGCAGGTGGAGTTGGAGTTGGGTGGAGGTGGGATTAGGTGGAGGTGAGGTTAGGTGCAGGTGGAGTAAGGTGCAGGTGGGGTTAGGTGGGGTTAGGTGGAGTTGGGTTTAGGTGCAGGTGGGGTTAGGTGCAGGTGGGGTTAGGTGGAGGTGGGGTTAGGTGGAGGTGGGGTTAGGTGCAGGTGGGGTTAGGTGGAGGTGGGGTTAGGTGCAGGTGGGGTTAGGTGGAGGTGGGGGGTTAGGTGGAGGTGGGTTAGGTGCAGGTGGGGTTTAGGTGCAAGTGGGGTTAGGTGGGGTGGGGTTAGGTGGAGGTGGGGCTAGTTGGAGGTGGTGGTGCAGGTGGGGTTAGGTGCAGGTGGGGTTAGGTGCAGGTGGGGTTAGGTGCAGGTGGGGTTAGGTGCAGGTGGGGTTAGGTGGAGGTGGGGTAGGTGCAGGTGGGGTTAGGTGCAGGTGGGGTTAGGTGGTAGGTGGGGTTAGGTGCAGGTGGGGTTAGGTGCAGGTGGGGTTAGGTGGGGTTAGGTGGGGTTAGGTGCAGGTGGGGTTAGGTGCAGGTGGGGTTAGGAGGTGGGGTTAGGTGCAGGTGGGGTTAGGTGCAGGTGGGGTTAGGTGGAGGTGGGGTTAGGTGCAGGTGGGGTTAGGGGGTGCAGGTGGGGTTAGGTGGAGGTGGGGTGGTGGAGGTGGGGTTAGGTGGAGGTGCAGGTGGTTAGGGTGGAGGTGGGGTTAGGTGGAGGTGGGGTTAGGTGGAGGTGGGGTTAGGTGCAGGTGGGGTTAGGTGCAGGTGGGGTTAGGTGCAGGTGGAGGTGGGGTTAGGTGGAGGTGGGGTTTAGGTGGGGTTAGTGCAGGTGGGTTAGGTGGGGTTAGGTGCAGGTGGGGTTAGGTGCAGGTGGGGTTAGGTGCAGGTGGGTTAGGTGGAGGTGGGGTTGGAGGTGGAGGTGGGGGTTAGGTGCAGGTGGGGTTAGGTGGGGTTGGTGCAGGTGGGGTTAGGTGGAGGTGGGGTTAGGTGGAGGTGGGGTTAGGTGCAGGTGGGGTTAGGTGCAGGTGGGGTTAGGTGGAGGTGGGGTTAGGTGCATGGTGGGTGCAGGTGGGGTTAGGTGCAGGTGGGGTTAGGTGGAGGTGGGGTTAGGTGGGGTTAGGTGCAGGTGGGGTTATGTGGAGGTGGGGTTAGGTGGGGTTGGAGGGTGCAGGTGGGGTAAGGTGCAGGTTAGGTGGTTAGGTGGGGTTAGGTGGGGTTAGGTTGGAGGTGGGGTTAGGTGCAGGTGGGGTTAGGTGCAGGTGGGGTTAGGTGGAGGTGGGGTTAGGTGCAGGTGGGGTTAGGTGCAGGTGGGTTAGGTGCAGGTGGGGTTAGGTGGAGGTGGGGTTAGGTGCAGGTGGGGTTAGGTGGAGGTGGGGTTAGTGCAGGTAGGTGGAGGTGGGGTTAGGTGGAGGTGGGGTGGGGTTAGGTGGAGGTGGGGTTAGGTGCAGGTGGGGTTAGTTGCAGGTGGGTTAGGTGGAGGTGGGGTTTGGTGCAGGTGGGGTTAGGTGCAGGTGGGGTTAGGTGCAGGTGGGGTTAGGTGGAGGTGGGGTGAGGTGCAGGTGGGGTTAGGTGCAGGTGCAGGTGGGGTTAGGTGGAGGTGGGGTTAGGTGGAGGTGGGGTTAGGTGCAGGTGGGGTTAGGTGCAGGTGGGGTTAGTGCAAGTGGGGTTAGGTGGAGGTGGGGTTAGGTGGAGGTGGGGTTTGGAGGGTGTTAGGTGCAGGGGTGTAGGTGCAGGTGGGGTTAGGTGGAGGTGGGGTTGGGTGCAGGTGGGGTTAGGTGCAGGTGGGGTTAGGTGGAGGTGGGGTTAGGTGCAGGTGGGGTTAGGTGCAGGTGGGGTTAGGTGCAGGTGGGTGGGTTAGTGGAGGTGGGTTTAGGTGCAGGTGGGGTTAGGTGGGTTAGGTGCAGGTGGGGTTAGGTGTAGGTGGGTTAGGTGGGGTTAGGTGCAGGTGGGGTAGGTGTAGGTGGGGTTAGGTGCAGGTGGGGTTAGGTGCAGGTGGAGGTTAGGTGGGTGGGGTTAGGTGGAGGTGGGGTTAGGTGGAGGTGGGGTTAGGTGGAGGTGGGGTTAGGTGCAGGTGGGGTTAGGTGCAGGTGGGGTTAGGTGGAGGTGGGGTTAGGTGGAGGTGGGGTTAGGTGGAGGTTGTGTTCGGTGGAGGTGGGGTTAGGTGCAGGTGGGGTTAGGTGCAGGTGGGGTTAGGTGCAGGTGGGGTTAGGTGGAGGTGGGGTTAGGTGAAGGTGGGATTATGTGCAGTGCAGGTGGGGTTAGGTGGGTTAGGTGGGGTTAGTGGAGGTGGGGTTGGGTGCAGGTGGGGTTAGGTGGAGGTGGGGTTAGGTGCAGGTGGGGTTAGGTGCAGGTGGGGTTAGGTGCAGGTGGGGTTAGGTGGGGTTGGGTGGGGTTAGGTGGAGGTTAGGTGCAGGTGGGGTTAGGTGGAGGTGGGGTTAGGTGGAGGTGGGGTTAGGTGCAGGTGGGGTTAGGTGGAGGTGGGGTTATGTGCAGGTGGGGTTATCTGCAGGTGGGGTTAGGTGGGTTAGGTGGAGGTGGTGTTAGGTGGAGGTGGGGTTAGGTGCAGGTGGGGTTAGGTGCAGGTGGGGTTAGGTGGAGGTGGGGTTAGGTGCAGGTGGGGTTAGGTGCAGGTGGGGTTATGTGGAGGTGGGGTTAGTTGGAGGTGGTGTTAGTTGGAAGTGGGGTTAGCTGCAGGTGGGGTTAGGTGCAGGTGGGGTGGGGTTAGGTGCAGGTGGGGTTAGGTGCAGGTGGGGGAGGTTAGGTGCAGGTGGGGTTAGGTGCAGGTGGGGTTAGGTGCAGGTGGGGTTAGGTGTGGGGTTAGGTGGGGTTAGGTGCAGGTGGGGTTAGGTGCAGGTGGGGTTAGGTGCAGGTGGGGTTAGGTGCAGGTGGGGTTAGGTGCAGGTGGGTGGAGGTTTAGGTGGAGGTGGGGTTAGGTGGAGGTGGGGTTAGGTGCAGGTGGGGTTAGGTGGAAGGTGGGGTTAATTGTGGGGATTAGGTGTTTAGGTGGAGGTGGGGTTAGGTGGAGGTGGGGTTAGGTGCAGGTGGGGTTAGGTGGAGGTGGGGTTAGGTGCAGGTGGGGTTAGGTGTTAGGTGGGTTAGGTGGAGGTGGGGTTAGGTGCAGGTGGGGTTAGGTGGGGTTAGGTGGAGGTGGGGTTAGGTGGAGGTGGGGTTAGGTGCAGGTGGTGTTAGGTACAGGTGGGGTTAGGGGGGGTGGGGTTAGGTGGATGTGGAGTTAGGTGGAGGTGGGGTTAGGTGCAGGTGGGGTTAGGTGGAGGTGGGGTTAGGTGGAGGTGGGGTTAGGTGGTGCAGGTGGGGTTAGGTGGAGGTGGTGGGGTTAGGTGGAGGTGGGGTTAGGTGCAGGTGGGGTTAGGTGGAGGTGGGGTTAGGTGCAGGTGGGGTTAGGGGGTGGAGGTGGGGTTAGGTGGAGGTGGGGTTAGGTGCAGGTGGGTTAGGTGGAGGTGGGTTAGGTGGAGGTGGGGTTAGGTGCAGGTGGGGTTAGGTGGGGTTAGTGGGTGGGGTTAGGTGGAGGTGGGGTTAGGTGCAGGTGGAGTTAGGTGGAGGGGGGGTTAGGTGGAGGTGGGGTTAGGTGGAGGTGGAGGTGGGGTTAGGTGCAGGTGGGGGTTAGGTGGAGGTGGGGTTAGGTGGAGGTGGGGTTAGGTGCAGGTGGGGTTAGGTGCAGGTGGGGTTAGGTGCAGGTGGGGTTAGGTGGAGGTGGAGTTAGGTGTAGGTGGAGTTGATTGGAGGTGGGGTTAGGTTGAGGCGGGGTTAGGTGGAGGTGGTGTTAGGTACAGGTGGGGTTAGGGGGGGTGGGGTTAGGTGGAGGTGGGGTTAGGTGCAGGTGGGGTTAGGTGCAGGTGGGGTTAGGTGGATTAGGTGGGTGTTAGGTGGAGGTGGGGTTAGGTGGAGGTGGAGTTAGGTGGAGGTGGGGTTAGGTGCAGGTGGGGTTAGGTGCAGGTGGGGTTAGGTGGAGGTGGGGTTAGGTGCAGGTGGGGTTAGGTGGAGGTGGGGTTAGGTGGAGGTGGGGTTAGGTGGAGGTGGGGTTAGGTGCAGGTGGGGTTAGGTGGAGGTGGGGTTAGGTGCAGGTGGGGTTAGGTGCAGGTGGGGTTAGGTGCAGGTGGGGTTAGGTGGAGTTAGGTGGGGTTTAGGTGGAGGTGGGGTTGGAGTTAGGTGGAGGTGGGGTTAGGTGGAGGTGGGGTGCAGGTGGGGTTAGGTGGAGGTGGGGTTAGGTGCAGGTGGGGTTAGGTGGAGGTGGGGTTAGGTGCAGGTGGGGTTAGGTGCAGGTGGGGTTAGGTGCAGGTGTGGGGTTAGGTGGAGGTGGGGTTAGGTGGAGGTGGGGTTAGGTGCAGGTGGGGGTTAGGTGCAGGTGGGGTTAGGTGGGTGGGTGGGGTTAGGTGGAGGTGGGGTTAGGTGCAGGTGGGGTTAGGTGCAGGTGGGGTTAGGTGCAGGTGGGGTTAGGTGGAGGTGGGGTTAGGTGGGGTTAGGTGCAGGTGGGGTTAGGTGGAGGTGGGGTTAGGTGGAGGTGGGGTTAGGTGCAGGTGGGGTTAGGTGGAGGTGGGGTTAGGTGCAGGTGGGGTTAGGTGGAGGTGGGGTTAGGTGCAGGTGGGGTTAGGTGCAGGTGGGGTTAGGTGCAGGTGCAGCTGGGGTTGGAGGTGGGGTTAGGTGGGGTTAGGTGGGAGGTGGGGTTAGGTGCAGGTGGGGTTAGGTGCAGGTGGGGGTGGGTGGGGTTAGGTGGGGTGGGGTTTGGAGGTGTTAGGTGGGTGGGGTTAGGTGCAGGTGGGGTTAGGTGGAGGTGGGGTTAGGTGGAGGTGGGGTTAGGTGGAGGTGGAGGTGGGGTTAGGTGCAGGTGGGGTTAGGTGCAGGTGGGTTTAGGTGGAGGTGGGGTTAGGTGGAGGTGGGGTTAGGTGGGTTAGGTGGGGTTAGGTGCAGGTGGGGTTAGGTGCAGGTGGGTTAGGTTGGGGTTAGGTGGAGGGGTGGATGTGGGGTTAGGTGCAGGTGGGGTTAGGTGGAGGTGGGGTTAGGTGCAGGTGGGGTTAGGTGCAGGTGGGGTTGGGGTTAGTGCAGGAGGGGTTAGGTGGGTGGGGTTAGGTGGAGGTGGAGTTAGGTGCAGGTGGGGTTAGGTGGAGGTGGGGTTAGGTGGAGGTGGGGTTAGGTGCAGGTGGGGTTAGGTGGAGGTGGGGTTAGGTGGAGGTGGGGTTAGGTGGAGGTGGGGTTAGGTGCAGGTGGGGTTAGGTGGGTTAGGTGGGGTGGGGTTAGGTGCAGGTGGGGTTAGGTGCAGGTGGGGTTAGGTGTTGGGTGGGGTGGGGTTAGGTGGAGGTGGGGGTTAGGTGCAGGTGGGGTTAGGTGGAGGTGGGGTTAGGTGGAGGTGGGGTTTAGGTGGAGGTGGGGTTAGGTGGAGGTGGGGTTAGGTGGGTGGGGTTAGGTGGAGGTGGGGTTAGGTGCAGGTGGGGTTAGGTGGGTGGGGTGGGGTTAGGTGGAGGTGGGGTTAGGTGCAGGTGGGGTTAGGTGCAGGTGGGGTTAGGTGCAGGTGGGGTTAGGTGGAGGTGGGGTTAGGTGGAGGTGGTGTTAGGTGCAGGTGGGGTTAGGTGCAGGTGGGGTTAGGTGGAGGTGGGGTTAGGTGCAGGTGGGGTTAGGTGCAGGTGGGGTTAGGTGCATGGGGTTAGGTGGGTGGGGTTAGGTGGAGGTGGGGTTAGGTGGAGGTGGGGTTAGTGCAGGTGGAGGTGGGGGTTTAGGTGGAGGTGGGGTTAGGTGCAGGTGGGGTTAGGTGGAGGTGGGGTTAGGTGCAGGTGGGGTTAGGTGCAGGTGGGGTTAGGTGGAGGTGGGGTTAGGTGCAGGTGGGGTTAGGTGCAGGTGGTTAGGTGGGGGTTAGGTGGGGTTTAGGTGCAGGTGGGGTTAGGTGCAGGTGGGGTTAGGTGGAGGTGGAGGTGGGGTTAGGTGGAGGTGGGGTTATGTGCAGGTGGGGTTAGGTGCAGGTGGGGTTAGGTGCAGGTGGGGTTAGGTGGAGGTGGGGTTAGGTGGAGGTGGGGTTAGGTGGAGGTGGGGTTAGGTGCAGGTGGGGTTAGGTGCAGGTGGGGTTAGGTGGAGGTGGGGTTAGGTGCAGGTGCAGGTGGGGTTAGGTGGAGGTGGGGTTAGGTGTAGGTGGAGTTAGGTGCAGGTGGGTTAGGTGGGGTGGGGTTAGGTGGAGCAGGTGGGTTAGGTGGAGGTGGGGTTAGGTGCAGGTGGGGTTAGGTGCAGGTGGGGTTAGGTGTAGGTGGGGTTAGGTGGAGGTGGGATTAGGTGGAGGTGGGGTTAGGTGCAGGTGGGGTTAGGTGGAGGTGGTGTTAGGTGCAGGTGGGGTTAGGTGCAGGTGGGGTTAGGTGGAGGTGGGGTTAGGTGCAGGTGGGGTTAGGTGGAGGTGGGGTTAGGTGCAGGTGGGGTTAGGTGCAGGTGGGGTTAGGTGCAGGTGGGGTTAGGTGGAGGTGGGGTTTAGGTGCAGGTGGGGGGGTTAGGTGCAGGTGGGGTGGGGTGGGTTAGGTGGAGGTGGGGTTATGTGCAGGTGGGGTTATCTGCAGGTGGGGTTAGGTGGAGGTGGGGTTAGGTGGAGGTGGGGTTAGGTGCAGGTGGGGTTAGGTGCAGGTGGGGTTAGGTGCAGGTGGGGTTAGGTGGAGGTGGGGTGAGGTGCAGGTGGGGTTAGGTGCAGGTGGGTTAGGTGGGGTTAGGTGGAGGTGGGGTTAGGTGGAGGTGGGGTTATGTGCAGGTGGGGTTAGGTGCAGGTGGGGTTAGTTGCAAGTGGGTTAGGTGGAGGTGGTGTTAGGTGCAGGTGGGGTTAGGTGCAGGTGGGGTTAGGTGCAGGTGGGGTTAGGTGGAGGTGGGGTTAGGTGCATGTTGGGTTAGGTGCAGGTGGGGTTATGTGGAGGTGGGGTTAGTTGGAGGTGGTGTTAGTTGGAGGTGGGGTTAGCTGCAGGTGGGGTAAGGTGCAGATTGGGTTAGGTGGAAGTGGGGTTAAGTGCAGGTGGGGTTAGGTGCAGGTGGGGTTAGGTGCAGGTGGGGTTAGGTGCAGGTGGGGTTAGGTGGAGGTGGGGTTAGGTGCAGGTGGGGTTAGGTGCAGGTGGGGTTAGGTGGAGGTGGAGGTGGGGTTAGGTGCAGGTGGGGTTAGGTGGAAGTGGGGTTAAGTGCAGGTGGGGTTAGGTGCAGGTGGGGTTAGGTGCTGGTGGGGTGGTGGAGGTGGGGTTAGGTGCAGGTGGGGGTTAGGTTAGGGTGGGGTTAGGTGCAGGTGGGGTTAGGTGCAGGTGGGGTTAGGTGGAGGTGGGGTTAGGTGGAGGTGGGGTTAGGTGCAGGTGGGGTTAGGTGCAGGTGGGGTTAGGTGGAGGTGGGGTTAGGTGGAGGTGGAGTTGGTTGGAGGTGGGGTTAGGTGGATTAGGGGTTAAGTGCAAGTGGGGTTAGGTGGAGGTGGGGTTAGGTGCAGGTGGGGTTAGGTGGAGGTGGAGATAGGTGGAGGTGGGGTTAGGTGCAGTTAGGTGGAGGTGGGGTTAGGTGCAGGTGGGGTTAGGTGCAGGTGGGGTTAGTGGAGGTGGGGTTAGGTGGGGTTAGGTGGAGGTGGGGTTAGGTGCAGGTGGGGTCAGGTGGAGGTGGGGTTAGGTGGGGTTAGGTGGAGGTGGGTTAGGTGCAGGTGGGGTTAGGTGCAGGTGGGGTTAGGTGGAGGTGGGGTTAGGTGGAGGTGGGGTTTTGCGGAGGTTGTGTAAGGTACAGGTGGGGTTAGGTGGAGGTGGGGTTAGGTGCAGGTGGGGTTAGGTGCAGGTGCAGGTGGGGTTAGGTGGAGGTGGGGTTAGGTGGAGGTGGGGTTAGGTGCAGGTGGGGTTAGGTGCAGGTGGGGTTAGGTGTAGGTGGGGTTAGGTGGAGGTGGGGTTAGGTGGAGGTGGGGTTAGGTGCAGGTGGGGTTAGGTGCAGGTGGGGTTAGGTGGAGGTGGAGGTGGGATTAGGTGCAGGTGGGGTTAGGTTCAGGTGCAGGTGGGGTTAGGTGGAGGTGGGGTTAGGTGGAGGTGGGGTTATGTGCAGGTGGGGTTAGGTGGAGGTGGGGTGAGTGCAGGTGGGGTTAGGTGGAGGTGGGGTTAGGTGGAGGTGGGGTTAGGTGGGGTTAGGTGCAGGTGGGGTTAGGTGTGCAGGTGGGGTTAGGTGTGGGGTTAGTGCAGGTGGGGTTAGGTGGGGTTAGGTGCAGGTGGGGTTAGGTGCAGGTGGGGTTAGGTGGAGGTGGGGTTAGGTGGAGGTGGGGTTAGGGTGGGGTTAGGCAGGTGGGGTGGAGGTGGTGTTAGGTGCAGGTGGGGTTAGGTGGAGGTGGGGTTAGGTGCAGGTGGGGTTAGGTGGAGGTGGGGTTAGGTGCAGGTGGGGTTAGGTGCAGGTGGGGTTAGGTGGAGGTGGGTTATGGTGCAGGTGGGGTTAGGTGCAGGTGGAGTTAGGTGGGGTTAGGTGGAGGTGGGGTGGGGTTAGGTGGAGGTGGTGTTAGGTGCAGGTGGGGTTAGGTGCAGGTGGGGTTAGGTGGAGGTGGAGTTAGGTGGAGGTGGGGTTAGGTGGAGGTGGGGTTAGGTGCAGGTGGGGTTAGGTGGGGTTAGGTGCAGGTGGGGTTAGGTGCAGGTGGGGTTAGGTGGAGTTGGGGTTAGGTGCAGGTGGGGTTAGGTGCAGGTGGAGTTAGGTGAGGGGGGGTTAGGTGCAGGTGGGGTTAGGTGCAGGTGGGTTTGGTGGAAGTGGAGTTTGGTGTAGGTGGAGTTAGGTGGAGGTGGGGTTAGGTGGAGGTGGAGTTAGGTGCAGGTGGGGTTAGGTGCAGGTGGGGTTAGGTGGAGGTGGGGTTAGGTGCAGGTTAGGTGGAGGTGGGGTTAGGTGGAGGTGGGGTTAGGTGGAGGTGGGGTTAGGTGCAGGTGGGGTGAGGTGCAGGTGGGTTAGGTGCAGGTGGGGTTAGGTGGAGGTGGGGTTAGGTGGAGGTGGAGTTTGGTGCAGATGGGGTTGGGTGGAGGTGGGGGGGTTAGGTGGAGGGGTTAGGTGGGGTTAGGTGCAGGTGGGGTTAGGTGGAGGTGGGGTTAGGTTAGGTGGGGTTAGGTGCAGGTGGGGTTAGGTGCAGGTGGGGTTAGGTGGAGGTGGGGTTAGGTGCAGGTGGGGTTAGGTGGGGTTAGGTGGAGGTGGGGTTAGGTGGAGTTAGGTGGAGGTGGGGTTAGGTGGAGGTGGGGTTAGGTGCAGGTGGGGTTAGGTGGAGGTGGAGTTAGGTGGAGGTGGGGTTAGGTGGAGGTGGGGTTAGGTGCAAGTGGGGTTAGGTGGAGGTGGGGTTAGGTGGGGTTAGGTGCAGATGGAGTTGGTTGGAGGTGGGGTTAGGTGGAGGTGGGGTTAGGTGCAAGTGGGGTTAGGTGGAGGTGGGGTTAGGTGGGGTTAGGTGCAGGTGGGGTTAGGTGGAGGTGGGGTAAG
Organism: Oncorhynchus masou masou; assembly: GCF_036934945.1. NCBI lineage: Eukaryota > Metazoa > Chordata > Actinopteri > Salmoniformes > Salmonidae > Oncorhynchus > Oncorhynchus masou. The sequence continues at coordinate 21,344,208 of NC_088216.1, forward strand.
GTGCAGGTGGGGTTAGGTGCAGGTGGGGTTAGGTGGAGGTGGGTTAGGTGGAGGTGGGGTTAGGTGGAGGTGGGGTTTGGTGGTGGCAGGTTAGGTGGAGGTGGGGTTAGGTGGAGGTGGGGTTAGGTGCAGGTGGGGTTAGGTGGAGGTGGGGTTAGGTGGAGGTGGAGTTTGGTGCAGGTGGAGTTGGTTGGAGGTGGGGTTAGGTGGAGGTGGGGTTAGGTGCAGGTGGGGTTAGGTGGAGGTGGGGTTAGGTGGGGTTAGGTGCAGGTGGGGTTAGGTGGAGGTGGGGTTAGGTGGAGGTGGGGTTAGGTGCAGGTGGGGTTAGGTGGAGGTGGGGTTAGGTGGAGGTGGGGTTAGGTGCAGGTGGGGTTAGGTGCAGGTTAGGGGTTGGGGTTAGGTGCAGTGGGGTTAGGTGGAGGTGGGGTTAGGTGCAGGTGGAGTTAGGTGGGGTGGGTTAGGTGCAGGTGGGGTTAGGTGCAGGTGGGGTTAGGTGGAGGTGGGGTTAGGTGCAGGTGGAGGTTAGGTGGGTTAGGTGGGGTTAGGTGGAGGTGGAGTTAGGTGCAGGTGGGGTTGGTAGGTGCAGGTGGGGTTAGTTGCAGGTGGGTTAGGTGCAGGTGGGGTTAGGTGTAGGTGGGGTTAGGTGGAGGTGGGGTTAGGTGCAGGTGGGGTTAGGTGCAGGTGGGGTTAGGTGCAGGTGGGGTTAGGTGCAGGTGGGGTTAGGTGGAGGTGGGGTTAGGTGGAGGGGTGGGGGAGGTGGAGGTGGGGTTAGGTGCAGGTGCAGGTGGGGTTAGGTGGAGGTGGGGTTAGGTGGAGGTGGGGTTAGGTGGAGGTGGGGTTAGGTGGGGTTAGCAGGTGGGGTGGGTTGGGGGGTTGGGGTGAGGTGGGGTTAGGTGGAGGTGGGGTTAGGTGGAGGTGGTGTTAGGTGGAGGTGGGGTTAGGTGGAGGTGGGGTTAGGTGGAGGTGGGGTTAGGTGCAGGTGGGGTTAGGTGGGTGTTAGGTGGAGGTGGGGTTAGGTGGAGGTGGGGTTAGGTGGTGGGGTTAGGTGGGGTTAGGTGCAGGTGGGGTTGGTGGGGGTGGAGTTAGGTGCAGGTGGGGTTAGGTTGGAGGTGGGGGGGTTAGGTGGAGGTGGGGTTAGGTGCAAGTGGGGTTAGGTGGAGGTGGGGTTAGGTGGGGTTAGGTGCAGGTGGGGTTAGGTGGAGGTGGGGTGAGGTGGAGGTGGGGTTAGGTGCAGGTGGGGTTAGGTGGAGGGGGTTAGGTGGGGTTAGGTGGGGGGGTTAGGTGGGGTTAGGTGGAGTTTGGTGCAGGTGGGGGTGGTGCAGGGTTTAAGGGGTGGAGTTAGGTGGAGGTGGGGTTAGGTGCAGGTGGGGTTAGGTGGAGGTGGGGTTAGGTGCAGGTGGGGTTAGGTGCAGGTGGGGAGTTTAGGTGGAGGTGGGGTTAGGTGGGGTTAGGTGCAGGTGGGGTTAGGGTGGAGGTGGGGTTAGGTGTAGGTGGAGTTAGGTGGAGGTGGGGTTAGGTGCAGGTGGGGTTAGGTGGAGGTGGGGTTAGGTGCAGGTGGGGTTAGGTGGAGGTGGGGTTATGTGCAGATGGGGTTAGGTGGAAGTGGGGTTAAGTGCAGTGTGGGGTTAGGTGGAGGTGGGGTTAGGTGGTGCAGGTGGGGTTAGGTGCAGGTGGAGTTAGGTGGAGGGGGTTAGGTGCAGGTGGGGTTAGGTGCAGGTGGGGTTAGGTGGAGGTGGGGTTAGGTGGAGGTGGGGTTAGGTGGAGGTGGGGTTAGGTGCAGGTGGGGTTAGGTGCAGGTGGGGTTAGGTGCAGGTGGGGTTAGGTGGAGGTGGGGTTAGGTGCAGGTGGGGTTAGGTGGGTGGTTAGGTGGGGTTAGGTGGAGGTGGGGTTAGGTGGAGGTGGAAGTGTGTTAGGTGGAGTTGGGGTTAGGTGCAGGTGGGGTTAGGTGCAGGTGGAGTTAGGTGGAAGGTGGGGTTAGGTGTAGGTGGGGTTAGGTGCAGGTGGGGTTAGGTGCATGTGGGGTTAGGTGCAGGTGGGGTGAGGTGGAGGTGGGGTTAGGTGCAGGTGGGGTTAGGTGCAGAAGGAGTAAGGTGGAGGGGGGGTTAGGTGCAGGTGGGGTTAGGTGCAGGTGGGGTTCGGTGGAGGTGGAGTTAGTTGTAGGTGGAGTTAGGTGGAGGTGAGGTTAGGTGGAGTTGGAGTTAGGTGCAGGTGGAGTTGGTTGGAGGTGGGGTTAGGTGGAGGTGGGGTTAGGTGCAAGTGGGGTTAGGTGGAGGTGGTGTTAGGTGCAGGTGGGGTTAGTTGGAGATGGGTTTAGGTGGTGGTGGGGTTAGGTGCAGGTGGGGTTAGGTGCAGGTGGGGTTAGGTGCAGGTGGGGTTAGGTGGAGGTGGGGTTAGGTGGAGGTGGGGTTAGGTGCATGTGGGGTTAGGTGCAGGTGGAGTTGGGTGCAGGTGAGGTTAGGTGCAGGTGGGGTTAGTTGCAGATGGGGTTAGGTGGATGTGGGGTTAGGTGGAGGTGGGGTTAGGTGGAGGTTGTGTTAGGTACAGGTGGGGTTAGGTGGAGGTGGGGTTAGGTGCAGGTGGGGTTAGGTGGAGGTTGTGTTAGGTACAGGTGGGGTCAGGTGGAGGTGGGTTTATGTGCAGGTGGGTTTAGGTGTAGGTGGGGTTAGGTGCAGGTGGGTTAGGTGGAGGTGGTGTTAGGTGCAGTGTGGGGTTAGGTGCAGGAAGAGTTGGGTACAGTTGAGGTTAGGTGCAGGTGGGGTTAGGTACAGGTGGGGTTGGCTGGAGGTCGGGTTGGTGCATCTGGGGTTAGTTGCAGGTGGGGTTAGGTGGAGGTGGGGTTAGGTGGAGGTGGGGTTAGGTGGAGGTTGTGTTAGGTACAGATGGGGTTAGGTGGAGGTGGGGTTAGGTGGAGCTGGGGTTATGTGCAGGTGGGGTTAGATGCAGGTGGTGTTAGGTACAGGTGGGTGAGGTGGAGGTGGTGTTAGGTAGAGGTGGTGTTAGGTGCAGGTGGGGTGAGGTGCAGGTGGGGTTACGTGCAGGTGCAGGTGGGGCTAGGTGGAGGTGGGGTTAGGTGGAGGTGGGGTTTGGTGCAGGTGGGGTTAGGTGGAGGTGGAGTTAGGTGATGGGGGGGTTAGGTGCAGGTGGGGTTAGGTGTAGGTGGGTTCGGTGGAGGTGGAGTTTGGTGTAGGTGGGGTTAGGTGGAGGTGGGGTTAGGTGGAGGTGGAGTTAGGTGCAGTTGGAGTTGGTTGGAGGTGGGGTTAGTTGCAGGAGGGTTTGGTGGAGGTGATGTTAGGTGCAGGTGGGGTTAGGTGAAGGTGGGGTTAGGTGGAGGTGGGGTTAGGTGGAGGTGGGGCTAGGTGGAGGTGGTATTAGGTGCAGGTGGGGTTATGTGCAGGTAGGGTTAGGTGCAGGTGGGGTTAGGTGGATGTGTAGTTCGGTGGAGGTGGGGTTAGGTGGAGGTGGGGTTAGGTGCAGGTGGGGTTAGGTGGAAGTGGGGTTAAGTGCAGGTGGGGACCTATGTGCAGGTGGGGTTAGGTGCAGGTGGGGTTAGGTGGAGGTGGGGTTAGGTGCAGGTGGGGTTAGGTGCAGGTGGAGTTAGGTGGAGGGGGGTTAGGTGCAGGTGGGGTTAGGTGCAGGTGGGGTTCGGTGGAGGTGGGGTTAGGTGCAGGTGGGGTTTGGTGGAGATGGAGTTAGGTGGAGGTGGGGTTAGGTGCAGGTGGGGCTAGGTGGAGATGGAGTTAGGTGGAGGTGGGGTTAGGTGGAGGTGGGGTTAGGTGGAGGTGGGGTTAGGTGAAGGTGGGGTTAGGTGCAGGTGGGGTTAGGTGCAGGTGGGGTTAGGTGGAGGTGGGGTTAGGTGGAGGTGGTGTTAGATGGAGGTGGGGTTAGGTGCAGGTGGGGTTAGGTGCAGGTGGGGTTAGGTGGAGGTGGGGTTAGGTGGAGGTGGTGTTAGGTGCAGGTGGGGTTAGGTGCAGGTGGGGTTAGGTGAAGGTGGGGTTAGGTGGAGGTGGGGTTAGGTGGAGATGGGGTTAGGTGGAGGTGGGGTTAGGTGGAGGTGGGGTTAGGTACAGGTGGGTTAGGTGGAGGTGGGGTTAGGTGCAGGTGGGGTTAGGTGCATGTGGTGGGGTTAGGTGGATGTGTAGTTCGGTGGAGGTGGGGTTAGGTGGAGGTGGGGTTAGGTGCAGGTGGGGTTAGGTGCAGGTTGGGTTAGGTGAGGTGGGGACCTATGTGCAGGTGGGGTTAGGTGCAGGTGGGGTTAGGTGGAGGTGGGGTTTGGTGCAGGTGGGGTTAGGTGCAGGTGGGGTTAGGTGCAGGTGGGGTTAGGTGGAGGGGGTTAGGTGCAGGTGGGGTTAGGTGCAGGTGGGGCTAGGTGGAGGTGGGGTTAGGTGCAGGTGGGGTTAGGTGGAGATGGAGTTAGGTGGAGGTGGGGTTAGGTGCAGGTGGGGCTAGGTGGAGATGGGGTTAGGTGGAGGTGGGGTTAGTTGGAGTTGATGTTAGATGGAGGTGGGGTTAGGTGCAGGTGGGGTAAGGTGCAGGTGGGATTAGGTGCAGGTGGGGTTAGGTCGCAGGTGGAGTTAGGTGCAGGTGGGGTTAGGTGGAGGTGGGGTTAGGTGCATCTGGGTTAGTTGCAGGTGGGGTTAGGTGGAGGTGGGGTTTGTTGGAGGTGGGGTTAGGTGGAGGTTGTGTTAGGTACAGCTGGGGTTAGGTGGAGGTGGGGCTAGGTGCAGGTGGGGTTAGGTGCATGTGCAGGTGGGGTTAGGTGGAGGTGTGGTTAGGTGGAGTTGGGGTTAGGTGCAGGTGGGGCTAGGTGCAGGTGGGTTTAGGTGCAGGTGGGTTAGGTGGAGGTGGTGTTAGGTGCAGGTGGGGTTAGGTGCAGGTAGGGTTAGGTGCAGGTGGGGTTTGGTGGAGGTGGGGCTAGGTGGAGGTGGGGTGAGGTGCAGGTGGGGTTAGGTGCAGGTGGGGTTAGGTGCAGGTGCAGGTGGGGTTAGGTGGAGGTGGGGTTAGGTGGAGGTGGGGTTATGTGCAGGTGGGGTTAGGTGCAAGTGGGGTTAGTTGCAGGTGGGTTAGGTGGAGGTGGTGTTAGGTCTAGGTGGGGTTAGGTGGAGGTGGGGCTAGGTGGAGGTGGTGTTAGGTGCAGGTGGGGTGAGGTGCAGATGGGGTTAGGTGCAGGTGAGGTTAGGTGCAGGTGGGGTTAGGTGCAGGTGGGGTTAGGTGCTGGCAATGAGGTAGACAGTGGCAGTTGGCTTAGCACTCGGTCCTCTCTTCTCCCCCATGACTGGGATGTTTCCCTTGACTTCATCGCTGCGGTCCCCTGCGTATGCACTGTGATTTACAGTCTTGTAAACACATAGGAAGTAGCATTGAAAACGGTTTAACAAAGTCAATAAAAGCAGACATCATTCCTGGTATTGTGCATCCTCATCTCTGACCCTTTCACTCCCTCTTTCCTTCCATCCATCCCTCCGTTCCCTCTCTCCTTCCTTCTATCCCCTCCATTCCCTCTCGCTCTCTGTCCTCCCCCTCCCTCCCACCTACCCTCCATCTAATCTTATTCTCCCTCCCTCCCTCCCTCCCTCCCTCCCTCCCTCCCTCCCTCCCTCCCTCCCTCCCTCCCTCCCTCCCTCCCTCCCTCCCTCCCTCCCTCCCTCCCTCCCTCCCTCCCTCCCTCCTCTCTCTTTTTATTTCTTAGCATTGGGCAGAGAGAGAGAGCGGACAGAGCCGATGGCTTTAGCAGGCCTACCTGCAGGGTTGCTTAGAGCGGCACAGTGTTTCATCTCTGTACAGGAGAAGAAGTGGCCCCCGGCCCCCAGCCCTCTAAACAGCTGTGTGAACCTGGGAGGGAGTAGAGGGGAGAAGAGGGGAGAGGACCATGAAAACTGGGGAAAGAAGAAAGAGAGGACATTCAGTGGGCCTGGGGGAATCTCGACTTGCTTCCCTCTTGGTTGCTCACTCGTTTGGTTTCTCTCTGTAACACTCTCCCTTGATTTCAGTCTTTTACCCCCTTTCCTCCTCACTGTCTTATTTTCTCTTATTCAGTCTGTCACTCTTTATCACCCTATACCACTCTCTTTCTCCCTATTCCACCCTGTGACCCTATCTCTCTCGCTCTCTTGCTCTCTCTCTCTCTCTCTCTCTCTCTCTCTCTCCTGTCTGTCTGTCGGTCTCTCTCTCTCTCTCTCTCTCTCTCTCTCTCTCTCTCTCACTCACACATCCTACTCTCTTTGTCCCCATCCCTTTCATAACTGAACTGTACTGACCCTATATGGACCGTTGCACGCCCCTAGTCCCACTACTTTTACAGATCCCTCCACTGTATCCTTGCTAACAGCCTCAACCTAGACCCTCTACTCCCTTGCACCTTAGTTAGAACCGCAGCGCTAGAACCCTCAACGCTTTAAAAAGCTTCTGAAAGATGAGAAAGAAGGTCTTCAAGCCCAACGTTTTCCGAGCTTAACGTCATGTCCCCAAAGCATCATCCCCATCATCAACTCTTCTCTTTCTTGCTCCCTCTCTCTCTCTCTGGTGAGATCACACTCCTGGTTTGGAAATTCCTCACACTCATCCAAGAGGTGGATATTTAAAAGGGAACAATTGGTGAGAATCCCACAGTTCACACTGACTTGGGCGCCACTCAAATCACATCTTGTGGCTTTATAATCCTATTGTTGTCTCCCTATCCGTACCAGTTCCACTTTACATAGGGCTGCTTGGCTGGTGGTGGGCTTGTCTTGGGGCTGGGGGTGTTTGTGTTGGAGAGAAAGTCTATCACTGGGGTATATCACTGAGTATTGTATTGCAACCATGGCTTCTAGGCTTTCCTTGACTTGAAATGGGAAAGGTGAGGACTCGATTCTCTTTTTTCCACTAGTCCTAATACAAAGTTGTGATGCTTTCCCACATGTTCTGTGTGGGAGAAATACTAATTGGTCTACGACTCAATTAGCTTATTTTCCCTCCACATAGAAATGTGAGGAGGACGATTTGTCTTGTTCTTTGGTACAGTGGAACCAGTGGGATCTATGGCCTTGAGGCTCTCTACGGCTCTCACACATTGAGGACGTGGTCCTGCTCATGCAGACGAGACAAACTCTGACGTCACCCAGGCCTTTGTTATCTCACCGTTCCCGATGTCTGAGACAAGGGGAAAGAGGTTGAAATGGGTCAATGTGGCACCGACATTTAGCTCGATGTCCATTTTCTGAATCACATTGAGGCCTTGTCATTAAACATACAATTAAAAACATATTCTCTTGTGTACTGTATGTACTAAACACCCACCCAACGTGATGCAAACAACGTCAATACGATCTAGAAACAAGAATATAGCAAGCTTTCATTTTTTTATCGTCCAATGCTTTAAAACCCACTTAACGACAGGATATTTAATGGTATCATAATAGTTATGGATTACTGGCAAAGTACTCCAGCAGCCCTTCCCCTCCCTTTGGTTTGAAGCAAACATTAGAAGATGTTCAAACTGACCTGTGACTCACCTAGCCCCTTCCAACCTCTCCTCCCTTCCCAGGAGGAACCAACTCCAGGAGAGTGCACCATATATAAAATGAAAGGAAGGATAGTTAGAGAAAGAGAGAGGGGGGTAGAGAGAGAGAGAGAGAGAAAGAGAGAGAGAGAGAGAGTGAGAAATAAAGTGAGAAAGCAGAGAAAGGGAGAACTTGCTCCGAGGTTGGAATTCGGAGGAGAGCCATGGAGCTGCACAGAGAGCGAATGGGAGAGAGAGAGAGAGAGAGAGAGAGAGAGAGAAAAGGGTTAGACCAGTGTTGAGTGCTGTTGTGTTTGTTTAGTTCCCTTCAAAGGTTGAGCTTAATTATTTTACCATGCTGTGCCGAGCTCTGCTCTGACTGAGTGACTGCAGCATCCGTGGCCCACTCCGCGTCTATCTGTAAACCCCACACTGAATTAACTCTCTTTCTCTTTCTCTTGCTCTCTCTATCTCTCTTTCTATCTGTCTTTCTATGGCTCTCTCTCAATTCAGTTCAATTCAAAGGACTTTATTGGCATGGGAAACATATCTGTTTCAATTGCCAAAACAAGTGAAATAGATAAACAGAAGTGAAATAAACAATAAAAAGTGAACAGTAAACATTACACTCACAGAAGTTCCAAAGGATTAGAGACATTTCACATGTCATATTATGG